>NC_068316.1:34155379-34510044 GCF_025860055.1 Xyrauchen texanus | reverse complement strand
AAGTCCAAGGAATTGTCTGTAGACCTCCGAGACAGGATTGTATCGAGGGACAGATCTGGGGAAGTGTACAGAAAAAATTCTGCAGCATTGAAGGTCCCAATGAGCACAGTGGCCTCCATCATCCGTAAATGGAAGAAAATTGAAACCACCAGGACTCTTCTTCGTCCCGCCAAAGTCAGGGAGGTGACCAAGAACCCATTGGTCACTCTGACAGAGCTCCAGCATTTCTCTGTGGAGAGAGGAGAACCATCCAGAAGAACAACCATCTCTGCAGCACTCCACCAATCAGGGCTGTATGGTAGAGTGGCCAGACGGAAGCTACTCCTCAATAAAAGCCACATGACAGCCCACCTGGAGTTTGCTAAAAGGCACCTGAAGGACTCTCAGACCATGAGAAACAAAATTCTCTGGTCTGATGAAACAAAGATTGAACTCTTTGGCCTGAATGGCAAGCGTCATGTCTGGAGGAAACCAGGCACCGCTCATCACCTGGCCAATACCATCCCTACAGTGAAGCATGGTGGTGGCAGCATCATGCTGTGGGGATGTTTTTCAGCGGCAGGAACTGGGAGACTAGTCAGGATCGAGGGAAAGATGAATACAGCAATGTACAGAGACATTCTTGATGAAAACCTGCTCCAGAGCGCTCTGGACCACAGACTGGGGCGAAGGTTCATCTTCCAACAGGACAACAACCCTAAGCACACAGCCAAGATAACAAAGGAGTGGCTACGGGACAATTCTGCGAATGTCCTTGATTTAATCCATTTTGGAATAAGGCTGTAACATAACAAAATGTGGAAAAAGTGAAGTGCTCTGAATACTTTCCGGATGCACTGTATATGTATAAGAGATGTCATAACTTTACTTAATCTGTTAGCCAGAATTTTTTAATCTAGCTGGTTCAGGGAAATTGGACGGTAACTCTTACACTCACTTGGATCTTTGTCCTTTTTAAGAATCAAAACTGATCCGGGTTTGTGTCCTGGTTGGCGGAAGCTTTCCATTCTTTAATGATTCCATATAAACTTCTGACAAAAGTGTACTGATACTGACTATTGTAACAGTCAACCAACAGAGGGCACCATTTAGTGGTGTTGCTTCATGTTGCTTGTAAACGGAGGCTGAGCAATAAAGCACTCTGGAGAATGGCAGTCTGTGTGTACAGTCCAGTCAATACATGGTACCAGGAGTAAACTCGTAAAACATGAGTGTAATGAATAATATATGCCCACCGGACGAGTTGAAGCTGAAGGGTAACGTCCACGCTAACTGGAAAGCCTTTAGGCAAAATTTTGAGCTTTATTTGTTAGCTATTGGGCTTGACGAAGGAAACGATCGACGGAAGATAGCTCTGTTGCTAACTGTAGCTGGACGGGCTGCGCTGGATGTATACAACACGTTCGTCTTTTCGGAAGAGGAAAGAATCACGCTGCCCGCGGTACTGAGCGAGTTTGAGGATTACTGCACGCCGAGAAAGAATGAAACATATGAACAGTATGTCTTCAGGAAAAGAATGCAAAAAGAGACTGAATCAATAGAACAGTATGTGACAGACACTGTGCGACTCCATGATAAGGGATCAGATTGTAATAGGAGTGCAGGACAAGAGAGTAAGGATGCTGTTATTAAAAGAAACAGAACTTACCATTGAGAAAGCAGTTGGTATTTGTCAGGCTGCAGAAAGTACGAAGATGCAATTGAAATCATTTGAAAACGAAAGTGAAACTGCTGCTGTTGATACGGTGCAAAAACACAAAAAGAGATTTGATAAGCGACAGCCACAAAAATCCAAATGGAAACCACAGGGCAGAGACTGTGAGAGTTGTGGAAGTAAACATGCTCCAAAAGAATGTCCAGCTTATGGCAAAGAATGTCGAAAGTGTGGAGGGAAAAATAATTTTGCCAGGTCCTGTCTCACAAAGAAAAGGGTACATGTCGTCGGACAGAAACAAGAAGAAAGTGACAGTGAGGACTGAGAACCACTGTATGTCGAAGCAGCAATTCTGACTAATATGGACAGTAATGATGATGAATGGATAGCACCTTTGATGGTGGATGGTGTGACAGTGCCAATGAAAATCGACACAGGTGCACAAGTAAATGTCCTGCCGAGAAAAAACTATAATAAGATGAACATTAAGCCAAAAGTGAGACCAAAGAAATTGGACTTAAGGGCATTTAACGATCAGCCGATTCCACATATGGGTGTTTTCAGAGCGAGTCTTTCAGGAGAAGGACGCACCATAAATGCACTGTTTGTTCTAGTAGAGGAGGATAGACAGCCGATTTTAGGTCTGAAAGCAAGTGAAGGACTTGGGCTTATAAAGAGAGTTCATGTCATTGATAGCGCTCTAGTGACTACTAGGGGCGCAGCACACAGCAAACGGATGGACATATGTGCAGATTCTACCGCTGAGAAAATGAGAGAGTACAAGGATGTATTCCAGGGTATCGGTTGCTTACCTAATCAGTACAAAATACAGCTGAAAGAAAATGCAGAACCAGTTATCCATGCAGCAAGAAAAGTGCCATTAGCCCTGAAAGAAAGACTGAGAAAAGAATTGAAATCCTTGATAGACAAAGGGATAGTGAGAAAAGTAGAAGAACCTACTGACTGGGTTAATTCTCTCGTCATTGTGGAAAAAAAGAACGGTGATTTGAGACTTTGTATCGATCAAAGAGATCTGAACAAATGGATCAAAAGAGAGCACTTTAGGCTGCCAACTAAATCAGACATCACAAGCGCAATGGCTGGTGCACAGTTCTTTTCCAAGCTTGATGCATCATCAGGGTTCTACCAAGTTAAACTGGATGAGGAAAGAGCAGCATTGTGCACATTTAACACTCCCTTCGGTAGACATTGCTTCCTACGCATGCCTTTTGGAATTGCCTCAGCTCCAGAGGTTTTCCACAGGACAGTACAACAAATGTTCGATGGCATGGAAGGTGTGGGAGTCTTCCTGGATGATGTAGTCGTATGGGGTGCTACAAGGGAAGAACATGATGAACGACGGAGAAAAGGGATGGCACGAGCACGAAAAACAGGACTGAAACTGAACAAGCAAAAGTGTCAGTTTGAGGTGAGAGACATTACTTACCTGGGAGACAGACTATCTGCTGCAGGGATACAGCCAGACCTTGAAAAAATAAGAGCTATAAAAGAAATGCCACAACCCAAAGAAAAGACAGAGCTGCAACGTGCATTAGGCTTAGTCAACTATGTGGGAAGATTTATTCCAAATCTGTCGGCTAACACAAAGGCATTGCGTAGCTTGCTGGAAAGCGGAACTGAGTGGCGATGGGAGCATGAACATGTGACAGAATGGGACATGCTCAAGAACAGCTTAGTTAGAGAACCGGTACTGAAATTCTTTGATCCTGAGCTTCCAGTGAAAGTATCTACTGATGCTTCAAAGGATGGACTAGGAGCAGTTCTGCTTCAAAAACACGATTTGGCATGGTTTCCAGTGGCATATGCATCACGAACGATGACTGAGGTGGAAAGAAACTATGCACAAATAGAGAAAGAGACATTAGGAGCAGTTTTCGGATGTGAAAAGTTCCATGAATACATTTATGGAAGAGAAGTGGTATTAGAGACTGATCATAAACCACTGATAGCGATCTCAACGAAGGCACTAGGAGATGCTCCTCCTTGCATCCAATGGTTAATGCTCCGTCTCCAGAAATACAGTCTGACGTTTGAGTTCACTCCAGGGAAGCACCTGGTGATGGCAGATGCACTCAGCAGAGCATCTTTGAGCCATACAGGATCAAGTAACACAGAACATGATGTACAGGTTCATGTAGACTGCATACAAAAACACCTACCAGTGTCTGAGGATAAATGGAGACAGATTGCTGAAGCAACGGCAGACGACAGTGAGCTACAAGCTGTAACAGACAAAATCCACCTGCCAGGAGATCAGAGGTTGACAACCCCATATCAGAGCATTAAATACGAGCTGTCAGTTGTGCATGGTGTGCTATTGAGAGGCGAACGGATTGTCATACCTACCTCCATGCGCTCACAAATGGCAAAACTCAAGCATGAGGGACACTTAGGCATTGAGAAATGCAAGAGACCTGCAAGAGTTTTGATGTATTGGCCACACATGAACAGGGACATTGAAGCACTGGTGCAGCGCTGCGAGACTGTCAGCGGCACAGGTACCAGCAAACTAAGGAACCCCTGATGGCCCACAGGAAACCTGAGGAACCATGGAGAAAGGTCAGTACAGACTTATTTCACCTAGCAGGGAGGGACTACCTTGTCATCATGGACTACAAGTCAAACTATCCAGAGCTGGCGATGCTGACTAATACAACAGCACAACAGGTGATAAAACACACTAAAGCCATCTTCGCAAGACATGGAATTCCGGTGACTGTGGTGAGTGACAACGGACCACAGTTCAGCAGTCAGGACTACAGAGACTTTGCAGAGATTTATGGGTTTGAACATATAACATCAAGTCCACTGTACCCGCAGTCAAACGGCTTGGCTGAAAAAGGAGTGCAGATTGTAAAGCGTCTGCTAAAGAAAGCTGCTGAGACTGGAGAGGATCCTTATTTAGCACTGCTAAACTACAGAGCATCCCCTCTTGAATGTGGACAGTCTCCAGGAGAAATTCTCATGAACAGGAAGCTGAGAACACGGCTACCCTCAGCAGAACACCTGCTTCAAAAGAGACACGGAGATTATGCAAAGAAGAACAGCCAGAGCAAAGCCTATGACAGGAATGCCAAACAGTTATGTCCACTGGAACAAAAGGACACGGTACGTGTCAGATGTGATGGAAAATGGGGACCTGTAGCGAAGGTCATCAAAAAGACAACACCAAGATCCTACGAGGTACTTACTGAGTATGGTAACACACTGCGAAGAAATCGCCGTCACCTGCTGAAAGTGCCAAGCACCTGTATTGAAAGTACAGACATAGTTATCTCTGATGGACCAACTGAGCAAACACGAGTAGAGAAAAACTCTCCAAGCTCTACAGCTGTCACTGAAAACATCACAAAAAACTCACCTTCCACTGAGATAGGTCGGGAAAGACCCAGTCGTCACACAATGAAACCTAAAAGACTAATAGAAGAGTGTTAAGTTAGGTTTGGGAAAAAAAAAAAAAATTAGTATTTACTTAGTTATATGCAACAAAGTTTGTGCAGCTAATGTTAGAAATACGCAGCAAGATTGTGTAGTACTAACTTGTTTATTTTGTTGTTGCTGTTATTATGAGTAAGTGCTGTTAAAGTTGACAGACCTTGTTTAAGTTATTGTTATTGTTAAGTTCTTGAAAAAAAAGAGAGATGTACTGATACTGACTATTGTAACAGTAAACCAACAGAGGGCGCCGTTTAGCGGTGTTGCTTCATGTTGCTTGTAAACGGAGGTTGCGCAATAAAGCACTCTGGAGAATGGCAGTCTGTGTGTACAGTCCAGTCAATACAAAAAGTGGAGCCAGTTCTGTAGCATAAGATCAAAAAAAATTAATTGGCAAAGCCATCTGGCCCCGAAACCTTGCCAGAAGGCAAGGCCTTAATTACCTTGCCAAGCTCCTGCAAGGTTATCTCAGAATCAAGATAATTTTTTTGCTCAGTCATCAGTTTAAGGAGTTCTAATGGTTCCACAAACTTTCTAATATCTAATATCTAAAAATGAAGATGTGGAACAATAGAGATCAAGATATAATTATTTATAAGCATTATTAATATCAAAGGCCTAGGTGAATATATTACCACAAGCAGATTTCACTGCGGGAATGGTAGAAAAACTCTCTGCTTTATATATCTTGCCAAAAGCTTCCCTGCTTTGCCCACTGACTTAAAGTATGACTGTCTTGCAAGTTTTCATGCTTTGGATTTTTTGGTGAATGAGGCATACTGTATGATCCGACCCCTAAGAACCACATTAAGTGCCTCCCAAGCCATACCCACAGAGGATACTGAGGACCAGTTGGTCTCCATATAAACTTTAATTTCAGCCTTTAATATTTGTTGGAATTCAGGATTTTGCAAAAGGGATACATTAAGGCGCCAACTATATGATTTATCTTTCTCTGTATGTGCTAACATCTCTAAACTTTAGTGCTGCCTCCAACCAAAGATTTTCCAAGTCGACTAGTAGGCATTAAAAAGAATGTTATAAGTAACATTGCTAACACTGTTCTAACGCTGATACAGTGGTGTGCAGTCTCGTGGAACACGCGCATCTAAGGATCTCACACTTTGTTTCTACCTTCCAATTTTTATTTTTTATGAGTGCTGTAAATTACCTCAGACATCTCAGTTCAGGAGGTGCTTTGAGTTCAGTTCACTTTATTTCCACAGAGCAGTTTATTGTGAACGCAACTCTGCAGCCTGTAAAATAATACAAACTATATAAAATAATACAAAATGTATAAAATAATACAAAAACATGCTCACCACGAACCATGATTTAAATTTCAGTGATTATCATTATCATTATAATTTTTACATTTATAATTGTTTTTATGTCTTTATTTGTGTAAGTAATTACATTTTCCGGCTGCATGGTTAGATGAATACTTGCCTGACGGTAAATGGAAAGGTGGTTACTTATATATAGTCTATATAATATTTTACCACTTTATTATTTATTTATTTATTTGCTTTTTCATTTTGTTTGGAGTGCAATGTAAATTTAGAAATGAATTTCATTTAAGCTTTTTGTTTTTTAAATAAATTATTTAATTTTCAATGCAAAATAAATGAAGCAAGAATATTCACTAATACCTCAGCCCCGAGGTTTCCAATGTAATAGGATGTATATATATCGTGAAGGAGGGAACAAAACGAATTTATTCACACACAATATATTTTCCTGGATATCGAAATACCCCAGGGGTAGAGAACGCATAGATGAAGCTTCTTTGCCAGAGAGATGTTCACAACTTTTGTAAAGCCATCTTTCAAAAAAGTTTTTTCCAGTTTCATTTTAACTTTGTTAAAATAAAAATAAATTTCAAAGTTTGAAATCAAGGTGTCTTGCTTTATTGTGTAGGCTTAACCCTAACCATGTTTACCGAAAATGATCCCATAGTACCACCAAGCGTCCAACCAGCGGTTGTTCATTGTTTTCCTGCTGAGGTTTTTTTTTTTTTAACAAAGTATGGAACATTTTTTAACGATACCCAGCACTAATGGTCAGTAATGTTTGTGTCGCATTTAAGATGATGTCACGGTAGTAGAGCCACGTTGGTCCCACATTGAGGCAGCACTAAACAGCAATGGAAAAGCAAGCTCAGAAAACTAAAGCGAGCAGAGTTGAGACCGTAACGTGCAGTGGAAAAGTACAATAAGATGTTTCCAATTGAGCAATCAACAACAGATGAAATGAGGGACTTCGATATTTCATCATTAGGTACGGCTTGACTCGACTCTGCATTTTTGGGGGTTTTCCACTGTGGATAGTTCCTGGAACCTGGTACTTTTTTTAGTACATCCTTGGTCAAGGTTCCAAGCGAGCTGAGCTGATACTAAATGTGATGTCAAAACCCTGCATATCACTGATTGGTCAAAGAGAATCGTCACTACCAGCATCACTGGACTTGCGACACGGGACATCAACCTGCTAGTTTTAAATTTAGCAACAACGATGGCAGTATCATTTGTTAAAGCGACTTTCGAATTGTAAAAAGAAATGGCTGTGCACTAAACCACGCCGTGGTCAATAAACGAGGTGCCGATGTTCCTCTCGTTAGTAGTCAAGGAGAAGACACAGAGTCAATCTGAACTGTAACATGCAGTGAAAAAGTGCCATAAGTAGTGGGAATCGGGCATGTCAAACTGGGAGAAAAGGGGATAAAAATCATTTTTTTACTCCGTTTTTTACAATTCCTGACAATCGTAGAAACACTCTGTCTTAGGTCAGTTGGGATCGCTACTTTATTTTAAGAATGTGAAATAAAAGTCAGAATAGTAGCAGAGAGAATTATTTATTTAAGCTTTTATTTCTTTCATCATATTCCCAGTGGGTAAGAAGTTTACATCCACTTTGCCTTTAAATAGTTTAACTTTGGGGTCAAACGTTTTGAGTAGCCTTCTACAAGCTTCTCACAATAATTTGGCCCATTCCTCCAGACAGAACTGGTGTAACTGTATCAGGTTTGTAGGCCTCCATGCTCAAACATGCTTTTTCAGTTCTGCCAAGAAATCTTCTATCGGATTGAGGTCAGGGCTTTGTGATGGCCACTCCAATACCTTGACTTTGTTGTCCTTAAGCCATTTTGTCAACATTTTGGAGGTATCCTTGGTGTCATTGTCATTTGGAATGCGACCAAGCTTTAACTTTTTGGCTGATGTCTTGAGATGTTGCTTCAATAGATGCACATTATTTTCCTTCCATCATGATCTATTTTGTGAAGTGCACCAGTCCCCCCAGCAGCAAAGCACTCCCACAACATGATCCTGCCTCTTGCTTCAAGGTTGATTATGGTGTTCTTCATCTTGCAAGCCTCACCCTTTTTCCTCCAAACATAACGATGGCCATTATGGCCAAGAAGTTACATTTTGGTTTCATCAGACCAGAGGACATTTCTCCAAAAACAAAGATCTTTTTCACATGTGCACTTGCAAACTGTAGTCTGGATTTTTATGGCAGTTTGGAGCTGTGGCTTCTTCCTTGCTGAGCAGCCTTTCAGGTTATGACAATATAGGACTTGTTTTCCTGTGGATATAGATACTTGTCTACCTGTTTCCTCCAGCATGTTCACAAGGTCCTTTGCTGTTGTTCTGGGACTGAATTGCCTTTTTGCACCAAACTACGTCCATCTATAGGAGACAGAATGTGTCTCGTTCCTGAGTGGTATGATGGCTGCGTGGTGATGAACATGGTACCTTCAGGCATTTGGAAATTGTTCCCTAGGATGAACCAGACTTATGGGGGTCCACAATTGTTTTTCTGAGGTCTTGGCTGATTTCTTTAGATTTTCCCATGATGTCAAGCAAATATTTTGTAGGTACGCCTTAAAATACATCCACTTGTACAGCTCCAATCAGAAGCTAATTGGCTAATTGTCTAAAGGCTTGACATCATTTTCTAGAAATTTTCCAAGCTCCTTAAAGGCACAGTTAACTTGTATGTAAACTTCAGACCGACTGGAATTTTGATATAGTCAATTAGAAGTGAAATAATTTGTCTGTAAACAATTGTTGGAAAAATTGGTTGTGTCATGCACAAAGTAGATGTCCTATAAGACTTGCCAAATCTAGTTTGTTAATTTTAAATCTGAGTGGTAAAAAAAAATAGTTTTACAGACTTCAACCTAAGTGTCACAGTTTGTCTCCACCGTGTTATTTTGAAGTTTTCTCCTGCACTACATTTCCCAGAATCCACTGCCGTAATCACTCCATCGTTATCCTCACCTGTGTGTCATTCCCTCATTAAGTTTCCAAGTGTATAGATACCCTCTAGTTTTGTTAAGTTTTATCAGTCCTTGAATTGTTATGTTTGAATGGATATGTTTGTTAATGCATTAGTTTCCTCTCCAGAGAAAGTCCTACTCCAGTGTTTGTAATTAAAAGATGCAAAGACTCTACTCCTGCGTCTCCTCTTCCACTCCTTGTGCACCAAACGTTACAGAAGGACTGACCCCATAAATGGATTTACCAGCCGTTCAAATCCTACTCCTCGAACAAGGAAATTTGGTGCACTACAAGGACCACTCTCTGTGCCTGTAGCCTCAATCGTCCCAGAGCCAGCGCCTTTAGCCTCGACTGTCCCTGTAACCACACTCCCTGATGGCCGAAGTAGAAAGAGAAGGAAGAGGGCACCTTCTCCTCAGTCTCTGCCAGTGCTCACTACCATGGAAGTCATCCCCCAGTCTCTGCCAGTGCTCTCTTCTACGGCTCCACCCATCGAGCCTCTCACGGCTCCGCCCCTCAAGCCTCTCAATGTTTCTTCCATAGCTCTGCCCCCAGAGTCTTCCACGGATCCATCTCCCTGGGCTCCTCTCTCGGCTCTGCCCTCGGACTCTTCCATGGCTCTGCTTCCATTGGCTCCGCCCCAGAGTCTTCCATGGCTCTGCCTTCAGTTCCTCTCCTTAAGTCTCCCTTGGCTCCACCACCCTCGGCTCCGCCCTCGGACTCTACCTCGGCTCCGTCCTCTGTGTCTTCTGTGGCTCCACCCGCTTCCCCAGAGTCTCCTCCTTCAGCAGTTCCACTTCCTGACCTTGTCCCTGCCATGTAGCCACCTCCCAGGCCTCCAGACCCAGTCCCTGCCCTGTGGCTGCAGTTTGTCTCCACTGTGTTCAAGGACTCTTATTTTGAAGTTTTCTCCTGCACTACATTTCCCAGAATCCACTGCCCTAATCACTCCATCGTTATCCCCATCTGTGTGTTCCCTCAAGTTTCCAAGTGTATATATACCCTCTAGTTTTGTTAAGTTTTGTCAGTCCTTGAATTGTTATGTTTGAATGGATATGTTTGTTAATGCGTTTGTTTCCTCTCCAGCGAATGTTCTACTCCTGTGTTTGTAATTAACCCTCTGGGGTCGACGGACGCACTGGCGCGTCCTGCTGGATTTTTCGTCATTACAGCGGAAACAACATAAGTCATTTTGGGGCATACAGATAAGTGTAAGACATCATTAGAGATTATAAAGTGTCTACTTTTATTTGTGTACACTCACAATAACAACAAAACCTTGTGCTTTTGTAAAATAAAGAAAATAATAAGGGTGAACGTTTGTATTTTGAAGAGAGACTTGATCCAGCCAAGGATACAATTTCGGATGAGTAAGTCATTTAGTTTTCATTAGTTGACATGCTATTTTATATAAACATGTACATATTTTACTAGTGGGACTGAATCCTGGCTGGCAAGTCTGGAAACAGAGTATTGAAATTTGAAATATGTCCTAATATGCAAGTTTTAGTTACATTTAAATGCTGTTAAGTCTCCTCACATTCATTCTCTTTCTGTCACATTCCTCATTGACAGGCCCAGGGGAGGGGTCTCCTCAGGTGAAAAACAATCAATATTCATTATAGTTCACACCTCCTCACATATGACCTTTCTAACACTAAAAGTGTCTTACAAAAGTTCAATTACTATATTGTTTTGTATGAATGAATGATCAGGACGGTTTTCACATCATTTTGTAGCAAAAACCCTCTTCTCAAAAGGCTAGTGGCAAATATTTTTCCAAAACTATGCATAAACGTTATTTTCTCAAAAATACAAACACGTACACACATGTTGCTCACAAATTATTGTAGCCCAGTTTGTGCTGAATACAGTTTTATCAGACTTTAGCCGTTGATGGGTTTTTAAGCAACTGAAAAAAGCACAAATGTAAAGACATGTCAAAACTTCTCCAGGGCCCAAAACACCCTCAGACCCCAGAGGGTTAAAAGATTCAAAGACTCTACTTCTGCGTCTCCTCTGTTCCACACCAGCACACCAAACATTACACTAAGTGTATGTAAACTTCTGACTTCAACTGTAAAATACAGCCAAAATACAATATAACAAGACAGTGAGTGATTTTGGGGTTGGGATTAAAATCACCACTGCTTAAGAAATCAATATATATAAATGTATAAAGAATATTTGTTTGAGTTGAATAATTGTTTGTGTGTAGAAAGCGGAGAGAATTTAAATATATTCTGGTATAGTAATATACTAATATACACAGCAGGGAGTGTGGATACTATTTATTCGATGCAATGACCGTAGGTAATTAGAACAGTGGGCGTTTACTTTCAAGTTTTAAAGGAGAAGGAGCCTAAAACCAAGCGTTTCTGAACAGAGGGTCAGAATGAGGATAGAAAATGATCATGTTTTACAAATAATTGACAATTTATTGTGCAAAACATTAAGCTAGCTAACCTCAAGGAACATTATTTTTAAAGAGCATTTCATGACGCTTTCAGTCACAATTTACATTTATGCTTTTTATTAAACCGCACTATTAAAAATATTACTAAATTACAGCTTCTTTTTCTGTTAAAACATAATTTTCTGTAAAGCTGCTTTGAAATGAGTACTATAAAAAGTGCTATACAAATAAAAATGACTTAACTTAATAATCTTATGATGTGTGGTTTATTGACAAAAATAAATATCTACTATATACAGTATCTCACAAAAGTGAGTACACCCCTCACATTTTTGTAAATATTTGATTATATCTTTTCATGTAACAACACTGAAGAAATGACACTTTGCTACAATGTAAAGTAGTGAGTGTACAGCTTATTTACAGTGTAAATTTGCTGTCCCCTCAAAACAACTCAATACACAGCCATTAATGTCTTAACCACTGGCAAAGAAAAGTGAGTACACCCCTAAGTGAAAATGTCCAAATTGGGCCCAATTAGCCATTTCCCCTCCCATAAATATTCATAAAATGTATAAATAATAATTTTTTATATAAATGACTTAAAAGTAAATTAAAACATAAAAAATAATATGATATCAAAATGTCAGTAGTTGGTACCAATACCAGTGAAATTTCACTGCTTTCGATACCAGTTTCGATACCACAGCAAAAATATGTTATTGAACACACTACTTTAGCCTATTTAAAGTTCAATTTCAATGTAAATATTACATTTAAAGAAAGGCATGTTTTCTTCAAGTGTTTCTAAATTAAGTATGCATTGCTTAAGTGTTTTTAATTAGGGCGCTACTGAATAATTTTTTCCCCCCAAATTGTATTATTATAAAAACTATTATTATCATTATTAATACTACTACAATGAATATTACATTTTACAATACAGTTGTAATATATCTTTGTTTTAATTTCTTCGATTTCAGGCATCTAGCTTTTATTTTGAATCGTGCTTTTAGTTTGACAGAAGCTTAACTTTCTTCTTCTGAAAAATAAACAGTTTGCTACATGGCCAATTGTGTACAGATCATTAAAGCACAAATTATGTGATTTAATTCAATAAATATATAGTCTACATGTGCTTCACAGTGGATTAGTGCTCTGTTTTTTTATCTCATACAATGCAAATGATTCTCAATGTGAATGGAGTTCCCAGTGTATGAGTTTAATAATCACATTTTAATGTGATTATTATTGTGCATTTCAGTGTAAAAGGAGTAACAGAGCACATGCTCACATAAGCATATGAGCATTTAAAAGCAGTCATGTGTCAGTCATACTGCGTGCTGGGACCGAAGTTCTACCAGTACTGCACAAACACTGGTATTGTTACATCTTTTTTATTTTAGTACCGACTAAAATAAATAAAGTACCGGTGCTTTTGAAAACACTAAAAGTGTGTCTTCGATTACATTAAATTTGGATGAAAAGAATGGTAGTAACACGGATCTGTCCTGATGTATCCTCTACAGATACATTAACCATAGTATCACCAGGGTATTATGTAGTGAAATAATTGTAACCACAAAATAAAACATTGGTTAATATATTAACACCATATTACTATAGTAACACCATGGTTAATTTAATCAAATCTATATTTTTCAACCAAAAATGTGTATGTATTATTATAAGTATTATTAAAGAAAATATTAAGAGTGGAGACAGGAAATGAGAATATTTAAGTGACAAATGCAGAATCGAAGTCGGGTCGACAAGGTCCAAGAACACTAGCGTTACGACCCACACCACTAGAGCAACATTCTTAAATGCAGTTTCTTTTATATTTCTATGTTGCCAATAGACTATTAGGGTGCGAAAAGCCATGCTGTTTGCAGATGCTATTTACATATAAATGTAAAGAATCAATGTTATCGAGCTTTGGGGTTACATTGGTTATTGGCAAAAAAAAAAAAAAAAAAAAACTAAGACAGACAAAAATAACAAAGCAAATAACCTACAGTTTTGAACTGCATAGAGTTCATTACATGTTATTACATGGTTATTACATGGTTATTACATGTAGTGTAAACCTGAAACACTTACAAATAATGTGGTCACAATATTTCCAGTCTAATATATGTAATGTAAAATTGTGATTCTTGTTTAAATCTTTTACAATATTTAATTTGATGCTTCCATAAAGAATAATTCTGTTTTCTTTCGTTTTTATTGCCAGGAAAACATAACACATGACACAGTGATACACATTTAAATGAATAAATTTACATTTCATAATCCTGTTAAAAATATGGGCTTGCCTTCAGCACAGTTTTTGCAGAAAGCTGCATTCTGAAACGTCATGTAAACGAGAACACCGATTTACTTATGCCGTTTAAGGGTTTAAGAGAAAGCAGTTTAACACACCTAGGTTTCTCCCAGAGAAAGCTGCTTATGTAGCCATGTACACACATAAGCGGCATTCTAACAGGTTTTTGAGGAGTGCTTATGTGCGTGGAACAGACTGGAAAACTAACGTCATAATATCGAGCTAAACAACAAGTCAACACAGCAGAAATAATTCAACATTTCTTGGGAGTACAGTGGGAAAAGCACATACATTTTAAACTATACCAATTTATACACGCCAATGTAAAATATCGACTGTCCTCACATGCACTTGTACTTTGGGGGAATCCAAGAGTTTTACGTAAGAGGGAAATCCCACTACTGTAGCGCAATACAGCTGCAGATCACGGTAGAAAGTTAAGGAATAAAACACAGCAACAACTCTGAAACATCTGGAAATTAAGCAAAGCAAGTCTTCCTAGGTTATCATGTTTGTTATTTACACAAGCGTCACGGGTAAATTATGATGCTGTGGAGAAAGCTGCTTAATGACCAAGCCCCATGCATACAGGAGTAAAAAGTACTCCTCTTATGAAGTGCATGAACCGGAACACTGCTTTCTCAAAATAAACCGCTTTCTGGTGTCCATTTCTCATTCTATTGGTAGCAATCTATAAGGTTTCTTTAAGAGCACATAAAGAAACTCTCTGACAATTAGCCAGCTAAACTCTTCCTAGCAAATGGACATGTAACTGGCAAAGATTTTGTCCACCTAACAAAGATGTGTGCTGCTACCTACAGTTGTTTGCACTGCACGTATACAGCGGTCTTGCTTCACTGCTTTGCTTCCTGAACATCAGGCTCAAACAGAGGCTGTCGACTTGTTAGTGTCCTCCTCAAATGTTTTTTAGGTGTGTTTGAAGACCATGCTTTTTTGCTTCAGATTAGACAGCGTTCCATTTTGATCGATGTTAATAATCAACATCAAATGATTGCTATTTGCTTATGTGCACAGTACCTGAGTACAGAGCCTCATTGAATTCTCCCCCCAAACAAATATAATCAAGACCATAGGGTTTGTTTTGTACATATACACTCACATTTTAAAGTTATTAATATTTTTGAGGTTTTTAACAATTTTTTATTTGATTAAATATTTAGTGAAAGTAAGAGTAAATAAAAAAATGTTTTGCCAGTGCTATGCAAATTTATGATGGGACTATAGCCCCGCAAGCCCAGCCCTAGCGTGGCCACAGGATGTTACAGGATGAGAGAGGAGCAGGAGAGAGAGAGCAGATATCACAGTTACTCACTATTGTGCGCAGTCGATGAGCTGATACTCGTTTGAGCGCTCGAAACACGCCTTCACCCCCTCATCATTCCACAGATGCTTTGAATGCTCAAAAAACTCCTGTTAAAAACATAAACACGAAATATACAGTAAACATTTATTCATGTAACATAACAATTATAAAATATTAAACCAAAAGCAATAGAACTTTACAACCCAATCACTCAAAAATATGAAAATCCTCCTAATATTTGTGGGACTATATATATATATATATATATATATATATATATATATATGCCAATCAGCCACAACATTAACACCACATGCCTAATATTGTGTAGGCCCCCCTCTTGCCACCAAAAAAGCACCAACACGCATCTCAGAATAGCATTCTGAGATTCTATTCTCACCACAATTGTACAGAGCAGTTATCTGAGTTACCGTAGACTTTGTCCGTTTGAAACAGTCTGGCCATTCTCTGTTGATCTCTCTCATCAACAAGACATTTCCATCCACAGAACTGCCCTTCACTGGATGTTTTTTGTTTTTGGCACCATTCTGAGTGTTACGTTCCAGAATGTTACTTGTTTTGTGATATGTTGGGTGTATACAGAGCCGGCCCAAGGCATAAGCGAACCAAGCGGCTGCTTAGGGCCCCGGTGGCCACCAGGGGGCCCCCAAGAGCACAAAAATGACAGTTTGATTTTTTTTTTGTGAATATACTGTCAATGGACAATGGTAATTATACAAAAACGCAATATTAAATGCAATATTATGTTAACGGGCTGCAGGAGGCAAGCACATTCAGACAGCAAAACAGCAATGTCACAAAAAAGGACATCTCCTCTGGTGCAAATGAAAGGAAAAAGAAGAAAAGAGAGGAAGATAAAAAAACAGCACGATAAAGGTATGTTAAGTAGCTGGCTATGTTACAAGCTAACATTAGCTGGCTAGTTAGTTAACATAGCCTATGTAGCATATCTTCTTTTTTAGGAAAGTTTGATTAAACATCTGTAAATAGCCTTGACATCTTAATATATTATTAGTACAACATATTACTTAGCAAGTTTTAGATTAAAGTTTTTGTCTTCTGTGTAAAAAATTACTTTCCTGGGTGTATATTTTTGTAATAAAAATAAGCTTCTGTTCCATAAACGTGGTACTGATAACAACTTAATATTATTTACATTAGTCTCCCATTTTGGGGTCTTTGCTATTATATTCCAATATCATTATGCCTTAATTAGCTAGTTATAGATTAAGAGTTGTTGTTAGGTGTACAGATGGCTTGCTGCTGTGTATAATAATTTGTGTTGAGAAAATAACATATTTTGTCAAATATGTACTCTTTATGAAACTTCCCTAGGAGCACTGTTGAAATATTTCGGACATGGGGCACAACCAACGCCACCTGCCCCAAGTTCCAGTGCTACAGCTGATGATGATTTTTCAACAATCCCAGATCATTATATTTATATGGATAAACCATGCCTTTGTTTTTGACAGACAGTTGCATTACCTTCTAATATGACATCTAACATGGCTATCTTTTATTATTATTATTTTCATCTTTCATCAGGTCCATCCTCGGCAGGCAAGGAGCACTTCCCAACACGTGCATCCACTGATGTGTTCATCTATCCTGTCTGACTCAGAAAGGACTGATCTGGTAAGTAGAGGGCCACTGCCTATAAAGGAAAACTTCACATTCCCTGAAAAACCTGATGGCCGAAGCTTCCACTACACCTACAGAAAGTTAATTAATGGGGAAAAAAATGTAAGTGGAGCTGCTCACTTATTCAAAAAGAAATGATGCAGTCTACAGCTTCTGCTGCAAATTGTTCTCTAGGAAGTACACAAAACTGGTAACAGAGGATCAACAGGATTGGGTAAATATAGGTGTGCTACTGTTACATTTAAAACCATAGAAGGGTAAAATCATGCCAGGCAGACATTGGTATGTTGTAAGCAACCCAGCTACAACTAATACAATTGATAAGGGGTGTGTTAGATTTATAGTGTGCGAATAATCAAGCATTGACAATATTCAATCTTATTGGCGGCACCGAAGGGCCCCCAAATCAAATTCTGCTTAGGGCCCCATAAAGGCTTGGGCTGGCCCTGGGTGTATATATGTTTGTCTGTCTATGTTGTGTTCTGCTCCTAGTTATTTTAGGAACTGTAGGGAGGTGGCGCCAATTATTTTGTATATCTTTTTCTCCAGTTTATGGTTAGAGAGGGAGTTAGGTTTAGTATTGTCTTTTATTTGCATCTTTGTTTTGTATTTAGATTATTTAGTTGAGTAACACAAGTAGACTTCTTTTGTTTGTTATTTTGGCATTGTAAATTCTAGAGAATATTGTGTCTAGAAAAATCCCAGGATATCAACAGTTACAGAAATACTCAAACCAGCCCATCTGGATATGTGATTGTCTAATCAGCCAATCGTGTGGCAGCAGTGCAGAAAATCATGCAGATATGGTCAGGAGCTTCAGTTAATGTTCACATCAACCATCGGAATGGGGAAAAATGTGATCTCAGTGATTTGGACTATGGCATGATTGTTGGTGCCAGACGGGCTGGCTTGAGTATTTTTGTAACTGCTGATCTCCTGGTATTTTCACACAACAGTCTCTAGAATTTACATAGAATGATGCCAAAAACAAAAAACATCCAGTGAGCAGCAGTTCAGTGGAAGGAAATGTCTTGTTGATGAGAGAGGTCAACAGAGAATAGCCAGACTGTTTCAAACTGTCAAAGTCTACGGTAACTCAGATAACCTCTCTGTACAATTGTGGTGAGAAGAATATCATATTCAGAATGCTATTCTGAGATGCAGGTTGGCGCTGTTTTTGCGGCATGAGGGGGACACATTGTGAGTGTTTGCTCTGATAAAGCCTTCATCATTCATATGATAAACAACAGGAACATGATAATTCATAGATTCATGAATGAGCATGAGATACTGCTTAATCAATCTCTCTCTTCTTCAATACATATTTCTCTATGATCCACTAGCTCAATAAAACTGCCATAAACTAAAGCCAAATTATAAATGTTCCTATAATCATGATTATGTAAAACGAATGAAAGTGATAAGGCCTATGCAATCTTTCATTGACGGACATATGATTTACTAAAGATATTAAAATATTTCACTTATGTACAGAAAGTTTGTGTTTAGCACCTCTGAAGCGAGTGCAGATGGGGGGTTTCTGGGAAATGTGTTTGTTTTTCATGGCTCTTCCTCAGAGGATTCACACTGCTATACAGTAATGAGGCCCCTGGTGAGGCCCATCATATAATCACCACAATACAGCACAGCAAATGGATACAGAGATGCAAAACAAACACATCACTGCACATAAACAACACTACATGATCTCCAAGACATCTCACAAATGCTTGGATGATAGGCCAGCAAATCCTAACCTTAAACACCACACGAGAGAAAGAAAACCTGTTACAAAACTGTAAATCCACCTGTAATAACTGGGATTTCTATATCCTTTTAATGTAATGGGCTCTTCATTATTATCCTCATTATTATCCTGTTAAAATTGTGGTTCTTATAAAAAATACTGTAACTTTTATTACTTAAAAAGGATCTGGTTCAGTTAAAGGCTTTATTTACTCTCAAACAACAACATAAAGTGCATGTCTTCATCACAAAATGATTGGTCTCCATAATTTGATCACTTCAGAAGACATTTTTTAAACCACTAGAGTCTGATTGATTACTTTTATGCCGACTTTATCTGCTTTTTGGAGTTTCAAAGTTCTGATTACCATTCACTTGAACTGTATGGACCTACAGAGCTGAGAAATTCTTCTAAAAATCTTTGTTTCTGTTCTGAAGAATAAAGTCATATACATCTGTCATGGCATGGGAATAAGTAAATTATGAGAGAATTGGCATTTTTGGGTGAACTAAGAAATTAAACTTAATTAAAAGGAAAAACATGTTTATTTTTCTTACCCCATTAGCCATCTACAAAAGGTCAAAGTCACATAGAAAACATTAGATTTCTTTTGGCCTATATCTGACTCAAATCTATTTAGATTTTTGCAGTCTGAACAGGACAAAAGGACAAAAAAAAATCTGATTTTTCAAGCCTGATCCAAACCTCATTCGTAGAGGTTTGGAATCTGATTAAAATTGTATTTTGTTATTGTGTCTAAACATAAGATTGCATTTATATATTTTTTCTTCATCTGTTGCGCAACAGGTTGTTTCGTCAGGTGTTGCCATGAGACACACTGCATTCCAAACGGCATAAGAAAATGCCTTTACAGGACACTTCAAAGGGAAAAAATAATGATGGCCATTACAGGATAATTTTCAATAAACATTACTTCAAAAGTGAGTTCAGAACAACCATTTTATAACACCAGACAGTGGAAGGTAAAGTTTATGAGGGGAACATGGAAAAGGGACATCACTTCTGAATGGAACACACCCATATGTGTTACAGGGCAGCCAAAGCAGTTCTAACTTCTTTTAAAATAATACAGACACCCACCCAACAAGATGCGCTAAGCTGCAGTAACACACACCGGCTGCGATCCACCACAACATGATAAGGTATTAAATGTCTCACACGAATACAGGACACTTGAGAATTTTAGCACTTCAATACAGGACAGGAGTCCTCTTCAAGAGTCTCTGTCTGAACCTTTTATGCTTCAATACTGGACACCATTCAATATGGGACATTTCACTGCCAGCTAAAATACAGGTGTCCCGTATGGGATCAAATACAAAACATCTGGCTAAAACAGGACAGTTGTAAACTCTAGCTGCAAAAAAACATGCCATATGCCACCTCTCCCATTTTTTAAGCTGTTGTCTGTGAAGACTGAGATAATAATTGGTTACTGCCCTCATGATAAACATAATTTGCTAAACACTCACGCATGGTGAACATCATGAAGTTTTCATCATTACTATTACAACTAATGTGGACATGCTAGCAAAAGTGACTGCAGTCTGAACAGGAAAAAAAAAAATCACAATCTGTTCACGTATAACCTGCAGTTTGAACAGTCCCGATTTTTCGGTACAAATGTTTGTTCCGAATGAGCTTTTGCAAGGTAACAATGGATTCTGATGCAGCCATTCATACAAAGTCCGACAAATCGTCCTCCAACAATCCGAAGTTAGCTTTTTTCTTCTTCGGACTGTGATGAAAACTGACTGACCAATGAGATAAGAGATTTTTGTCAGTCGCTACAGCTGCTCAATCCAGCGTGTTAGTGGCGCTAATCAACTGGCAAACACCATTGGACATGCAGTTGATGCACACCTGAAAATGATATACTTAAAAATAAATAGTTGCAGTTCAAGTACTCTTGGTACTGCAAACATAAATCCGTTCTGTTTTAAAGTCAGCTTATGGTGTAATGTACATTATTAATATCATCACCTTCTTAAAATAATGTTTTGACAAATATATATTTTTTTGCCTAATCATCTCATGATATTTGGTTCAGTTATTTGTGTTTTCTGAAAAACCTGAAAAAATTACTAGGACATTATTTTAGGAAGGTGACAATATGTATAGTATATCACTGTGTATCACATGCACAAAAAAAATTTGCGAGCACAAGATTATATTTTGACCACACAAAAATGTTTTGAGTGCACAGAAAGTTATTTTGTATACGCTTGAACTCATCATGCAAAGATTAATACATTTTTTGTCTGTACAAGATCTCACTCGTTCTCTCTCCTCCTATGCCCTCTGCGTGTGCTCATAACCTTAGACTGCTTGTTTAATTTCCAACCGTATTCTGATAAGTCCCACCTCCTACATCAGGACTGGCTATTTGAAGCTGCTTACAAGCGCTCTGCCATTGGACAATTGAGGTAGCTACAGCAACCATGAACATCTCAGTGTAAATGTAGCAGAAGAGCCAACAGGCACAATGCTCCAAGTTTAGTACACACTATATACTGTATGCAGTTATCATTACAAAATATATTTACCCCATGGATTATAGGCAATCCAGGAATACTGAAAGGCTGAAAATGGGATCATGCAATGCCAAGGATTTTTTTCTATTTTAAATAACATTTTGCAGCCTCAAACAACTGAGGTTCAATATACTGTACATTTAATTTAGTGCACAAAACTATGATAGGAGACATAATGAGCCTGTTTTCCTTTTTTCCATTTCTTCTCATTAATCAATTTTGCCAGAAGGGTTGTGGCAGAATGCATATACATCATAAAAACAGCATACTGAGCATTTCAAGATAATGCACAGTTATGAAATGCAAACATAAACAGCTTTTCTAATTTATTATAAAGAATACAATGTTAATTTAGGCAATTTTTATAATATTCATAATATTTATAATATACAAGTCTATTGGAAAAATAGGAGAGGACACGCTAAAGAAGGACTAAATAACATGTTCATTAAAGAAAATCATATTTCATATAATAATAACAAAAAAAGAAGGTTCTTACCACCTGCTATATTTCAAATAAAATAACCATTATTTGTATTATTCCAGTCAAAATATTCACTACAAAAATCAGTGACAGCTTTAACTGATCAATGCTGGCAAATGGCCCTGGTGTAAGCTATATAATCCACAGCTAGGTATGTATAAACGATTGTAATGGACGTAACTACCCCGTCGTGCATTAAAATACACACCCAGTCATGGATTATCCCTTACATATACTGTTATGATCATAATCATTTCCTGTTCAAAGATTTGAAGCTGTTTTGAATTACTGTCAATTACTTCACTAATTCAAGAAATGGATCATTGACCCGTTTACTAGGGCTGTCAATTGAACAGATAAACTAAATAAAAATTTTTACCTTAAATATTAAAAAAATGTAAATAGAATTTTAGTCAGCAAATTTTTAAATTGCCATTGGTTTTTTTTGTCCACAAGTGGGAGCATTGAATACATAAACCATACAGCACTGTGTTATATTATTGCAATGCACATTCCTGGCTGTTAAAAAAAAAGAGCATTCCATTTTCAAATAATATGCATAAAATATAAAAATAAAAAGTTTGAATCAGTCCATATTTCTCAAATGTCAAGTCAAAAGTAAAATGGGAGACACATTCTCTCCATAGACATAATGATTTTTATACTGTACAAACTATAGATTCTATCCCCTAACCCTACCCCTAAACCTAACCATTTATAGCACAATACCCTTGTAATTACCAGTTTGTAACCTAAAAAAATGTCCCCGTAAACCACTTAAACACACACACACACACACACACACACACACACACACACACACACACACACACACACACACACACACACAATGTGAGCTGTCTATTGAAGTGTGTGTGTTTCACTGATGCCACAGTATACTACCCCAGAATCAAGCTTCATAATAACAGTGAAATATCACGTTGTTTTTTATTCTTTGAAAGTGAATGTAGGGTAGCAATATTCACAGATAGTATATGGTTTTTAGTAGAACATGGTGGTGAAGCGACTAAGACTAGGAGCTCAGGCCAGGGGCTGTTCAACAGATGTAACACAACAGAATGGAGTGAAAGTGTATGCTCACTGAGACTAACATTCTGCCTAACATCTTTTATGTTCCACATAGGGTAGAAAGTCATACAGCTTTGGAACAACATGAGGTTGAGTAAATTAAAATAGATTTATCCATTTAATTTAATCCTAGCAGTTTATTGTCAACAACATACACAACTATCCAATTTACAATGAGTAAAATGTTGAAGACACACACAGTCAGTAAATATGTGTTGGGTCTGAGGGTTTCGAAGTGTTATGGGCACACAATCAGTTTCTACGAAAGCCCTCTTTGCAGAAATCAGACCTGAAAAACACAGACGCAGCAGCAGCAGCGTTGTGTTTGTAAGGACAACATTAACATCTGTTACACACACTTTTTCACAGTCGGAGAGGATGAGATCCAGTCGGAAAACTCTGCGTGACAAGCTGCGGTGCCCAGGGAGTGCCGACAAAAGGAAAACATGAAAACAAACCTTGATGACTATTAGTGGCCTTTTATTTAGTGCAGCCGTTGTCTACCTGCAGTATCATTAACAGGAGAGGAAACCAAAAGACTTATTATGAGGGAGTTAAGCGGCACTCTCGCAGCCCTCATGAGAGAGCACTAATGACAGCCGGAGCTCGCCGGAGCCTCCCAAACGGCCCGCGCTACTGTCTCCACTGAGCACAACATGCCCTGGGACAAACACACACACACACACACACACACACACACACACACGTGTAAGTGAACATGATACAACATAAGACAATCTTACAGCACAGTTACAGAACGCAGAGCGCCATTTACACTCAAAACAGTTTAATAAGGTCTCTTTATTACAGTATGTGCAAGTGCTATCCTCAGGTTTTCTGCAGGTTCGAAAGAATGAAAAGTAAGACTTTTTAAGGCCAAATAAAATAAAAACTTCACAAAAAAAAAAAAAAAAACATTACTTAATAAGCTGGTAAATATAAAACCACAGATGCTACTTGAGTGTCTCTGGACATGTTTTTTTTTATATTTTACTGTGCATTAATACAACATTAAAACTATAAATTGAATCATTACGAATGCATGTACTAGGGCTGAACGATTTAGGGAAAATGTCATATTGCAATTATTGAGGCTAATATTGACACAAATAATAACACAAATGGTATCATGAGTCAACTTGCTTGGTTATCAAGGAAAATGCACAAATAGATTACTGATAATGCTGAAATGTGTATTTCTCAACTCAAACATACAAACTAGCAACAACAACTACTATAAATGCACAGTGTTTTCAAATTAAAATAATATTTTTACTAAATTAAATAATAACATCTTTGCATTACTGCAAACTTGTTATTTTCTCAATATTACACCTAAATATAGTAGAACAATAAATAAGAACATACACATTTTCATGAAAATAAGATTGTCCAAACAAACAGGGACACTTAAGCAGGATGTAACATGTACTTTTATATATTTGTACAAATTATTTTGAAAAGGAAAAATTATTTTAAAAGTGTGGTTCACTCAAACCACTAAAAATGACCAACTGGTATTTCCAAATCCTCTTTCTAAAAAGTGATACTTATCACTGGTATCTCATCCATTGTGTGGATAATTTTCTGAAATCTCACTTTTCTACGTTTCTCTGTGCTGTTTCGAGTGCTGATATAAATTTGTTGCATTGCCACGTGATGTAGCAACTTTAATTTAGCACAGTACCTCTCTCTGCTCAGTGTCGGTTATCTTAAAGACAAAATATCGCCATATAACCAGGGTTTTTCCTCCCTCAAAATGAGGCGGAGGTGGTACCATACTGATCAAAAAAGTGACGTTAAAAACACGTAAACGTTGGCTTTGCATTAATACACTCCTAATGACCTGTAAACTGAATACTAGTGTTAATTTTGGCAGCTGTTTTTTTATTTAATCTTAGTCTTAATCCTGTGTCAAATGTCCTTTTTAATTTTTATCATATTTAGTCAACCTTCTATTTATTGTTTTTAGTCGTTTTGTTCAATGAATATGTCGTTTTAGTCAATGAAAACTGTTGACATTTTAGTCATATTTTAGTAACATTTAGTCATATTGATATTTTAGTCACTGAACACTGTAAACATTTTAGCCATAAGAGTATTATTGATAAGCCTTTGTCAATCTTGTCTATCCAAAACCAATATACTGTATATATATATATATATATATATATATATATATATATATATATATATATATATATATATATATATATATATATTATATATTGGTTTTGTCATTCTTATTGGACTTATTGTCATTCTAGTCAAAAATGTAATATGGCGCTGCTGTGAATAAGGTCTAAGAACATTTATATTTGTTTTCTTGGCAGATACCTTCAATAAATACTTTAACAGGTAGTTAAAGGGCAGTTCAAATCTGTCATCACTGCTCACACTTGAGTCAGTCTGTGGAACAAAAAAGGAGATGTTAAGTAAACGTTTAGTCTCATTCACTGTCACTGCATCTTTTTTCATTCAATGAAAGTGAATGGTGATTGAAACTCCCTAATATCTCCTATTGATATCCACTGAAATAAGAAAGTCATACAGCTTTGCAACAGCGTGAAGGTAAGTAAGTTATGACAATTTTCATATGTGTGTGAAATATCTCAAGTCAAAATGCTTTTACTTGAGAATGCATATTAAAACCATTTGCTGACTCACAGGTATCTAAAGGTTTATACATGTGTAACATCATAAATTCAGTACAAGTGCGCTTTCCTGTGCACACTCACACTAAACTCAAGCATCAGCTGCTAAATGCAAGCGAGAGAGAGAGAGAGAGAGAAAGAGACAGAGGTGATTATGACTAGCGCAGATTCTGCTGTTTTTTGCATGTCCTCTATTCACGCCCCAAAATTTAAGACCTCAGCAAACAAAATTTAAGACTTCTAAGAAATTTATTTAAGATATTTAAGACTTTTTATGGCCTTTAATTTTAAAAAGTATATTGAAGACTTTTTAAGACATTTTAAGGACACGTGGATACCCTGTTTCCTATCAATATAACAATTTTTACTAATCTTCTTCAAATCAACTGAATAAAAATCCAAATTATTCCACATCTTGGCCAATATTCTGCCACAAACAATATGCAAAATGAAGACTAAGAACATTGTGTACAAAAATAGGGTTTATAATATACAGTATGTTACAATATAAATTGCAGATTGCAGCAGGATATTTTAAATACTTAAATTGTAAAGTAAAATAAAAGCACAAACTCTGTGTTAACTGGTAAGAGGTCGAATGTAGAACACACACAATCGGGCAGTTCTCACAAAACCCGTCAAGAAAATGTCCTGGTTATAATTAACTGCAAATTGAAACAAAAATAAACATGAAATTATATTTTGTATTAAAAAAATGAAGCCTATATATAGAACCATTAAGATTTTAGATTTTTTTATTGTCACATTATTTTTAGGACACTTGAGCTCATGTTACCCCCCCCCCCCCCCCAACATAGGTGAGGACAATAGAAGACAGCTGGCAGTGATGACGGCAGGGAATTATGGGAAGTGCAGTCCATGGGAAACAGATGACAGGGCAGACAACAGTGAATAGTGACAACATGTCCGGATTTTACTTTCACTATTCACATTGTTTTTAATGGCAATATGCATTACAGTAAAAAAAAAAAAAGTAATATATTTACTGTATCACAGTAAAAAGGTTATTTTTGTACAATGACTTTATTAAGAAATGTCAGCTAATATAAAACTCAGTACCAAGGGAGATCTACTATTATGTATAATTACATTACAATTTAAATATATATTTTTTTTTTCCCCCAAGTTGTCGTAATAATATCAGAATGACCATCTTTTTTCGCATTGCAGTAAGAATTGGGAGCTAAAATGTGCGGAACTCTCAAGAAAATAATGTCATAATGCAAAAAATCATAATGCCCTAAAAATAGCTTCATTTTCTATAGTCAGAAAAATATTTATTTTAATTTTGGAGTAAAATAGGACCAGAACATTTTCTTGACAGGTTTCGTGAGAATTGCCCAAAAATTCCCTCCTCTGAACATACTAATATATACGGTATTTTTTCCCCCTGTATATGTAAGGGCTTATTATAATCTGATTAAATTTGCTGTTCATATAAAATAGTAACTTGCATTACTGCTTTTCTTGCATTACACAACTTTCCAAAAATTATTAAAAAAAAAAGTTTTTCTTTGTCAAGATTATTGCTGCAGGAATGCACACCCTACAAACCAATTGAAGTTTAATGGCAACTAACATTCACAACTCAACAACAGTAAAAATGTATGTTATGTGTTGGAACACACTGTGACTGTAGAAGGCATTTAGGCACTCCTTAATCATGCTAAAATGACTGTAATGCACTGTGCCACACTCAGACCAAACTGTGCACAATTTTTGTATTTTCTGAAATAATTTTGAGGGACAATTCTACAGAATAGATTCAAACATGGTAAAATGTGTTCCCCAGAGCTGAGAGTACTAAGGCCATCAAAAGCATAGTCAAATTAACCAAAATACAGAATAAAGTTTAGTATAGCGGGTTCATGTAGGGCTACTTATTGCTTTATTTTCAGAGATCTTTAAACTAGTAGTGAAATGCAAACGATCTGTGGTAAATAACTGTTGTCATTTTACCAGCTAAACCACTCACCTTTTCTGTTTCAGTGTATGAATAAAATCCAACGATGACACTGATCTCATTCACCACTCGTTTACAAAAGACTAACAGGCTTTTCAGCTTAACTGCAACACTGAGATGAGATTTCACTCACGTTAAAATAATGAGCTGTGAAACACAGACAGATGTGTGAAGTGACAAAATAAAGTCACACAGGTTACTGACAGAAATGATACACCGTCACAAAGAAACATTAGTCGCAATCCATTTTGCTTCCGTAATGTGATGTACAGTATTTCCAAGTGAGAGGGGTTGAAAAGTAAGAGGGATTTGATATGCCAGCCGAAAAGGAAACATATTTCAGCAGCACAAGCTATTACATTTAAAAAAGAGATAAAACATTTGTTTTTTTTATTAGTTACAACATGCAATATTGAATTGTCAGTACAACCAGGAATGTGTAAGCAGAAATTAAATAGGCTCAATTTAGATGTTTTATGTAACGAAAGCAGTGCTAATCTTGCCAACAATAACCAGATGAGAAGAAAAAGGTGAAGTTTAACAGCGACTCATATTACTTTGAACAAATAACAAGTACAACTCAATAACAGTAAAACATATGATATGTGCTGGGGGAAACACCTCTCATCTGCACTACAGGGCTCCAGACTGCAAATAAAATGGTCGTAAATGCAACCAAACATAATTTATTGCGACACTAATTTAAAATGTAGTTGCTGTTGGCAACATTCGAGTTGTGTGCATCCATATGCAGTTTTGTCAGGTATCATTCTTGTGAGTTATTGAATACATCTTCAGAGCGCGCCTCAATCCACTTTTTACCCATTCTTCACCGCACACAATAGCAAAACTAGCACGACAGAGTCATGAACAAATTACTCTTTTGAACTCTTTTCATGAATCACCCGAAAATAACTGAGGGTTTGAACTCTTGAGCTCAGGTTAGCAGTTTGAATGAGATTCACTTTCTCAGCGAATCAGCCGTCAGTGAGCTCACAACAGGGGCTGAATTCGATTTCAAATTTGTATCCCCTTGCCTTGCAAACTTCACTCCATCTCATGGACTCGGATGTATGTCACAGCTTACATTGTGAGCATCCATTTACACAAACAAAAGTGTTAAAATGACAATGAACACATAGGCTGTAACTTTGTTATAAACAGTTTAAGGTAGGTACAAGTATTATGCTGTTAAATCTCAATATATCTTTTCTAAATTGCTTAATTGACCTAACTTCACTTCCATCATAGTTGTGTGGGGGTGGGGTTTATGATGTGCAATATGCTATCACGTCACAATCGAGATAGTGGAGCTGTCTGAAGCGTACATCAGAGTAGGCTCGCTCACTCAGTCAAAATCGAAGGGTTGAGGGTTTGTCAGCAGAAACTTCCCTCGCTCACTGAACTAAGGGGAACAGACTTCCAAGCTGATGGTGGGTATTCCCCTGAGGGGAAGCGCTTAGGGGAGTTAGCTAGTGGATGTTAAAAGTGAAGTGGAATGCAGCCAGGGAGTGCAGACATTCCAAAATAAGAGTCCCATCTTCTGTTTCGGTTTATTGGCAAATCACACTTATTAATGCATTACCGCCACCTCCTGACAGCTTGGATCAGAAACTGAAGTCTTTTCAACACTACCCCTCCTCCCTCCCTGACTATATCAGATCCGTATGTTCAGCCAGCGCTGCATGTTCAGCTCCTCTGGCTTTACTCCCAGCTCTGCACAGTTCAGAGGAGGAAGAAGCACACCAATAAATTGTTAATTATATAAAACACATCCTACATTTTATATAAACGTATATATATATATATATATATATATATATATATATATATATATATATATATATATATATTATATTTGTTTATATCTTATATTCTACTTAATAGGCCCATATTATACAGGAACCTTAATATAACAGTAATTGAAAAATATATTAAATCTAGAAATAGCAAAGAATACAGTGTTAATACTTGTTCTCCTATCCTCCTCATTTCATCCAAAAACATTTATCTTTCTTCTTCATAATTCCTACAGTGAATAATCATATGTTCTACAGTTTAATTCTGTCCACACCATTCGTACAGCCCTGTTAGATGTTTGAATATTAACTTCAATGTTTTATTTAGACCTATATTCCCCAGCCTTAGTCTTGATATTATATTCTCTTCCTTCCTGTTTCTTCCACTGTTTCTTCCCTTCCCAACTTTTGCTTGTATTGCATATAAATACATCCTTTAATTTCAATATTCCAATACTGTTGCCATTTCTGTAGCATCTAGAGTTCCATGTTTATTTCGGGCTGCTTTATAATTAAAAGTCCCATATTGTGTAGCATTTTTGTTTCTTTCTTCTGGTAATAATTTATTGGGAATGGAATGGGATTTCATTCAATTTGCACTCTTGTAGTCTCTGTGTCTGGTCCATCCGGTATTAGTAAAGAAAGACTAAGGCAATATTTTAAAACATTAATTAAAATTATACATATATATATATATATATATATATATATATATATATATATATATATATATATATATATATATATAAGTAATATCACACAAGCAAGAGGGCGATATGGCCCTACATCAGCACTGCTTTGATTCAGCCGCAGGTAATCACAGCAGTGCTGATTTAGGGCCATGTCACACGATTGCGAGTGTGATATTACTTATATATAACAGTTCAATGAACAAGTACATTTTAAAAAAATTAGTACGGTCATAAAAACGCATTTGGAACATGGAACTATTTTCTTACGTGACGGATCAGAATCTGCCGTTGCTGGTTCAAACCATATTGATGACCCCTGACCCCCAATCCCCTACCCCTGTTTCCAACCCTATATAATGTTGCATTCATTCTGAAAGTTATCTCTTTATAGTTATTATTGTTCTCATGTCCTAGTTTAGTTCCTGTTCTGTTTTTCTATGTAATTGCTTTGGCAATACAAAATGTCAATACAAAATGTCTTTGTCATGCCAATAAACTTGTTGAATTGAATTGAGAGAGAGAGAACAAAGGACCAACACAGGACCACATGAGACAACACAGCGAAATAAAATACCTATATAAAAAACCTATATATACCTATATAAAGTGCACGTGCAAACATGTGCAAAAAGTACAGGACAGTACAACACATATCTGACAATGAACAGGACAATAGACAGTGCAGCGCCGACCAGTACTTAGTGCAAAAAGATGACAGTTTCTAAAAATGTAAACATAACATACAATGAGATAATGTTCTATGCACATAGCAGTTATTGAGGTAGGGAGAGTAATTATTGTTTTAGCTGAAATTCAAGGGCAAATTTGAGGACGTATTTGGGATTTTTATTCCCAGCAAACTTGGAGGGTTAGGAGGGTTAGGCCTACCCAAGATTTTGTTTTATTATTACGCATACGGTCTCAGACATTTGGCTCATTGTTCGCTTCTACCTGAGAGAGCCCCTCCCTGGTTTTAATTGAAAAGGAAGTTCTTGCCCCTCTCTCGCCACTTCAAAGCCTTTCAATCAAACTAACCAGAGAGGTTAAGTTACACCCCGTTATTTCGCATTTATTTATTTATTTCCAGTGTTTAATTCAGATATTTATCTAAATGTTGCCTCAAGCTTATGGCTAAACCCCAAACTATGCATTAATAAGTCCCCATTTTGTTGGTCAGAGTGGATTGGGAGGGGGGTTAATACACTTGGTGACCTATGAGAGTGGTGTTCTGAGATCCTATGAAAATTTGGTTAAATATTTTTGGTCCCCAGATCAGTTTTTTAGGTATTTACAGCTGCGCCACTTGCATTGTACTATTTTTGGGCATAGAATCCCCCCCCCCCTTACAGCAGCAGATACACTGGGAGAGGTGATCACTGCTTTTGGAAAAGGTCATGAGGCATCAGTTATCGACGTTGAGAATAGGCATATTAAGAGTTGGGACCTAACTAGCATCATGATCGCCAGACAGGTTCTTTTAAGGGGTTGGAGGTCGGCTGGAGCGCCCTCATTTCATGAGTGGTGCTCAGAGATGGGGAGGGTGGGTAAATCAGATTTGTTTATAGAGAAATGGGGCAAATACCTGACATTATTGGATGTGTAAATATTATTTTATATATATATATATATTAAAAAAAATGTTTTAATCTTTTTATTGTTATGTGTGTCTATAATCATCCGTATATACTTTTGTGTGACCACAGGGGTGTTTGTTGGGGGTTAGGGTGGGGTTGGGGATTGAGAGGGGTGATGGTGTGGGGTTTGAATCTTTGAATGATTCCATTTATATATGTATTTTTTTCTTGTTTTGCTCTAGTATTTATGTTTTGTGGAATTAATAAAAAATGTAAATTACAAAAAAAAAAATAAATCTATCTTTGGAGGGTAGTGGAAATAGGGGCGGATCTAATTCAACAGGTCAGTTTTGTGGCCGGTTCAGTTCCAGAACATCTAAAATTGCTTACAGCACCTTTAACTTGTATTGAACCCAAAATATTAATTTAACTGGTAACTCTATGGCAAAGAATCTTCTAGCAATAATACTTGGATATATTCTGTAATAGGGTTGTTGAAGCTTACAGTGGCTGCCATGCTTTAATGAATGGAACATTACTCGGGGGAAATTGTGCTTACCATTTGCAATGTGGTTAATAGGCTACGTTTTACAGTGAAGTTATCATAGCATGTTTACTAATATTCATGACTTCTGAGTATTTAATAATTATATTTTATTGTAGTTTCGAGGCTCCATTAGTGTGTGTGTGTGTGCGCGTGTCTGTGTGTGCCAGTGTGTTTTTAGTTTACGGTTTTATTGTGTGCAGTGCATAGATTTACTTTTGTTGTATTACGGTTTACAGGCTGTGCAAAAATAATTAAGTGTCTACCATTGAACTCGTATTAGCCAAACCTCAAGTTTGGGATATATATAATACAATACAAACATTAATGTGTATGGTGGATAAAACATTTGAATAATGATTATTAAAATATGTGAACAAGAGTGTTGTTCATCTTCCTTAAAGCAAGTGATATCTCAGTTATAAATGTTTAATGGAATAACATAATACAAAACTGAAAAACTGAGTGATCACAGGCAGTCCAAGTAACCTCAAACCATGAGATTCATACATACAGAAGAGCAGTGCCGAAACTCGACCGATGTAAAATGTTTTACCGAAAGTTTTTTGCAATTTTAGGTTTCGAGCACTGATGTCGATAGAGAACCCAAAGTTCCATAGTACATTTTTTTATTAAAAAGTCTGTATAAATACACTTTATGCAAGAGTGTTCCATTAAAATATGAAATGATCATCATTTGGTATCAGACTGCTGAGGGAGTAGCCCCCAAATACAGTAAGAATTACATTTCTTATTAACAAATATTTCTACCTCAAAATTAATAAAAGAATTGTAAATGGGTTTGATAAAGAACCAGAATCATAAAGATAAACTGCAATTGGAACCGGAATTGTTAAATTCCTTATGATTCCCATCCCTACCCCTCAAGTCTTTTGATATTCTGTTCTCTATTTGACACACCTCTACTCAGCAAGCCACAAGTTTGTTCAAATCCCTAACCCTAATAACGATGGATGGATGGATGGAATGTGCAACAACTGACTAGTCAATTAAAGGGGTTTACTTCTGCAAGACGTCCCCTATCTGTCACTCACTCCACGTTGTGTTGATGTAGTGACACTAGGGGTCGCTCTTGAGAGCCCGAGACACCTCTGATCTTTGATAAAAAGCAAACGGGAATTGGCGAGTGGTATTTGCATGCCACTCCCCCGGACATAATGGTATAAAGGAGGGGACGTGCATACCGCTCATTCAGATTTTCTCTTCGGAGCAGAGTGGTCGATGGTTCAGCGAGCTGAATTTTCCACGGCTTCCATTCTCACCTCTGCTAGATCCTTACGGCGCATTTCAGCAGCTTTCTCCCCTCTCTGCACGGGTGTACTGCAGAGATCACCACTGGGTGCTTCGGCAGATCAACTAGAGTATATTCTAAAAGAATATACGGCACCGAGCCCCCCCGCAGGAAGCGTCCGTCATCAAGATTGGTTTGTGGCGGTAGACCTGAAGCACGCGTACTTCCACGTCTCGATTCTACCTTGACAAAGACCTTCCTGTGGTTTGCATTCGAGGGTACCAGTACAAAGTCCTCCCTTTCGGCCTGTCCGTGTCCACTCACGTCTTCACGAAGGTCACAGAGGCCGCCCTAGCCCCGTTAAGGAAAGTGGGCATTCGCATTTTCAACTACCTCGACAAGTGGCTAATCACAGCTCACTCTCAAGGTGCGTTGTGCACACAGGGAACTGGTGCTCTCACACCTCAGTCGGCTAGAGCTTCAGGTAGACTGGGAAAAGAGCAAGCTCCTCCCGGATCAGAACATCTCTTTTCTCGTCTGGTGATGGCACGAACATGCGCACCCAGTCGGTCAACTGCCTCGAGTTGTTGGCAATAATGCTTGCCCTGCAGAGGTTCTGGCTGTTTATCCAGGGCAAGCATGTGCTGGTTCGAACAGACAACACGGCTATGGTAGTATGACGGGCGACCTCAACACCACAGCGGACGCACTGTCACGGCAGGTCAACCGCAATGGAGACTGGAGACTCCACCCTCAGGTGGTCCAGCTGACCTGGAGTCGATACTGGCAGGCACAGGTAGACCTGTTCACCTCCCCAGATTACTCCCCTTGCCCGCTCTGGTCCGCCCTGACTGAGGCATCCCTCGGTATAGACGCGCTGGCACACAGCTGGCCACCTGGACTATGCAAGTATGCGTTCCCCCCAGTGAGCCTGCTTGCACAGACCCTGTGCAAGGTCAGGGAGGACGAGGAGCAGGTCATCCTAGTAGCACCAAGGAAGGACCTTCTTTCTCAGGGATGGGGCACCATCTGGCACTCATGACCAGACCTCTGGAACCTGAGAGGCGCCAAGAGGTTGAATCCCTCCAGACCGTGCCTCGTTCCCTCTTAGGACCTCTCCTTTCGAGCCCTTAGAGCCAGCACTCTCCTTGAAGACTGCCTTTCTAATGGCGCTCACCTCCTTCAAGAGGGCAGGGGACCTGCAAGCGTTCTCTGTCAGCAAAACATGCCTGGAGTTCGGTCCGAGCTACTCTCAAGTGATCCTGAGACCCCGACCGTGCAATGTGCCCAAGGTTCCCATGACCCCATTCAGGGATCAAGTGATGAACCTGCAAGAGCTGCCCCAGGAGGAGTCAGACCCAGTCTTAGCGTTGCTATGTCAGGTGCGTGCTTTACGCATCTATTTGGATAGAACGCAGATCTTTAGGGTCTCTGCTTTGGTGGACAGCGGAAAGGAAGTGCTGTCTCCAAACAGAGGATCACCCACTGGACCATTGACGACATAACTATTGCTTAAATGTAAACTATTGTTCTGACCAGTGGTGCCTCTCTAACAGACATTTGCAGAGCAGCGGGCTAGCCTACACCCAACACTTTGCGAGATTCTACAGTCTCCGGGTTGAGCTGGTTTTATCTCGTGTCTTATCAGGAACAAACAGGTATGTCTGAGTCAGCCAGCTGGGTATATTGCTTGCACATAGCACCTTTCACCTCCCTTGAGCTGAAGATGTGCATTGTTGATTCCCAGTAGCGTTCACAAATGTGTTGACTTCCTCCTAGCCCTGTGGCAGGCGAGTTTGCGGAGAAACTCACTGCCGGCTCAGTACTTGTGCTAACTAAGCCCCGTACAGGGAAAGGTGCTCCGCATGCACTGGTTCCCCGTAGGTAACCCCTTGCGACGTATATTCCGCTGAAAACATTTACCTGTTGGTAAACTGCTTCTTCCTTGAGCTGAAGCCCATCTTCCCCATTCACCATTCTCGTAGAGCATGCTCCCCCATTGGGTAGGACCTACCAAGGGACTTCTCCACATGACACTCTTCCGACTAGACTCAGCAAGACCATGTGACGTGAAATACACCCATCTCTCTGGGCGGGGTGTGGTCTCCGCGGTGTCTTCTCCTTGGGTGTGACATCCCCCCGACATGGACACTGGTGTCCCAGTCGGTTAACGAGTTCTCTCTTTTTCTGGGGAGAACAAGAAAAATGAGGGAAGAGGCATGACTGAGCTAGCTATCCTTTGGGCAGTCGACTCATCCCCAAAGGGCTGTTCAACACTCATACTAGCATCAGGGGAGGTTACGTGCCGGCCCGATGCGCTGGCTATGCGGCACACAGTAGTCTGCCCGTCTTGCACCGCTAATCCACGTAACACAGCTCAGCTAGTTGTGGGATTTTTGTAGGGGACCCCTAGTGTCACTACATCGACACAACGTTGAGTGAGTGACAGAAATGGAATGTCCTGGTTACTTCCGTAACCTCTATCCCCTGATGGAGGGAACGAGACGTTGTGTATCTCCTGCCACAATGCTAAACTACCTGCTGAAATGGCCAAGACCTTATTCTCGGCTCCTCAGCACAAAACATGAATGAGCGTTATGCACCTACCCTCCTTTATACCCATATGTCCGCGGGAGTGGCATGCAAATACCACTCGCCAATTCCCATTGGCCTTTTATCAATGATCAGAGGTGTCTCGTGCTCTCAAGAGTGACACCTAGTGTCACTACATCGACACAACGTCTCGTTCCATCCATCAGGGAATGGAGGTTACAGAAGTAACCAGGACGTTTTGTCTCTTTAATGCTTAGTATTTAGTCAATTTATGCACCACTGCTGTTACAGCCATCAAGGCGCTGCACCAACAACACATTACAAAATGATCTTCTGCTGTGAGTAATGTTCCCGTATTTTTTAGGTGCTATGGAGATTGCTTTCTTTTGCTGAGTCTTACACTTTTTAAAAATAAAGCTGCAGTAAAAAAAGTTTAAACTGCTCGATGTGGTAAACTAGATGTGTACATGCAATATTATCTTGTAGTTCTGAATGCACAGCGAGAACAGCCCTTAAGCACTTTTTGTCATTCTTTATTGGAGTATATCTTATTTCTTTTATTACTTTGACTGTTTTGTGCAAAAATATGTTATAGGTTTTTAGCCTTTTTTATTTGTTATCCTTTAGATTCCACGTTGATGTGATGCGCTTAGAGGCCGTATATCACTCTGAAACGCATCTGATCGGGTTCACATGACCATAATGAAACCTAATTATACATTATTATACTTAACACCCACTAGTTGACTAGTCTTTCAAACAACCGACTAGATGATTATGAAAATTGGTAGTTAAGCACAACCCAGATGGATGTTTGGTTGGTAGGTAGGTAGTGTGGGCATGTTGTAATTTGTCTGATGTTGTTAAGATGAGTGTGGCACAACCTCTGTTATCTGCACAGCGCTCACCAGCGTAAACTAGCAAAAATCAATACGCCATTACATAAAGAGCCTTATTAATGGAGTGAGCATTGCAACCGACACACACACACACACACACACACACACACACACACACACACACACACACACACACACACCATCATCATCACCATCATATCAACTCATTCATATACTTACAAAAACTTTCACCTTACAACTCAAACTACATTTGCACTAATTTAAGAGCAAAAGCATCTTCCTCTGCAATTTCACACACAGCATTCATGATCTCACTTATACTCATACGGTATCTACAGTATGACATCGTCTCTGTCACCTCACACAAAACAGCCCAGAAAAAGTGTCAAATAACATTAAAGCTGCATGCACACATGTGAGTGTGTGCATGTATGTGTGTGTGTGTCCTCTGTATGTCAGCTGCTACCACTTTGAAGTCTGATCGAATCAGCCACATTAAACGCATGACAGGCGACTGCTCTATGTGACCCAATAGAAAGAGATTTTAATTAGGTAACATCAGCCACACACACACACACACTTGTTGTGTTTCCATGTTTTATGGGGACTTTCCATAGACATAATGGTTTTTATACTGTACAAACTTTATATTCTATCCCCTAAACCTAACCCTCACAGAAAACTTTCTGCATTTTTACCTTTTCAAAAAACATAATTTAGTATGATTTATAAGCTGTTTTCCTCATGGGGACCGACAAAATGTCCCCACAAGGTCAAAAATTTCAGGTTTTACTATCCTTATGGGGACATCTGATCCCCACAAAGTGATAAACACACACACACACACACACACACACACAATCTCTGTAATACATCCCTTTTGAGCTACCATCACCAAACTTTGTACACATATAGATCTCATCAAGAGATGAATAAGCTCCGCCCAACAGGAAGTTAGCCATTTTGGATTGTTTGAAAAATGGATGCTCCTCCTAAGGATTTCATGTGTTTACACATTACCAAATGTGTTGACGATGCTAAATTGCAAAGGGATTTAAATATATCAAATGATGTTGCCATGGCAACGATAAAGTAACGTAAAAACAAATTGGGAAGTGTCTCATATAATCTGTGTGCATTGTGTGATTTACATCAAAATTGACCCACATGTGTGGCCTTGAGGGCTGATCACATATATGTATCTATTATGAGTCACATTCGCAGTTCCACCAACTAGCGGAAGGAAGTGTGGAACTTTTAACAGACTTTGAAATATCCCACTTATGTTTACCTGAAGACAGTGCAGATTTAAAATTCTGAATGGATTCTTGATGTCTTGTATATTCACATTTTTGAGGAACTTGGCATGCTTGAATTTTCATGATATTTTACACACACATCAGAGTTATCAGCCATTAAACCTGGGCAAAAGTTAACACATGGGTGTGGCTGGGGAGCTCTGTAGCACCACCTTTTGACAAAAGTGGTGGGGTCAGTTTCTTCTATGGTCATCAATCTTGCTACATATAATGTTCTCATCAAGTCGGACAACTTATGAAATTATAGTCATTGACTCCACCCAACAGGAAGTTGGCTATTTTGGATTGAATATGCATTTTTTTTTTTAAATTGCAAGCCCTGAATTTTGAAAACTCCTCATATGGGATTCATGTAACTGGCACCACACTTAGGTAATATTATGCCAAGACATTAATAATTTGCGAACAGATGTTTGATAAATTGAATTGTTTTGCCATTGCGAGGCAATAAATGAAGGGCACAAATGTAAAACAGGAAGTTCCTTATAACTTCTACATACATTATATGATTTTGATGAAAACTCAGCAGTATGTTTTTACAAACTCTGGGACTTTGAACTAGCCCTCTATTAGAAAACAGATTTTTGCTATTTTGAACATGGCGAAGCAATACATTTATGGTGACAATAGGAAACAGTAAGTGCCTTATATCTTATGTGTGCATTGTGTGATTTTTATTCAAATTCAGCTGTATCTTTGGTAACAGGGACTGATCACATTGATGTGCAAAATAGTGCATTCTATAGAGGGACTATTGAGAGCATCCTGAGCAGCTGCATCATTGCCTGGTTTGGGTCTTGCACCGTTTCGGACCGCAAAGCCCTGCAGAGGATAGTGAGGACAGCTGAGAAGATCATCGGGGTCTCTCGTCCCTCCATCAAAGACATTTACAAAAAACACTGTATCTGCAAAGCAACCAGCATTGTGGACGACCCCACACACCCCTCACACAAACTCTTTACCCTCCTGCCGTCTGGCAAGAGGTACCGTAGCATTCGGGCCCTCACGGCCAGACGGTGTAACAGCTTCTTACCCCAAGCCATCAGACTCCTCAATACTCAAAGACTGGTTTGACACACACACACACACACACACACACACACACACACATGTTAGTGTTTCCATGTTTTATGGGGACTTTCCATAGACATAATGGTTTTTATACTGTACAAACTTTATATTCTATCCCCTAAACCTAACCCTACCCCTAAACCTAAACCTCACAGAAAACTTTCTGCATTTTTACATTTTCAAAAAACATAATTTAGTATGATTTATAAGCTGTTTTCCTCATGGGGACCGACAAAATGTCCCCACAAGGTCAAAAATTTCGGGTTTTACTATCCTTATGGGGACATTTGTTCCCCACAAAGTGATAAATACACGCTCACACACACACACACACACACGTGTCCTGAGTTACACTTTAATTACTGTCACTTTATAACTGTCTGCTACCTCAATAACTGACATAATAGAACACTATATCATAGTATGTTATGTTTACATTTTTAGAAACTGTCATCTTTTTGCACTACTGTGTACTGGTAGGCACTGCACTGACTCTTACTGTGCCTATTGTCCTGATCATTGTTAGAAATTTCTTGTACTGTCCCATACTTTTGCACATGTTTGCACGTGCACTTTATATGGTATATATAGGTATTTTATATAGGTATTTTATTTAGTTGTGTAGTCTCATGTGCCCAGATAGCAAAAAATGTCCGCACGGCTTCTTTTTGCCGCCGACCCTAAGCTGTCGGCTATAGGTGCGTGCCACTGGCGGGGATGAAACATTTGCCGCCGAATTCGTCACTCCCATTTCTTGCGAGATGCCGCCCGCGAAACGCTGGCGGGCCGCCCGCTTCATTTTCTCTGGCAGTTGCCTCGCGCCAAACGACCGCGGCCAGCTGGTGGCAAGCTGCTTTGAAATACAAGGACAGCTTAGACTTTCAAAATCGACCAGCCATGTTGGCTATTATAATTTTTTGCTCCAAAGCCATTAGGGTTTATAACAGAGTCTTGACTCTTGATTTCATGATAAGGTAAGGTTTAGGAAATTACATTTAAATTACTTTGAAACTCTTTAGCGATTATACAGTAATATGTGTAAAATATATTGAATTATTTTATGCACTTAGGTGAAAATTGTTTACATTTCTTTGATTGATGCACATTTGAGACATGCACCAATAAACCAAAAAGAATTCCTTTTGTAAAACTTACTTGGCAATAAATATCTTTCTGATTAGGTTTTAAAATAGATATTTAATTCATGGTATGAACAATTTAGCAGAATAAATTGATGAAGTTAGACTTTTCACCAATGCCTGACTATCAGTGAACAGTGAAAGACATCTGCAACATGGCAAAAAACTCGGGTATACTTTATATTTTTTTATTAATTTGCAACCATGGAGATATCTATCATAAACATGAAAATCCCCGTTTTGACGTGAAGGATAAACTCAATGAAAAAGCTAAATTATCCTCTGGTTTCACAGTTGCGCAGAAATTTCGTTTGTCTTTACATTTTTTCCAACCTCGATTTTTTTTTTTTTGTTATTTTACCTTTTTCAGGTAAGGGATTCATTTGCAATTATGACCTGTACAAATGTTTAAGAAAGTGTTAAAGTCCCTGTAAAGGCAATAAAAAAAATCTAAACACATTATAAATTTTAAATGTATTGCTAAAACACATTACAAAGACTGTGGGATTACTGAATAGCCTACGTGCACAAGCGTAGTGACGAACTTCCGCTGTCGCCAGAAGTCGGCATATCTTTTTACGGTTTACTTGCGCGTCGCCCAAAATGTCTGTTTTTACTCGATGTCTCCAGGATCTTCCGAAAATTTGCGTCAGCGATGTTCATCGCATTGTTGATGCCTTGTCCCCTGCTCCGACAAGCAAGACGGACAAGGGCTTTAAACTCTACATATCGAGTTATCTGCACAACTACAAGGGTAAGTATTTTAATCTAATGTGGTGTGCCGGCTGATAGCGGCTAAGCTAGTTCGCCACGTGTTCATTTTTAATGTAACGTTAGTATAGAAGCTTGTTTTGTCTTAGTTTTAAAGCAGACTGTTTTTTAATTTTTGTGATAATTGTAATATCAATTGTATTAACTTGCTCTCCTCTCAGTTTCTAATAAAGATCAGGGCACAGGTGAAGTCACTGTTAGGGCATTGTGCTACAGGTCCATGAGAAAAGCAGAGTATGGTGAAGCTAGAATTGATAAGACAGCAGTTATAGGCTTGTTACTTTAATAGCCCGATGTTCCTGGGGACTCGTAAAATGAGTTCTTATTCAAGTTTTCAACTCAGTCATTCGTTTAAGATGCAATCTTGTGTTATAAGTATTAGGCTATCATGATTATACAGTGAGCAAGCTATATAAATAAGTATTTAATATAATAAAAGTGTAGAGAAACAACCTAGGGTGTAAGGTAAAGGCTGAATATTGTAGATTTATTACAATAAGTTGCATGTTTGAATTAAAATACCTGTGGATATGCAACTTCCCACTCATGAAAGTTTTATGTTATTCAAAGGAGCACACTCTCTACAAAGGCCTGACTGGAGATTTGCCTGATCTATCCATCCTTCAGGTGAGTAGGGATATAACAATAGCAAATTTCACTGTACAGTATGATATATCAACCAAAATCTGTATACCAATATTTCATTATTTTCTTTTTATCCTCCCCTTTTACAAACAAATATTCTGCTTAAAAGAAAAAAAATGAAATTGATGTTATCATAAGGGTTCTTCATTATGAACTTGTATGCCATGCATAACATACTGTGGATAGAAATTACAGGGAAAGTTACTGGTATTGTAATTGTGGTTATATTATATTACTACTATATTTAGTGTATTGCTAATCAATATATTGTTACTTCCCAGGTGACAGCGGCTCACTTATAGAGCAGGTGAAGCAAGTTGGGACAATGTTGAAGACAGGTACATGTACAACTTGCAAACAACACCTGTGGTTGTTGGTTTAATTCCCACTAGGGCCACCTGTACATGTAGTAGACCTAGATATAAATGTCATAGTTTAGTAGTTGAAGGACCAGGACTGACTACTTTATTCTTTTATTCTGGGAACCCCTGTAGGTGCAGATCAGACCCCAATGCTGCGACGTCTTGGAGAGTTTGGCGATGTTGTGCGTAGCATGGACAACAAAATGGACGCTATGCTGCAACATTTCAGTGCCAATGTGTCTGTTGGAGAGTTATCCCTGCCAGGGGATCTGTTACTCCCCCCTTGACACCCAGGAAGATTTGGCGTTGCTTGACAACAGTTTGAGGCAGGATAAAGAGCTCCAGCAACGATTTGTAAGTGTGCCGATTTCGTTTATAACGCCATAGGGTAATCTAAAAAGTAAAATTAAGATTGTACACTGCATATTCTACAGTCTGAATCCACAGCCTGTCACATTTTAAAATTTATGAGAAGCTTCAGAGAAATGTAATTTGTAACACGTTTTTTTTTGTATTTTCAGCTTCGGTTTTTGGCAATCAAACGTGGGAGGGACCTATTTTCTCTAATCACCTTTCCATCAATACAACCTGGACTGGTGTAGGGGATAAAGCATGTTTTAGAGACATGTTCCTGAAGACCATTGTTCAAAGTAAGTTGGATATTTTTTTTATATTTAAAGGGTAACTAAACACCTGCTCAGAGTCTGACTCCACCCACTAGAAATATTTGAAAATGCTGGAAAAGTGGGCAGACCCCGGCGGGGATAGAGGGAACGAACCGAAAGCGGGGCTGAGCGGGGCTCCTGAGACTCGTAGTGACGGATTAATTGACAGCTGCTGTCAGACTCTATGTTATTATTATTCCTCACACGGTCGCAAGACGACATGTACATGAATCTGCCGTGGTGAGCTGGAACCTGCTTACGCCAGCTGTCACCGCTTACGCCACGGCACCGCAACAGCCAATAGGAAAATTCAACTGCAGTAGCCACCGTTCAACCTGAAGAGGGCAGCACTCAGACGTTTTTCCACCATATATTGTAGAATTAAAACACTTTATACACAAATGTAAAAAAAATTACTTGAATCAATGACCAGTACTAATAAAGCCCCATGCTTACAGATCATTAACTAAAAAAAGTTGGTTTAGGGTTTAGTTACCCTTTAAGTAGATGTGTATGACCTTATTCCATTCAAATGGAATGACAGATCTTTATTTTCTACAGGAGCCATCTGGAAGAACCCGGCAACCCAGGATGCCACTGATGAGGCGACACCCCAGCACCACTGACAACTGGAATCCTTTCTTTATCCTGCAGTCAGTAACATCAAGACCCCTAAAAAAGCCTGCTAAAAGTGTCATACTACACTCACCCAATCCACACCACTGTGGAAATTGCTCTTTTTTTTCTCTCTCTCTCGTGACCCTGCTTTGAGGGCAGCTCCTTGGATGAATATGGGATGGTTTGTCCTTTTATACCTGTTATCCTGCACATTCTTTGATACCAAAGATCCCAATTATTTAATATACAATTTGCTGCTTATTTCATTGTTACAGTGCTTAACTATTCTATTTTTAAATATAGCTTGTAAATCCTAGATTATACATCTAATACTTGATATCTGCACATTATCTGGTAAAAAATATTCTACTTACCGTGACTTTAATTGGCTTATTTCATTACGTCAGTGCTTAACGATTCTATTATAGTTTGTAAATCCTATTTCATACCTCTGATACTTGATATTGCACATTAACTAGTACCAAAGATTCTACTTTCATTTCGTCACAGTGCTTAACTGTTATTCTATTGTTAAATATAGCTTGTAAATCCTTGTGCCACAGGTCAGCATTGCAGTTATAATGGTATATTCTACTCCAGAGCTTTACTCTAAATTATTACCACTTATCCTATTCTTAGAAATGACTTGTAAATATGATGTTGTACCTCAATTTATTTGGTATCCTGCACTTTATTTGGTACCAAATATCCTCATTGCTTATGTTTACTGGTAATTCTTTTCATCCCAGAGCTGACCTCTTTATATTATTAACAATTATTGTAAGTGTTACAATAGTGTATTTTATTTATTTATTTTTTATTTTATTTTTTTTTTTACCAAAATTGAATTGGAAACCTGCATGTGTTTTAGTGTGTGTGTGTGTGTGTGTGTATATATAATGTTTGTATTTTTCTGTTATTTATATTTCAGTGATCTGACATCTTGTTTCAATGACAGTTACTGTACTTTGAAATGTGGAATTAAAATGCCAAATGGAAATTTGTCTGGTTTGATCAATCATTATTCTTGATAAACTGCATGCTATAAATATTTAAAAAAAATATATATATATATATATATATATATATATATATATATATATATATATATATATATATATATACACAGTGAGGAAAATAAGTATTTGAACACCCTGCTATTTTGCAAGTTCTCCCACTTAGAAATCATGGAGGGGTCTGAAATTGTCATCGTAGGTGCATGTCCACTGTGAGAGACATAATCTAAAAACAAAAATCCAGAAATCACAATGTTTAATTTTTAAACTATTTATTTGTATGATACAGCTGCAAATAAGTATTTGAACACCTGTCTATCAGCTAGAATTCTGACCCTCAAAGACCTGTTAGTCTGCCTTTAAAATGTCCACCTCCACTCCATTTATTATCCTAAATTAGATGCACCCATTTGAGTTCAGTTAGCTGCATAAAGACACCTGTCCACCCCATACAATCAGTAAGAATCCAACTACTAACATGGCCAAGACCAAAGAGCTGTCCAAAGACACTAGAGACAAAATTGCACACCTCCACAAGGCTGGAAAGGGCTACGGGAAATTGCCAAGCAGCTTGGTAAAAAAGGTCCACTGTTGGAGCAATCATTAGAAAATGGAAGAAGCTAAACATGACTGTCAATCTCCCTCGGACTGGGGCTCCATGCAAGATCTCACCTCGTGGGGTCTCAATGATCCTAAGAAAGGTGAGAAATCAGCCCAGAACTACAGGGGAGGAGCTGGTCAATGACCTGAAAAGAGCTGGGACCACCGTTTCCAAGGTTACTGTTGGTAATACACTAAAATGTCATGGTTTGAAATCATGCATGGCACGGAAGGTTCCCCTGCTTAAACCAGCACATGTCAAGGCCCGTCTTAAGTTTGCCAATGACCATTTGGATGATCCAGAGGAGTCATGGGAGAAAGTCATGTGGTCAGATGAGACCAAAATAGAACTTTTTGGTCATAATTCCACTAACCGTGTTTGGAGGAAGAAGAATGATGAGTACCATCCCAAGAACACCATCCCTACTGTGAAGCATGGGGGTGGTAGCATCATGCTTTGGGGGTGTTTTTCTGCACATGGGACAGGGTGACTGCACTGTATTAAGGAGAGGATGACTGGGGCCATGTATTGCGAGATTTTGGGGAACAACCTCCTTCCCTCAGTTAGAGCATTGAAGATGGGTCGAGGCTGGGTCTTCCAACATGACAATGACCAAGCACACAGCCAGGATAACCAAGGAGTGGCTCTGTAAGAAGCATATCAAGGTTCTGGCGTGGCCTAGCCAGTCTCCAGACCTAAACCCAATAGAGAATCTTTGGAGGGAGCTCAAACTCCGTGTTTCTCAGCGACAGCCGAGAAACCTGACTGATCTAGAGAAGATCTGTGTGGAGGAGTGGGCCAAAATCCCTCCTGCAGTGTGTGCAAACCTGGTGAAAAACTACAGGAAACGTTTGACCTCTGTAATTGCAAACAAAGGCTACTGTACCAAATATTAACACTGATTTTCTCAGGTGTTCAAATACTTATTTGCAGCTGTATCATACAAATAAATAGTTAAAAAATCATACATTGTGATTTCTGGATTTTGTTTTTTAGATTATGTCTCTCACAGTGGACATGCACCTACGATGACAATTTCAGACCCCTCCATGATTTCTAAGTGGGAGAACTTGCAAAATAGCAGGGTGTTCAAATACTTATTTTCCTCACTGTATATATATATATATACACAATAAGCGGCGGCAGATCGCTCCGACGCCCCTCGGAAGGTCCGCCTTCGATATAACGGCGGCGAACGGCGGATGGCCAGCGGGCCGCCGTGAACGAAGCGGTAGGAAGGCGGCTGTCGCTTTTAAAAAGCGGCTGCCGCTGGCGGTGCGCCGTCAAACGTGTTTGCGATATCGCCATTCTGCCGCTTCTACTGCCTCCGGAGCACTGCCAGCGGCCCGCCGACTCTTTGCTATCTGGGTGGTTCTGTGTTTGTCCTATGTTATTTTTATGTAGCACCATGTCCTGAAGGAATGTTGTCTCGTTTCGCTGTGTACTGGTACTAACTGTATATGGTTGAAATGACAATAAAAACCACTTGACTTGATGTGGCAATTATGTATCACAGTCATAGCGCCACCAACTGGCAGCAGGAAGTATGGCAGTTTTAACAGACTTTGAAACAGCCCTCTTATTTTTACATATTGCTTCAATTGCTTAGAATAATGTCAAGACACTGCTGATGTAAAATTGTTAAGGGATAGTTGATATCATGAAGTGTGTTACCATGGCAACACATTCATTGTTATTATAAATGTCTTCCTATATTTGGGTGTTTTTGAGGCACTTGGCATTCATAAATTGAATTAAAGTTTGCACACAAATCAGAGTCGTCGGCCATTAGGACAGTGGAAATATTTACACATGGGCATATAGGGGGGACTCTGTAGTGCCCCCTCAAAATGGTCAGGCAACAGGATCTCTGTAGCACCCCCTTTTTTCACCTAGAGTCACCAAACTTGGTACATATATTGCTCTCATCAAGCCGAACAACTCTCAGACTCAGTCATTAGCTTGCCTAACAGGAAGTCAGCCTTTTGGGATTTTTTGAAAATTGCAGGCTCTGAACTTTTAAATACTCCTCCTAGGGGATTCATGTGACTGGCACTAAATTTGTGCTACATCATCCAAAGATATTGTAGATGCTAAATTGCAAACAGATTTTTGATATTTTGAACGGTGTAAGCAATAGAGTTATGACAATAAATGGGAAACAAAAAGTGCCTTAAATCTTCTGTGCATTTTGTGATTTTGGTGAAAATTAAGTGGGGGGTGATCACATGGATTCAGCTATTATGGGTCACGGTCATAGCACCATCAACTGACAGCAGGAATTATAGCACTTTTAACAGACTTTAAAATATTCCTCTTATATTTACCCAAATTGCTTCAAAATCATTTAGAATAATGTCAAACGCCAAATGCATGTGTCAACCTTGCATTTGTTCTGAAAGTCACTGGGTGGAAATGGACACATGGTGCTTGGGCCCATCATTGCTGCTTGCAGCTATATTTACATTTTAAAATGCTTAAAAGATTAAATCAGCAGCACTGCCCAAATCCACCACTGAAATGCTGCTCCAAAGAGCCAAGAAGCGCAATTGCCTGCAGTGAAGTCAGAGTCATTTAATCTATAACAAAAGTGCAATGTAATAAAAAAAACACACATATACATATATTTCTTGTTCTAACATACACCTTCTGGTGCTACTTGGACACGTCATCAGTGATGAACCCGGGGTCAAAAGGTGTTTCGGGTCTTTAATCAACAGACACCCTCGCCCGGCTGACCCAGCCGGGGTGATCAGTCCCCGGCCTGTGTCCAAGTGGCGTGCTACTCCACGGTTCCCCTCCTGATCCACAACCATCGTGAGGCTTTTTCGGCAGCCTCAGAGATGTTCTTTATGGCTTCGCCTGCACAGTTGTCCTTTAACTCCAAGGAGTTTGAGTGTTCGGGTAACGACTGTCCTGCAAAGCCCGGCAACCGACCTCCACTGGCTCATTGCGTGTTTTCCAGCCGCGCTCCTGCACTCCTCCACCAGCTCTGCATATTTGGCTCTCTTACGCTCATTTGCCTCCTCCAATCTGTCTTCCCAGGGGACAGTAAGCTCCACTATGACCACGTGCCTGGTCGACTCGATGTAATCACCACGTCTGGGCGGAGTGAAGTGGCCGTGATGTGATTCGGGAACTTGAGCTGCCTTCCAAGGTCCACTTGAAGGTGCCAGTCTCTTGCATTGGCCAGGAGCCCGCCTGGGGAGCGTGGCTGCTGATGTGCCTTCTCTCCAGCTCTGACAAAGGATATGGTTTGCTTGGAGGGCTGCTGACTCTTACTGCTCTGAATTGCTGTGGTGATAATATCCGCAAGAGCCCTGAGGACCTGGTCATGTCGCCAGCGATACCGCCCATCCCCCAAAGCCTTTGGACAGCAGCTGAGGATGTGCTCCAGTGTGCCACTCCTTTGGCACAGTTGGCATGTTGGTAAGTCTACCAGGCCCCAGCGGTGTAGGTTGGATGGGCTAGGTAGAAGATCGTACACCGAACGGATCTGGAACTTGATGCGCTGTGGTTCAGAGCTCCACAGCTCTGCCCATGTGATCTTGCGCTGCTCGGTGTTCTCCCACCTAGTCCAGGCACCTTGCTGTTTCATACCGACCATCTTGGTCATGCGGTCCTCCTCCACCTCTGCCCGCACCTCGTCCAGCACCAACTGACGCTTCTCCCTCCCTCTTGATTTGTCATAGCGTGGCTTAGGGAAACTGCCCAGGCCTGCACGTCCCACTGCCACGTTGCCAACCAAGACACCATGCCTCAGCCGAGCCTCCGCTCTGTCCACCGCTTCCTGTGCCTTCCACTTCCTTCCCGTCTTAACACAGATTCCAGCTGATATATATAAACCATATATATATATATATATATATATATATATATATATGTATATATATATGGTTTATGCAGAGCGTTGCATATTTTATAAATTTTTTGTTACCAAAACCCTGCACTGATGCAGCAAGAGCATTTTTATTAACATTTTCAATATTTACAGTGTTCAATGAAGTTATATTTCATAATTAAAGACTAAATTCTGTTACATGTTTGTTTATATACACAATTTGTACAATTTACAAGTATTTACATTGAGTTTACATTGATATGTAAGACAAATACTAAAATGGTCTATTTTTTGGGCAGTTTTTATTATTCCAATTTTGGATGTGCGGCAAGCACTGACCCATTGCGTTCTTGAGTTAAAAAGGGCTAGACGCTGCGAAGCTAATATAGTTTAACAGAATGCGGGTGTCTAGAGATGCGTTTTTAAAGTTGAAGTTTTAACTTGACTTGGAATCTTAAAACAGCGCTCCTGCACGAGAGGCGCAATAAACTATGACACGTGGTGCAATGGTCAAAGACGTCTGTCTAGCGCAAGTTTTCATAGATAAACAATAGGAAAACCATGCGGATGAAAGCAAACGTGTGAACAGATCCTTTGATTGAGGTGTTTTATCATTGTGTTATGCACTTTTATCAGTGTTTCTCAGCATAAGCAATGCATTTTAAAACGCTGAGTCAGGAAAAGGTGTCTCGAGATACTTGCGTTATGTTTCATTCTGTTGTGTCTGATTGAACAGCCCCTGGGCTCAGAATCTGAGCCGTTTCATGACGGTGTTCCGCCAAATATCACTACTTCTGGGGATATTACTATTATACACATTAAAAGGATTGAAAACACTGTGGTATCCTTGTTATTATGAAGCCTGAGTCTGGGGTATACTGTGGCACTAGCGCAAAAAAAATGATATACAGCTGTGCGGGTTTTTCCCTTTTTTAATTTTTTTACTTGACACTTAAGAATATGAAATGGCTAAAATCTTGTTTAGATATAATTTTCTACACTTTAATTTAAAATGGGATGCATTTTTGTAAGTTCTTTGTAATACTGTATAACATGGTGCAGTTTGGTTTAGATGTACTTGTTGCACCCTCCTGTGGACTTAGGAAACAACTCACAATTAATTTACAAACAAACACAAATTTGAATTTAATTCGAATTTTGGTCATATTTAAGTGAAAAATTCCAATTTAGTTTCTCAGGCTTGTTGACAGGCCTACTGGGCTCTCTTTTCATGAGATTGCAAAGTGCAGAACTTGTGCTATGACCATGCACAACATCTTATCCAATCCTTATTCTAAGTACAATTTTCATGCTATTGCAAAGTGCAAATGTATGCCCTACCTGTGGGTTTATGTGCACAAACTGGGGGTGTATTGTACATAAATGAAGTGAACCAAAGTGTAATTTGCTATTTTTCTGAGAAATAGGTCACTGCGCAAAGATTTTTCAAAAACAGTTTTCGGTGCCAACTAAACCCAGTTCCTGCATTTGCAGTTTGGAAATTCCAACAGCAGATGGCGATAAATGTCCATGTCTAATCTTGAAAATGTAGTGGAACATCAATCAAAATCGACCGGTTGAAGTCAAGTGCATTACGATATTGTATGTTATATGATTTAGCGTATTGTTGCACAAAAATACCAAAACTTCCTGGCCATGCCCATTGACTTTGAGTGTATGACTTATGGCATATCGCTACGTTAGCAACAGCACTCTTAAAATACGGCCCATTATGGAAGACCCCACTGACACCTGGTATTAAGATGCACCTCAGGAGATTGCACATTGCTGTTTACACCTGGTTGCTCAAATGCATCTCCTGTGACCACTTGTGTTCATATTTCAAGGGAAGGGTCTCTGAGTTCATGACGACATACATAAATCACTATGTAAATGTGCTAGTACATAATAATATACAGCAAATAAATCATAATTTAAGTCATATGTCAAGACAAAGAAAGTGCGAATAAAACTGCCATGAAAGTGTGAATAAAACTGCTGTGCAGATGCTTTTTAAATTTTATCTAAGCACAAACACAACATTTTGAGCAGAATTATCCATAATTTGATGGAGTTCCTGTATTAATCTGAGTTTCACACTTGTCATCTGTTTCACTGCATGTTGACAAAAGACACATTGATTACTAGGGTTAATCGTCTCAGTCAATATCACCGTTTCACTGTATCACGGTATACGGTATTACACAATAATTATTATCAGTTACAATGACCTTTAAAGGAGTGAAAACACAAGGGTTTTTTTTGGTTGAACAAAAGCTTTATTATAATTGAAACTTGAAACCATTTTTTTTCCATTTTTAATGGAAGTATGTATCTTAAAAAAGTCTCCCTTTTGAAAATAAATAAAATAAATAGAATAAATAAGAAAGCTAACAGAATTATAATAATAAACCGAATTATATACATTATAAAAAAATAGCATGTAACTATAAAATGTTATATAACTAAAGCATGTTAGTTTACGTGTTAGCATAGCATGTTAAATTAAATACTAAATGAAAAATAACATCAGCTGTGTGAGCTTTAAAAGTCTAAAGTTTTAATGTCCTATGATTATTAATAATGAACATATACTGCTCCTGTCTGTACCTTTAACGCAGTGGCTTTCAACTGGTTTTCTTGTTGAGAATTTGGAAATCAATTGGTGACCCACCATAGTAAAAACGGCATGTCAGGGCTGCCTACTGTATGAGAGGTTCGACTTGACTTTCTCCATAATGCTTTAAACTAGAAAAGTCTCACTAGAATTGAAATGGGTCACGTCAGTTTTGAGGTCTGCGCTCCGCAATATCAAGGGAAACCCGGTTGAGAAGCCTTTAGCTGATTGCGAGATTATCGTTAAATCTGCCTCGGCAGTCCTACATAGACTATCACTTGGGCGGCCGCCAAAATATCTTCAATGGGAGAACCATGGCATTGTTCTTTCCCTGCTGATTACATTCCGTGAAGTTCTTTTGCTTGAGTATGTATTTCGTTTTTTGCTGATCAGACAGTTATTTTCTTTTACAGCCGCTTGTAACCAGCCAAGTTTAAACTCTTGTTTTAGCACAGAAGTTTGATTGACAGGTGAGGGGGGTGGTGCTTCACCGCTGCCCAGACTAATTCAGGATGGAATTAGCATTTACACCTCAAATGCGATGTGGTTAAATGCTTTTTTGACTACCTCCATATGTGGTTTTTGTGATCCAATCACAAAACATTTTGCATCCCATTTTCACCTGTATTTAACGCTGAACGCATAATGTGTTTTGACTTATGTGTACAAATATTTATTGTACAAGCTCTTAAATTCCAATCTACAAGCTCTCAAGTTAAGCAATACTTTATTTACCTTCCAACAGGCATTAACAAGCCTGTTACGCTGATATGTAGCCATGTTGTAAAAAGTTCTCAAATAAAGCGATAGTGACACCAATATCAACTACAACTCAGGACCCAGTGAAGCCAAATAAGGTAAGTTTCCTTAGAGTGCACGCTAATGAGAAATAGCAGGCAATGAAAGGATCTCTGTGCTAAAGTTTTTCTTTACCACTACACAACTAAATCACTGGTGAGTTGAATCTGAATATTTACAAGCCAGTGCCTAATAACAGAATTGTTTTAGTCACATAGCACAACATTTTGTAGCATATGCGAGTAATTTTGTAACAAAGGTTAACATTTTTAAAAAAATTCAGTGCTCAGTGATGTCATACAATGGTAGTTTACAGTGACCACATCTACAAGCTTAAAAAAGGATGCAAAAGTAAAATTAATTATTGTATGCGACTCATCACATAGACAGACAGATAGATAGGCTACTTGTGTAATCATTACTTTTCTGTTTATTGTCATTTTATACAAATTTATAGCATATCACATTCATAAATCAAGAAGGGACTATTTATTCCCTTTATTAATGTCTCGTAGTTCTCTCTTCGCTAAAACCTGCTGTATTTACAATGACTGAGAGTGCTTACTCTGGATTTCAGAAACGAGACCAAGTTTTGTATTACCTTGAAATTAACAAAGAAAATTAATGTAATAAATGAGACATGGTCAAACACTTGAAAATTTAGTGTAAACAAAAATATGAGCCAACAGACAAGATATGAACACAAGCTTACATGCTGGTGCTGTAGCAATTACAGGCTGCTTTAAGTAAACAAGATACAGAATTCTAGTGCTGTAGGTTCAAGTTTCAAATTATTGTCATTCAGCATTTACAAAGGTGTACAAGAAATATAAATATTTTACTAAAGGGCCAACATGGCAACAGAAAAACACTTACAAACTAGAGAAACAACCAGGTAAACTTAAGCGTGCCATTAGAATGTATTGTAGCCTTTAGCTGGCCATCAATCATCTTTGCTCCAGTAAAAATGGTATATATATCCTTACAGTTCCTAGACTTATGAATGTAGCAGGTGACATCAAGGGAGTAAAGTTTTGAATCAAGGGGGTGTGGTTAGCCTAGTATAAAGAGCAGTGGTAGGAACGAGAACAGTAGGTGCGTTTGTTTCTGGCCGGCGGAAATCGATTGACAGTCACGCAATTCGTATGCGAGAGGTTCGCATGTGGATGTGTTTGGATCTTTGAGACAGCTCTACGGAGCCCATTTGTTGCTCTTTCTTGATTCAAAACTTTACTCCCTTGATGTCACCTGCTACATCTCAAAAGAGGAGATCAGAACACACCCAGCTGAAAGCTTTTTTTTTCTTCTTTTAATCTTGTCTATGTATCCCTTCTTTTCTTCCTAAGTGCTCTGATGTCCACTCCTTTGTGTTAGTTCACCAGTTGGTCAGATTATAGAAATATACATCTAGTTTCCATTTAATAAAAATCAAAACAACCAGTTTATAAAGTATTTAAACTGGATAGTTTATACCATACTTGAAATACTACACTAAACTTTATGTGGTTTTAGTAATACTCTTTCTCCCACTGCACTGACTGATTAACAGTTTTTGATCGGAGTATCCAGATAATATGGCGACGCTGCTTGTCGTGAAGTCATTGGAATATTATATATAATCAAACCATCCCGCCTGAGACCAAAAATCATGCCACACTTAACATCACTGAGATCAAATTTTTTCCTCATTCTGAAGGTTGATGTGAACATTAAATGAAGATCCTGACCCATATCTGCATGATTTTATGCACTGCACTGCTGCCACACGATTGAATGATTAATTATTCGCACAGGTGTACCTAATACAGTGGCCAGTGAGTGTATACAGTTGAAGTCAGACGTTTACATACACTTTAGCCAAATACATTTAAACTCAGTTTTTCACAATTCCTGACATTTAATCGTATAAAACATTCCCTGTCTTAGGTCAGTTAGGATCAGTACTTTATTTTAAGAATGTGAAATGTCAGAATAATAGTAGAGAGAATGATTTATTTCAGCTTTTATTTCTTTCATCACTGTGGGTCAGAAGTTTACATACACTTTGTATACATTTGATAGCATTGCCTTTGAATTGTTTAACTAGGGTCAAACATTTTGGGTAGCCTTTTCCACAACTTTGGAGGTATGGTTGGGGTCACTGTCCATTTGGATGTCCCATTTGCAACCAAGCTTTAACTTCCTGGCTGATGTCTTGATATGTTGCTTTAATATATCCACATAATTTTCCTTCCTCGTGATACCATCTATTTTGTAAAGTGCACCAATCCCTCCTGCAGCAAAGCACTCCCACAACATGATGCTGCCATCCCCATGCTTCACGGTTGGGATGGTGTTCTTTGACTTGCAAGCCTCACCCTTTTTCCTCCAAATATTACGATGGTCATTATGGCCAAACAGTTCAATTTTTGTTTCATCAGACCTGAGGACATCTCTCCAAAAAGTAAGATCTTTGTCCCCATGTGCACTTGCAAACTGTAGTCTGGCTTTTTATGGTGGTTTTGGAGAAGTGGCTTCTTCCTTGCTGAGCAGCCTTTCAGATTATGTCGACATAGGACTCGTTTTACTGTGGATATAGATGCTTGTCTACCTGCTTCCTCCAGTATCTTCACAAGGTCCTTTGCTGTTGTTCTGGGATTGATTTGTATTTTTCGCACAAAACTACGTTCATCTCTAGGAGACAGAATGCGTCTCTTTCCTGAGCAGTATGATGGATGCATGGTCCCTTGGTGTTTATACTTCCGTACTATTGTTTGTACAGATGAACATGGTACCTTTAGGTGTTTGAAAATTGCTTCCAAGGATGAACCAGACTTATGGAGGTCCACAATTATTTTTCTGAGGTCTTGGCTGATTTCTTTTGATTTTCCCATGATGTCAAGCAGAGAGGCACTGAGTTTGAAGGTAGGCCTGAAAATACATCCGCAGGTACACCTCCAATTAACCTATCAGAAGCTAATTTGCCAATTGCCTACAGGCTTGACATCATGTTCTGGAATTTTCCAAGCTGCTTAAAGGCACAATTAACTTAATGTATGTAAACTTCTGACCCACTGGAATTGTGAGATAGTGTCAATCTGTCTGTAAACAATTATTAGAAAAATTACTTGTGTCATGCAGAGAGTAGATGTCCTAAACGTCTTGCCAAAACTATAGTTTGCTCATAATAAATCTGTGGAGTGGTTAAAAAATTGGTTTCAATGACATCAACCTAAATGTATGTAAACTTCTGACTTCAACTGTATATATATTAGGGGCGTCAATCGATTAAAATGTTAATCAAATTAATTACATGAAATGCTGATTAATTAATCACGTGTATAAATAATTATATTTAAATAATTAAAAATATATACAAAACAAATATAATTAAGAAAATTAAAATGCATTACATTATTGTGGCAGACTATTCATGATCCCTGCATTCGGTATTGGGCTCCATCCAGCTGTGTTTGAATGCAAGAACGCGTTCTCATATTGTGAGATTGTTAGTGTCAAGCAAGCATTAGTTTGTTCTCTGTAGGGCCTTGGATGGATAATCACGCAAGAACATGGAGAGGGATGCAGTTTGAACCCAAATGCAGAGTTTAATGAACGAAAAAACCAATGTGCACACGCACGCACGCACGCCCACACACCTACAAAGATGATAGGTACAAGAATAAATACAATGATGAGACAAATGTGACAAAAGTGAGGAAACAAGAGGGAAAATATACATACACAGGTAATATCAATACAAGAAACAGCTGGAAACACTGATGGGAAACAGGTGAATGTTATGATGATATCAGGAAGGTGCACGCTGACAACTGTAGTGTGGGGAAATACTACAACATAAAAGTCCATAAAAGTGTCAAACTCTGTGAGCATGAAGGGATGATGATGTGACAGATAGATATGTGCATTCAGTTTTAATCAAGGTTCCTACAGTTTAAGGCAAGTAAGATATAAGACTTTTCAAATGCCACTCAGAATTAAATTTAAGACAAACATTACAATAACCAAAATTTAAGAACAAAACTACATCAATTACTTAGGGTTAGGGACAATTTTGCCCAAATGTTTATTGTAACATAAAACATGACTTTTTAGGTCCAGTTAAATGAAGTTAGATGATCTACATCAAATGTTGAAAAACAAATAACACTTTTAGAGTGGAACACATGGAAAACAATAACATAAAACAACATAATCATGAATCATCAGTAAAAATGCACAATTGGCTGAGAACTATAATTCTCATATTCGTTATGTGCTTTAATGTCTGTATGCATTTAATTCATATTCAAAATACACAACTAAAAATCCAATAATAATGTGTCACTTAAATGTGTTGGAATAAGTCTCCAACTCCCTCATTTGACTTGAATGATTGGTGTTTTGTCACTGTGTTCAGACACCACAGTACCTCTGCTTTCAGTGCAGGTGTACACCTGAATGTTATCCAGAGATCTGTTGCTGCCTGCCCTGGTGCTGGAATCAGAGATGGGGGTGGAGGCATGGTGGAGACGAGGGTAGAACAGAACTGGGAAATACCTGCCGTCTTTTGGCAGGTTGACTTGGCAGTTTTGTGTTTCTCACTCTGCATGTGGGATTCCAGAACCTTGATTCCCATCGTGCTGAGTTTGAAACACTTCCGGCACAAGATACACAGTCCCTCGTATATATTGCCTGGTATCGGTTTCAGCCACGCTACGAAATCTTGGTTGAATAGCCAATTTTCATTAAATTTGCACATCCCCATGTCATCGCTAGTTAGCAGAGCATCCCGGCCGCAAACAAAATATGAGTGTTGTTGGTTCCGCTGTCCTGATCTGAATGATGTTAATGTGAGAGGCATTCGGTAAATTATAATTAAAAAAAGATGTTAAAAATTATTTTGAGATTTTAATTGGCAATGTCAGGAAAAAATATTCATAAAATCCTACTTCCCATATCTTAAAATGTTTAAGACTTTTGAAAGATTGTTTGAAGACATTTTAATACCAATTAAGGCCTTATTTTTAGATGAATTAATTCAATGCCTTAGACTTTTTAAGGATCTGTGGGAACCCTCGTTTCCTTAATATTTTTATGAAGGGGTGTCCAGCTATGGTATTGTTCTTTGTGTATTGTGTGATGCTGCTGTTAAATTGACCAGTCTTTAGAAATCACACAATGTAAAATTCCATTTTGGAATATAACATTTGGTAAATGTTTTTCATTAACATTTTAATTCATGCAATAAGGTCAGCTAGCCAATCAGAATGGATCTTCTGCCAGCTCTTGTCATTTTCTCAACAATATATATCTTGCTTGTAGTGAATGGTCTGTGGGTTTTCTAGGGGCATGCTATCTGAGACAAACTAACCTTTAGCATTGAGCACATTTAAATCTCCTTGAAACTTCCTTGTCTTAGGCTTGTTCAGTGTTTTACAAGTTCATTAAAACAGAAGGAAGTGCAAAATAAATATCAATTATTTTTATTAAACCCATATCCAAAACACATTGAGATATATAAATACATATTGTTATCACTATTAATATTCTGTTAGGATAAATTATAGCCAATTGTAAAATTCATGTTATGTATAAAAATAATGTAGGTTATTTTTTTTAAATTTCCTGCTTTGTAATTACAAAAAAAGCTAATACTTATATCTTTAATTTAATGTTATTAGTAACATATTAGTTGTAATGGTTTTGAAATAGACCACTGAAAAACCCACATTCACTGACCGATAATTTGAATATTTTATTAGAGTCAAAAGCCAAAACCAATCTTAAAACCCATCCTCAAGATGTCAAGTATCTAGATATTCAGACTTAGACAGCAAACAGAACTAGATAGGTATATTTCCTGAAGAAAATGTGAGTGGTGCTTGCCGTGGCAAAACTAGTCATATAGCATGTTATAGCATGTTGCTAAGCACTAATATTATAATCCTATAATGTTGCTAGCTTGTGTTTGCATGATGCTAGCCTGTAGGTAATATGTTTTAACACTTGATTAGGCATTGCTAGCATGTGTTAGCATGATGCTAGCATGTTTTTAGCATGTTTTACCACTTTGCCTGGCGATGCTAGCATGTATTAGCATGATGCTAGTACGTTTTTAGCATGTTTAACACTTATCTAGGCGATTCTTGCATGTGTTAGCATGATGCTAACACGTTTTTAGCATGTTTTAGCACTTCGCTAGGCAATGCTAACACGTTTTTAGTGTGTTTTAGCACTTCGCTAGGTGATGCTAGCATGTGTTAGCATGATGCTAGCATGTTTTAGCACTACGCTAGGCAATGATTGCATCGGTTAGCATGATGCTAGCACACATTTAGCATGATTTAGCACTTCGCTAGGCGATGCTAGCACATTTTTAGCATTTCTTAGCACTTCGCTAGGTGATGCTAGAATGTGTTAGCATGATGCTAGCATGTTTTTAGCACTTCACTAGGTGATGCTAGCATGACACTTTCAAATGAGCCAAACAGGAAATTTGTAAAATGTGCTGATGCAGGGATATGTGATTTGTTACTTGGTTGCTAGGGTAATCCCATCTGGTTGCTAGGCAGTTTCCAGGGTGATATTTATCAAGGCTCCTTGCCATCCTGATTGAAATAATTCAACCCGAAAGTCTCTAAAATTTTCTGTTGCAGAGATATATGATTTTTTACTTGGTTGCTAGGGTAAACCCATCTGGTTGCTAGGCAGTTACCAGGGTGATACTTATCAAGGCTACTTTCCACCCTGAGTGAAATAAGTTAACCGGAAGTCTCTATTACATTCTGATCCTGAGATACACATCTAAGTGATTTTGAATGGATATCAATGGTTTTTGCTTGCTAGGGTGCTTTAAATGGTTGCTAGGGCATGGCTAAGTAGTTCCCATGATGATACCTGAAGACTGATTACTCACCCAATTAAAACAAACCAATTCTCATGTCTCTAGGACATTCTGATCTGAAGATATCTTACTGTAATTGAAATCAATAAGGCTGGTTGCTAGGGTACTCTAGGGCGTGGCTATCCAGTGAACAGAGTGATTCTTATTGGTTGCTTACTATCCTGACTCAAAAGAGCCAATCCCCAAGTTTCTATGATATTCTGTTCTGTAGATATCCATCTGAGCCACTTTAAATGGAAGTGTATGGGGGCTGTTGCTAGGGTGCTGTAAATGGTTGCTAGGGTGTGGCTACTTCATTTCCAAGGTGATACTTAAAGACTGATTGGTAGCCCGAGTGAAATGAGCCCTCCCCCATGTCTCTATGACATTTTGATTGGGAGATATGATCCCACAAAATAAAGTGTCTTGTCATAGAAGGGAAAAAACAAATGTTTTCATGGGCAAGACCCTTGCCATAGTATGCCTATGGGGCATATTTGGGCCTGTTTTACCCCCCAGGGGTAAATCTTACCACCAAAGTCATGTAATGCTCCAAAACTACTGGCTAGGCCACATGAAATGAGTCCACCCATGAGTCTTTATGAAATTCTGATCCAGAGATATGATCTGTCAAAATTTGTCACAATTATTTGGGCTGTTTTTTGCCCCCCAGGGATGCACCATACCCCCCACCCCTTAGAAAAGCCATAGCACAGGTGTCCTTAATATAGGCAGGTCGATTTGACACCTCATTCCTGTGTTTACACCAAACTTTGCGGGACAAAGGTGCCGAAGTTTTGTACGGAAGAATGATAATAATTTTAAAAAAAATACGTATGTGAGATTACAATAGTACTAATAATATCTCACACTTTAAATTGATTGCCTCTCAAATTCTGCCGATCTCTTTTTTTGCATGCAGCCCATAAAATTGTGGTTCCCGGCTCTTATGCTAAAAAAACAAACAAAAAAAACACCCTTCATTGTTGTTACTATATTGGTATTTTATCGCAACTAGAATGCTGTATTGACCAATCAGCATCCAAAACTGCAACTATCACTTTCATAAATTTTAAAATTCCTACTTTTTTCTATTTGTCAGCCCTAGTTAATATTTTCTTTCTCAGTGAGTATCCAAATGATCCACCAAGAGTGGCAACATCTACATCAACTCCTGTGAGCAGATACAGGTACAGGGCCTACCACACTGTCAGTTTATTCCGAAACAGAGTTGTTTGAATGACAAATTGGTAATATAAAAGCAGTTTTGTGAAATGGGGAGCATACCGTGGGGCCAAACCCAAGACTACCTGTAGGTGGTGGTCTGAGCTTGGTTACAGTGGAATTGTGGCATGGTGGTTTGCGGCAGAATGCAACCTGTACTATGGTCAGCACTTGATCAGGAAGTCAAATAACTAGCGCATGCGTTTTTGCCAATTTAAACATGATGACATCGTCAGTTTCAAAAACACACATACACACACACTAAGAGTGGCAGGGGAACGTTGTGGTATATAGAAGAGGTGAGGTGCCATTATGATCCATTCTATGTTTTGTTCTTCATCATGTGCACGTTTGTGATGACGAAAGTTGATGACGGAAAAGCACCAGGGTTTGAAAGAATCCTATGCAAGTCTGAAACAGGACCAACACTGCTGGGGGCACTGGGACCAATCACACACTGATTCAGACTGCAGCAAACATGCCCAGTAAGAAAACCACCTAAGAGTCTGTGATGTCAAAGGTTTTCAGTTAATACAGTGAATGCATCATGCAGGACACGTTTAAGTTACGTTACTCTGTCTAAAGTGTAAGTCATGTATCACTTCAACCACTATGTAGAAACAACACTTGAACTGCCACCAAATCAACAGAAGAACCAACATACACTGGTCCAGCTCTCCATCAACTTCTCATCTCTTCCGCTCAGCACAGTACTAGAATGAGACGCAATGTCTTACCTCTGTATAGTCAAAGTCTGAGAGTGGAGCTATACTCTTGATGTACTCTGCTCTGGGCAGGTTATCTGGGTTGGCAAGTGACACAGGTGGTGTTAAAGTGCTCATAGCAGATATTATCGTCTGAAAAAAATAAAAGATTGAGCAACACATCAGCTAAATCAGCTACAGAGACAATATCATAGGGTGAAACGACTACAGAAGTATATTAACGAAATTCATATTGAAAAAATGAAAATAAAAATGCACATTGCAATTTAACATGGTTGTATGTTTAAGCTGTAAATATTTAAATTGAAAACTTTTCACACAAAAATTCCTCAATCATTTTAAATAATAAATATTCACCTTCCAAAGTGCAGTTCAATTGCCCTAATGTGCAAGGTTGAATTTCCAATCAAATTTGAACCACTGAAATTTTAAAGGCAAATTTGTAAAGCCATAAGTTTACATACACTAAGGTTGAAGTCATTAAAACTAATTTTTTAACCACTCCAAAGAGTTCATATTAGCAAACTATAGTTTTGGCAAGCTGTTAAGGACATCTGCTTTGAGCATAACACGAGTACTTTTTCCAACAATTGTTTAAAGACAGGTTATTTCACTTTTAATTGACTATATCACAATTCCTGTTGGTCAGAAGTAAACACACACCAAGTTAACTGTGCCTTTAAGCAGCTTGGAAGTTTCCAGAAAATAATGTCAAGCCTTTAGACAATTAGCTTCTGATAGGAAGTGTACTGAACTGGAGGTGTACCTGTGGATGTATTTTAAGGCCTACCTTCAAACTCAGTACCTCTTTGCTTGACATCATGGGAAAATCAAAAGAAATCAGCCAAGACTTCAGAAATTTTTTTTGGACCTCCACAAGTCTAGTTCATACTTGGGAGCAATTTCCAAATGCCTGAATGTACCACGTTCATCTGTACATAAAATAGTATGCAAGTATAAACACCATGGGACCACAAAGCTATCATACCGCTCCTAGAGATAAACAAAGTTTCGGGCGAAAAGTGCAAATCAGTCCCAGAACAACAGCAAAGGACCTTGTGAAGAGGCTGGAGGAAACAGGTAGACAAGTATCTATATCCACAGTAAAATTAGTCCTATATCGCCATAACCTGACAGGCTGCTAAGCAAGGAAGAAGCCATTGCTCCAAAACAGCCAAGTTTGCAAGTGCGCGTGGGCAAATGATCTTACTTTTTGGAGAAGTGTCCTCAGGTCTGATGAAACAAATATTTAACTGTTTGGCCATAACGACCATCGTTATGTTTAAAGGAAAAAGGGTGAGGCTTGCAAGACGAAGAACATCATCCCAACCGTGAAGCATGGGGGCGGCAGCATCATATCTCAGAACAACAGCAAAGGACCTTGTGAAGAGGCTGGAGGAAACAGGTAGACAAGTATCTATATCCACAGTAAAATGAGTCCTATATCGCCATAACAAGACAGGCTGCTAAGCAAGGAAGAAGCCACTGCTCCAAAACAGCCAAGTTTGCAAGTGCACATGGGGAAAAATCTCTTACTTTTTGGAGAAGTGTCCTCAGGTCTGATGAAACAAAAATTGAACTGTATGGCCATAATGACCATCGTTATGTTTAGAGGAAAAAGGGTGAGGCTTGCAAGCCGAAGAACATCATCCCAACCATGAAGCATGGGGGTGACAGCATCATGTTGCGGGGGTGCTTTGCGGCAGGAGGGACTGCTGCACTTCACAAAATAGATGGCATTGTGAGGAAAGAACAATTTGTGGATATATTGAAGCAAAATCTCAAGACATCAGCCTGGAAGTTAAAGCTTGGTCACAAATGGGCCTTCCAAATGGAAAATGACCCCAAGCATACCTCCAAAGTTGTGGCAAAATGGCTTAAGGACAACAAAGTCAAGGTATTGGAGTGGCCATCACAAACACCTGACCACAAGTTCTGTCTGGAGGAATGGGTCAAAATTCCAGCAACTTATTGTGAGAAGCCTGTGGAAGGCTACCCAAAATGTTTGACCCAAGTTAAACAATTTAAGGCAATGCTACAAAATACTAACAAAGTGTATGTAAACTTCTGACCCACTGGGAATGTGATGAAAGTAATAAAAGCTGAAATAAATAATTCTCTCTACTTTTATTCTGACATTTCACATTCTTAAAATAAAGTAGTGATCCTAACTGACCTAAGACATGAAATGATTTCAACGACTAAATGTCAGGAATTGTGAAAAACTAAGATTATATGTATTTGGATAAGGTGTATGTAAACATCTGACTTCAACTGTATACAGTATAACCGTGTTAAATTGAAGCACTATCAATGTAATGCTTTTTTTTTTTTTTTCAATTAGTGCAAGTCAACATGCTTTTTTGTATTAAAGACATTTGTATTTAATGTACTTCCACAAAATACACTTTTAATCGAGTGCAATTTTTATGTGGTCAGTTGACATTACATGACAAGCAGTTTCAGCTGTGTCCTTAAAAAAGAAACTTCTTTGCTCAGTATACATGCAGTTTTCATGACTTCATATTATAAATGCACCGATACCAGTTTTTGAAGACCAATACAATTACAAATTCCCTAGTTTTAGGTATTGGTCGATACTGAGTATCAATACCAGTAGTTGTTTTGTATTGTATACGTATGCCATTCAATTAGTATTTTATATCTTGTCATGGTCAATAATGTCATTTTTCGTAATAAAAAAACACAACTAAACTCAGCTAACACAAATTATATATTATTCATCGCTTAACTGTGAGGTTTTATGCATATTATTAAGGGCATTCATGGAGTTGGCAATATGGCCTTAGTATTGATTGATTGTTTTGGGTTGTGCCTGACAGAGTTTGGCGTTCCTTTGATTACTTTATCCTGTGATGTTGTTGGGTAGTGGTCGACCAATATATCGCAGAGGCAGAATAATATTTATAATTTTTTTATTCTCGTCAGATACGTTTTCCCATTAAGCCGATTTGTTTTATAAGGCCGCAAGGGTGCAGGAAATTGCCTGCATGCATGTGAACCATTTGAAACATGTAAACGACCAATCACAGTTCTTTTTTTGTTACGTGCCATCGAGTTACAATAATAGACTGGTGAGCAACAAAGTGCCATTTAAATGGTCCACATATCAGATCTGCATAAGGACGTGTCTGAGGACATAATGTTAAAGTGCTCGCGGGTTTCACTCTCCCTCTCTCTCCTCAACAGTTCCCTGTAACTTTTAACTATCTTGTCTAATAATAAAAAGGCTAACATCATACTTCTATCATATACTATCTGCAAAATTGCAAATGTCTCATTTAAACAGCTGTAATTCATTAACCTTACAAAAATCCAGCCTGTTCATTCCGTCGAGCGCTCATATAATATTTTCCTCTGAAGCACGTATTCTATCAGCCAGAATCAAAACTTCAGGATCAAAATGTTCTCTGATTCACAAATCACGACGGTCTGTCCATGACAATCGAAACAGGTAATCCAGGCCACTTAAACTGTCAGTAGATTGCTGGTCGCGCTGGATCCACGTGTGTGCTTAGGTGCAACTTCAAATTAAAAGTGCTTCATGTGTGCTATTTATTCACTATGCTCTGTATGTACAATTAGCTTGATCGAGTAAGAGAAAAATCAATTACTAATGCACACATGCTATCCATGGTTCCTAGACTACTGTGTACTGTTATTTCTTTCTTCCTAATATATTATCAATTTCTTCATGTGCAAATAAATTACAAAAATTCGATGACTAAACAGAAATCAGAAGATTTCAAAATGAAATCAAAATGTTTATGATAATTTTTTTAACTGGTCTTAGAAGCGCAATGCACAGCATGTGCAACCAAGTCATTATGTAAATGTACTCAAAGTATGAAATGATGGCACCGATACCAAGTATGAGTGTTTAGATACGATGCTTCCTTAGAATTTTGCCAAAACTTCTTCAATTTGTCAAAAATCTTATAAGGCAGCAAAATTAAGGTAAGAACCTTTTTGAATTTCCTTTGCATCAGGAGCGTGCGCCTATGATGCTTTAAAATACCACATCCGGAGGAAGCTAACTAGGTTGTGGATGAGACCCACTAACTATCCCTTAAACATATATGTAAAGTTTTACCTAAAACTTGAACATGCATGGATATGTTATTTGTCAACTACCCATTTACAAAAAATACTTACCACAATGGCATCCTTCACATTTTTTCGGATATCCAAGATTTTCTGCTTCTTTTCTCTAGCAGAACAAGACGAACAGAAAATAAATCTCATGAAACAATTAATAACATAATCCCAATACTAGGAGTGCCATTATTATAATTCTTTATAAATAATGAAAGTGACTGTAATATTACTCAAAGGTAAGTTTCATCAAAGGCCCAATTGTGATTATAGGCAGTCATATGCCTCTACACAACAACATTTTTGAACACAGTGTGACCTTATTTCTGTTCTGGCCATTCTGAACATGGAAATTACAGCACTGCACTCCGATACATAATCAATCCAGTTATTATCTAACAGCTTCATCTGCCATGAGAGGAAATAACGATACTTTGCGCTTGAGTTTAGTTCTATTTGATACATTATAATAACAAACAAAAAAATCCTGTGTGTTTTAGTTAAAAGTTAAAATATTACAGTATAGCCAAGCCAAGTTATTGCAGAAGTGGTGCATCTTTACACAACACACATAAATCATGTAAATCAGTGCAATAAATCCTGAAACAGCTGTAACATATTCAACCCTAAAATGTATCCTATTCTCACCTATCTGCTCTCATGGTGTCTTAATAATTGAGCTGTACATCAGTTATTAATCATGTTATTTTTATTACATGTATTTTGGGCCTCTTCCCTGCCTCTAATCATATAGGATTGTGTCTTAAAATCTAGAGAGCTGCCTACTTAGACAACATGATTTTGGGTTTAACACAAAAACAAATCTGTGAAGATAGCCAGCAGGAAATAACGCCTAAACATGGCTATGATACCGAAAAACAATTTCTAGCTATGCAGCTCCAAAATACTTTGTGCGCCTACAGTTTGATACTCAAAAATGATATTTAGGGAGCCCTAAAACAATGCACACACCCATAAAGGCAAAAAAAGCTGTCTAAGTAGACAGCCCGAAAATGATGCCCAAAACTGCAGCATGCACTATGCTCTCTAGGTAGGCAGGCCGAAATGAGGCCCAAAATGCTGTCTAGGTAGGGAGGCACAAAACGCTGTACACGTTGATGATGTCCAAAGACGACGTCAAATTAGGCAGTCCAAAATTAGGCCCAAAAACGCTGTCTAGAGAAGGCAGCTCGAAAGTTGCCAAAAACAGCTGCATTCGCCATGCTACCCCACAATGCTATCTAGATAGACAGGCCGACATGAGGCCCAACAATGCTGTCTAGGTGGGCAGCTCTCTAGATTTAGCGACACAGCCCGTGAAACCCACTGGACGCAGAGGAGTACATCTGACCACCAATGCAGCCGTCAACATTTGAACATCTTCAACATATTTGCATGCAGCATATGATAAACACACAATTGATAATCACATATAAATACACCCACTCACTCTGCGTTAAAGCCGTTGACGTGCAGGATTCGCATCTGTTTGACTATAGTGCTCTTTCCGGATTCTCCAGCGCCTTTAAAAATTATATATATATATATAAAACAAGACATGATGCATTAATACAAGCAGATCCAGGGCCATGATAAATTATCCATGCATCTTTGATGAACACCACATAACCACATTTCTGATCGGATGATGCTGACACATACAGACACGTATCGTTCCTGTTTTACCTAATAAGAGCAGACGATGTGTGGCTTTATACGCCTGTCTTTCTTTCTGTAACTGTTTCTCGATCTTTTTATTCGCCTCTCGCTGCGCCTTCTCGTCGATGCGCTGGTCTTCTGTCTTGCTGTTGCCCAAACAGCCCATCTTTAACGGCCTCTCTCTCTCTTCAAACACAAGCTAAACAATAATCGCTCAAATATCTCCCGTAATGATCACTTGAAATGTATCCGGCTGATAAATGGGGCGATAAATCCGTGCGCCACGAAACAAAAAAGGTTTCGTTTTGACCCTTGACAAACCCGAGCGACAGATTCAGTCCGATCCTTCCGATTTATTCATAATCAATGTATGACAATACACCGTGGAGCGCAGCTGAAGCTCGGATACTGTGTGTCTGTCTGCGTCCCTTTCCTCTCGCTATGTTGCTGTTTTGTTTGTGTGTGTGTGTGTGAGTGTGTGTGTGTCTTTAACTCAGCACTGCCTCTCTCTGCGCTTACAGGAAGTGACACGCCACACTCAACCTTCTGATCTCAGGTCAGCTTCACATATCCTCGCTACATCATTTCATCAAGCTAATGCAATCATTCAACATTAAAGGCAGCATAATACACAATCACTCACTCCAGCTACTTTTATTCACATTTACAACATGTGATGAGGTCAAAATGCAATTTGTTCTTACCATTTTTGTTGAAGCAATGTCTTTAGATGTTACTAATGTGTTCAAAAACATAATACAAAGCAACATGGTGTTATAGTTACTTTGTTCAATGGCATTAGAAAACTTGATACATACACATTTTACACCAGTGAATATTTTAGGTTAGGTCTATTTTTTACTGAACATTTCCACTATTACTGTGCAGAAAAAAACAACAACATTTAATTTAACCCATGTTGACCCCTAAAGCAGGGCATATTGTCACACTGGGCAAGATGTTACAATAGGAACCTGCTGAAAATTAACACTGATTGGTATTGATGAATACTTAAAAAAAATATATTAATCACTAAAGTTAAAAAGCCACAACATATTCAGTGCTGGGTGTAATCTGATTACAAAGTAATTAGTTACTAAATCTAATTACTTTCAAAGGTATTCAAATAGTTAAAAAGTAGAGTAAAACATTACAATATAAATGCTAGTAATCAGATTACAGTTGGTGACTTTAAATTAAGGTCATTACTTTTAAGTACTGTACATTTTTTTTATTTTTTTTTTATTCATTTATTTCAGGCAATGGCACAAAAGTACAAGGCAAACAAATATTGTTAAGTCATACAGTGTAAAACAAACATACAGTAGTAAACTATGACGATCGAAATCTGCCTGAAAGGGAGTAAGACATTACATGGATTACACATTTAGTATTTTTGTGGTACTGTGACAGCTAAAGAGCATACATCCCTTAATGAGTCATTGTAAGGGAGAAATGTTTGGTGCATTGCCCTGAGACAATGATCAAAAAGGAAATATATATATATATATATATATATATATATATATATATATATATATATATTGGAAGCACCGATATTACATTTTTGGCTGATACCGAAAACTATAATGTATGCCGATAATGATTTTTTGCCACTTACCTTATTTTTTCATCCAATTTTACTTTGGAATTATGCTTTAAAAATGTACAAAGAGGTACAAAAGCTTTTTCACTGTTCTAACAATAAATAATTTTCTCAAAAGCATAAGTAAAAAAAAAAAAAAAAAGGTGCGCTACAAAGGTATCAAAAAAGTATAGCCACTGTTACTCATTGGAAAAAGGGGTAACAAAATGTATTGAAAAAAGAGAAAAATCCAAGGCACTCGTGTGGTATGAATTAAAAAGCTCTTATTTAACCAGGCTACAACATCTAAAACAGGAAACGCATTTCACCTAAGAAAGCCTTCATCAGGGTACAATTCCCCATAACAAAGTTTTGGCCATCAGTGAAAACATCAACAGCTGATCAACAAGTGTTGCTCACTGTTACGACTCTGTCTATGGTGAGGCCGCAACATAAAACTGGAACACAAAGTAAATGTCTTTTTACAATTTAATTTAAAAACATCACAGTGGAAGCAACAACTTCAGGGGTGAGCATAAACAAACAAAAAAATAACTAAATAAAATACAATAAGAGTATTTTAAAATACATAAATTGTAAATAAAATACAATAAACACCTTTACTCCCTGACTAATTCTAAACAAGAGATAAAGGGGATATAAAAGAAAATGGCACCCTCCCCCTACAGCTTCCAACAGGTGAACTGGCCATTTTAAATCTTTCCACAAATATATACAATAATAAATAATGTTGATCAACTATCAACACAAAAATCACAATGTTATTTCTAACAGTCACACAGTCAAGTAACAAGCAATAGTATCAAAAGGGAATCACAAATAAAACAGCTCTCCTCCTATATACTTCTGTCTCTTGGGCCACACCAATCACAGGTGGAGATCAATCCAGGCTGGTCCAATCCTGTGGAAAGTGGAGACAGGAAAAAGAGAGAGGGAGAGAACAAAACAGGGAGAGAAACAAAAAGAACAACACTGCAACATGTATAAATAACATTATGTCACTGGACGTAACACTCACAAACTAGCTGTAAGAATGCCAAATATTCAGATGAAGTAAAAATAACCAACAGATAGTACACTTAAAATAACAGAAACAACAACAAAAATCCCCCCCCACACACGCACGCACTCACACACACACACACACACACACACACACACACACACACACACACACACACACACACAAACACACTCGCTCTCTCTCTCACATACACACACACACACTCTCTCACATACACACACACGCGCGCGCATGCACACTTGCTCTGACACACGCACGCACACACACACACACACACACACACACACACACACAATCACATACCATGTTTTTGTATCATTGTGTGTACTCTCCATAGAATTCCATGCATTTATGGATTTTATACAGATCTAACGAAAATTTCTATCCCCTAACCATAACCCTGACAGAAACAACAGTAAAAATCACACAGACGTGCACCTACTATTAGTGATAAAGATGTTCGTAGCTATCTCCCTGCGCCTGAAAAGAGAACATGGTCAAGGCCCTCAATCATAGTTGTGGGGATTGCAATCACTGCAGTAACATTGTTAAAACAAAAACTTTTACTGATGTTTTCTCAAACAAAATTCAAGTCAGTTGTAATTCTTCCTATGTTGTCTATAAATTGGAGTGTGAATGTGACCATTTTTACATTGGTCGAACAAAAAGGAAGCTCAAAATGAGAGTGGCCGAACACAAATATGCCATTCGTACTTCCAATTTGGTACACTCAAAGGCAAAGGTGTACCAAAGGAAGCTGGTCATTGCAGTGATAGCTCCCTTCGATTGACAGGAATAGAATCTATCCCATGTTCAATAAGAGGTGGTAATAGATTAAAACATCTACTTCAATGAGCCATTTTTTAATCGCTTTTAATTCATACTACGTCTGTGCCTTGGATGTTTCTCGGTTTTCAGTAAATAATTGGAATCTGTTGAACACGACAGGATTTTTTTTTTTTAAGAGATTCAAATAGAAGATAAAAATAACAAAATATTTAAAAAATAACTAAATATGATAACATTATGATTGATATGAAAAAAAAAGGTTATTTTGCACTTCTGTTTTTGGAGTTTACTACAGAACATTAAAACAGAAATGGAAAATTATAAAATTCATACTATGCATATGCTGGCCAATTCCTTGGAAACGTCAACCCCATAATGGAAAAATAAAAAGTTTTAACCAAAAGAACAAACCCCCCTTTTAAATTCTGTATTACAGTGGTATAATAGATCATGTATAATGCCATCCAGACCACTATAGAACACTGCTTGCTAATACAGTGCTAACTGAAGCATTGAATGAATACTACATTTTAAAACACAGTTTTAATGTGTTTAAGTTTAGTAAGGCCATATTGCAAATTCAAATATGCAAATGGTTTTAATTTGGTCAATTATTGGCCTATAAGCATGTGCAAGTTGGTTTGGCAAAATTTCAAACACAAAACACTAATGGCTGGGTCAAGTGCAATTCTTCATTGGTACAGTCTGCGTCTTAATATATAGTCCATTCCCTGTCAAGCCTGAGCAATATAAACAAAGACAGCACATTCATAAGAAGTTGGTTTTGTATATGGAATGTGTATAATGAATTAGAAGAATAGAAATATGGACTTTTGTACATTAACTGCATCCCTGCTGAATGTCAGACATATTTCTATGACAGTGGAACGCTCCTTTTAAACGCATGGAAAATGTGGTTCTCATCTGGATATTATAGAGAATATAAGTATAATTAATAATTTTCATCTACTGACACACATATCATGGCTAATAATAACAGTAATTGTATCGGAACACACTTCAGTTCTACCGGTTGATTTGATAGAAACAATATATATCATTTATTGAAACACAAACAAATTAAACCAAAACTATTTCTAAAATATAATCAAAGTAACAAAGAGATATAAAAAATCATACCAAATCCAAACATTTTGCATTGTCTAACTTCTTACACCAGCTACTTTTGCTGACTTAAAAACAATCTATGGCACATTTCCACAGAACGTTACGGTTCGACTCGTCTCCACAGGCTTTACATTTCTGAGCTTGATATTCCACTGCAGTTTAGTGCCGCCTCAACGTGGGTGGGATTATAGGCTGATCGTCATAGTTGCGCCATCTCTACTGCCGTGACATCATCTTAAACGCGAGACAAAACAATAAACAATAACATGATCGCTAGCTGTTAGCTACTAGCTCATTGTGCTGCATAAAGCAGTTGTTGCATGGTGATTTTACACAAGTGTAACAGTTAAATTGTTTAATTGTTTTAGAAGCAAACTTCCAGTAGCTGGTCAAATAAATAAAGTGCTTTCAAGCAGAGTATAGCGTCCATTTGGTCGAACCACTTCCACTTTTCCTTGATGTTTCTGTAGTCACTTTTACGTTTAGTTTTTTTTTTACTTTTCCCTACACTGTTGTTAGGTCCGGTGGTAGCCAAATGCGGCCAACAGCTGAGACACTTCCTGAAAGACTTTTTCTTTCGTTTAGTTTGACGCTAACAAGAGGAACGTCTGCACATAGTTTATTGACCATGGCGTGGTTTTGGGCACAGCCATTTCTTTTCACAATTTGAAAGTCATGTGAACAAATGATTCTGCTATCGCTGTAGCTAACTATAAATCTAGAGGGTTGATTCCATGTCGCAAATCCAGTGACGCTGGTAGTGACTATTCTCTCTATCCAATCAGTGATCTGCAGGGTTTTGACATCACATTTAGTATCGGCTCGGCTCGCTTGAAACCTCGACTGTGGTGATACTAAAAAAAATACTAGATACCAGGCACTATCCACAGTGGAAAACGCTAAAAAAGCGAGTAGAGTCGAGTTAAGTTGTACCAAGCAGTGGAAAAGCACCATAAGACAACAGGTGGGAAAATACAAATACAAATTAGATCATAAATGCTTGCTTGCTGCTTATAGTAGTCCATCGTATCCGATGATGACGCTCCTCCTCATTAACAAATTGTTCTTTGATGGCTGTAGAGTCCAATCCTAGATCCACAAATGTTATTGCATGTTGGGCATGCAAAGTCTGGGTTGGTGGGGGCAGGCATGGCTGTGTGTCTCCTTAGTCTTTTTTGCTGTTTGTTCTTGTTCCACTCTTATTCCAGCTGCTCAATTGTGGCAGATCTGCCGCCAAATGGAACGGTTAGCGGCAGAGGAAAGTCCTGACATTCCATGTTGCCAATTTGAAGGGGATCCTTTTCTTATTTTGACCGCAGGGTGGAAGTCCCTGTAATTTTTAGGCCACCTTTTTCTAGGCCCTTCCCCTGATGGGAGTGAGCAGTAGGGCTCCTCAGTTGCACGGGGATCTGTCGAAAGCAGTTGCTAGCAACCATATATCCCATGCTGCTGACGTGCAGGGTTCTAACTAGGAGCTCCCAGGCCATTCTTCCCTACTCCAGTCGCCAGGCACCCCATCACTGCCAGACTTCAAATTAATGTAAGGTCAGATATTGTACACCATGGTAAGAGGTGGAAACCTATGCAAAGAGGTTTTTTTAGAGTGTCACAGGGGGTGCACAGTCCCCAGTAAGCACTATCTTCGACATGATGAGATAAATCCCGGTGGCAAAGGGGAAACACAGGATGACCAGTCCCCCAACATGGCTGCAGTAGGCTGCCGGAGTACGTGTGCTGCCAACACACTGCTTTTCTCTCAGGGTGAGCTCCCCCAGCCTTTGTCTCAATACACTTACCCACAAGGTAGGCCATGGCCATGAACAACCTCTGGGGACCACTCCAGCTCCGAGATCCCCCATCAACGATAGCCTGGGGCCGCAAAGCACCCAGTTACCGTGTGTGGCCTCGGAGAGGCAGGAGTCTTGGTGAAGGAGAGGCTGTGTCCTGGCAGGGGGAAACTTGTGCACTTATGCACAAGGCTGCTTACCTGCTAACCTCTTGCTAACCACTCGCTTACAGCCTGCTGCCGTTGGCTATCCCTTGTCAGCAGGCTGTAAGCGAGAGGTTAGCAAGCAAGCGGGAAGCATGCATACAGCTATCCTCAAACTACTGCACTGGTGCACTTGGCGCATCTCATCACCCTGTGAGCTAAGCGCACACACACACACAGATCATAAATACAACGGTAAATGTAAACATTAAAATAATAATTGAAAAATTATCCATTATCTAAATATAGCTCATAAATATTTGTTTAATAAAACGGCTACAAGAGTGAATGTCTTGGACATAACTTGATGTTGAGTTTGGACAACTTTATTAGTACCTGCTGATGGAATCTCCAAACTGCAAGAGCAGGAACTAAGTTTGGAGTTTGCGCTGCAAACAGAAGTGCTTTTGAAATGTCTTTGTCTACTTGCCCTTTTCGGTGGCACGAAAATGGCTCTTAGAATTAGCACTCCCAAAACAATTGGATGAGACATTGCACGCAGTCGTAGTGCATCTTAAAAAAGTTTGTTAGAAAGTAACTTAAAAGTAATTTGTAATGTGATTACTTTTTCAATTAAGTAGTCAGTAAATAAATCTGATTACAAATGTAAAGAAGTCATTTTTAATGGATTACATTTGTAGATATCAACATTGAACATATCCATGTTTATAATGTATTATAGGCTGTGTAATGTCTTTTCTGCTAAATGTAAACAGTAAAACAATTACTTAAACACAAAAGATTTCATGAAACAAAAATTGTAGATAGGTGATACAAAATTACAGTAGGTAGGTGATATAAAACAACTTCTAGAGAAAACAAGCATTTGTGTAATTGGATGTTTGACTCAAAACCTAGTTATGGAGATAACTATCTCCAGTCTCGCTACATATATACTGTATGTAAGGTCAAAAGAGAACAGATGACAGTCTGTGGTTATGATAATAGACCAAAACACAGTTACATCTTGGGGAAATAAATACAGCATTGCAAATATGGTGGATGTCATGCAAAGTAAGTTTGCATAGCACTGTATACAGAATAAAAGTTCAGTATACAGCTCTAAAAATAGTAAAATTGGATACTACTAAAATGTAGAAAATAATTATATCACAATGGAAAGGCAGCTTAAAGTAAGTGCAATAGATTTACATAAGAATTTCAATATCTAAATAAACTATTTGATGTATTCAATATTGCCGATACTGTTGCATTAGTCCAGTGTAAAGGGCTGTATGAACATAATGCAACATTGGCAAGGTTTCCCGCTATTAATTAAGCCAAAATAAAACCAACTTTATAGTTAATAAATAGTATTGCTTTATAGTTCAAAACAAGCGGATGCCATCTGTGTTTGGATGGTAATTCTCTTCTCACACCATGATGGGATATGCAGAACACTACCGTTGCCGGAACAATGGAAAGATGTTCCTCTGTAAAATATGAAAATGACATGCAAATTTTATCTTAAAGGGTTCCAAAGCCATGAATAGACTCTAATTAATGCAAATGATGGGTACTGACACACAATTTGATTCCAGAATGGAAACTCTAGAGAAATGTTCTGAGGCTCCCCCTGGTGGACAACAGCTCTTATTTCATCATCTTTGGTGCGTTCAATATTTTTATGGTTTAGTAGTATATCCAAGAAATGTATCATTCCCATAATAAACAAATAATAAAATACAACTAACCATATAATCATGCATAGTTAGTATAGTACAACGAATTGTCTTATCAATTATCAAAAGGGAGGAGAAAAAGATTCAAATATGTTTTGTTGTTGATGCTGAAGGCTGTGCTTCCAATCCAAAGTCTATGGTATTTTGACACATATTCACCTGTCACTTGGTAGAAGCTAATTTAGTAGATGTCAAAATGGTTTGGTTGCATTATGTGAGCTTATCCTAAAAACCCATTTACAAAAGTATGCAATGTAGAAGAAAATATGTCCAAGACTAAACTAAATATGGGTTCACTTTCTGCAAGGATAAACATTTGAATTTAAGGGCAATTTTGTTTAGTTTTGTACAAGAAACAAATTTAGTAGAAGAGAACGATCATCAAAACTACCTTAGCTTTGACTAGTCATATTGTTTCTAACTCCTTAATAGAATGCAGTATTAGAAAGACACAGCTCTTGAATATATGTTGCCATCTAGTGGTGTGCACCCTCATGTAACCTTTTGCGGTAGATGATTGACTGGGATGAAATTGTTTGTTCGTTCGTTTTAAAGAAAACCCCTAATCAGTGTAAATCCACAAAATGAAATCAAACATTTTACTTAAGTTAGAGGGAGTTACGACTATTGCTGTAACTAGAGACTAAAGGTCAAGTTAAAAATTATTTGTTAATCTTTGTCATCCTTTAAAAAAATTAAAAAAAGTAATCTGTTCACTGGAAAAAATACGATTTTTTTAAAATAATTTTTTTAAAAGTAATATTAACTTGCTTTCAGAGAATATATATTAAATATCCCTTGGCAATTTTTTATTATTATTGTTGTATGCATAAATCTAAAAACTTAGCATCTCAGAATTTCAGAAGGGTGTTTATGTTGAGAATTTAAATATTTAATACTGGAAACAAAACAAAGATTATTAAAAAGATTTTTACAGTGTTACTCTGTTGTCTGATATCATTGCATTGCTAAAAGTGCTTTTTAAAAATACATTTCATTGCAATTTGGGTAAGGTGAAGTGGGGCAGGCAGCTATGTGTTATGGTCATGTTGTGCAGTGCTCTGCCTGTTTGCAGTTGAACAATACTGTGTTTCTGATGAGACCTTTGGAAACAGTCACCCACCAGTCTCTCTAATCACCCCCGTTCGACTACTGAAAGTGTCCGGCTGTGTCTGTTATTATACTGTGTGTTTTAGCAGACCATGCAGAGTCAAGTGCGCATCACAGTTCACCTTTATTCAATGATGTCTTTTTCCTCAGGATGTGATTTCTGTAATAGAACACAATTCTGAATGTAAGGCCTTTGGGAAACGAAAACATCACAAGCCAAGAAATATTAGCTGTCATTAAACAAACATTCCTTCTCTATGATATCAGGGGAAAGTCTTTCAAAGGCAGAGTGCTGCAGGTTCACCAATTCAAACATTTGAACCCACTTAAATAATAATAAAATTTATTTATAGGTGCCTTTCAAGACTCTCAAGGACACCTTACAGACACAATCAAGTTTACAATAAGAAAACATAAAAGATAAAAAGCCTAATATCGCATATAAAAATGTGCATTATCATAGCGCTTAACTTTTTCCACATTTTGTTATGTTACAGCCTTATTGTTTCCCTCAAAATTCTACAAACAATACTCCATAATGACAACATGAAAGAAGTTTGTTTGAAATCTTTGCTAATTTATAAAAAATAAAAAACGGAAAAAAATCACATGTACATGTATTCACAGCCTTTGCGCAATACTTTGTTGAAGCAACTTTGGCACCAATTACTGCCTCAAGTCTTTTTGTGTATGATGCTACAAGCTTGGGACACCTATTTTTGGGCAGTTTCTCTAATTCTTCTTTGCAGGACCTCTCAAGCTCCATTAGGTTGGATGGGGAGTGTCGGAGCACAGCCATTTTCAGATCTCTCAGAGATGTTCAATCAGGTTCAAGTCACAGTCAATCACTCTGGCTGGGCCACTCAAGGACATTCACAGAGTTGTCCCGTAGCCACTCCTTTGTTATCTTGGCTGTGTGCTTAGGCTCGATGTCCTGTTGGAAGATGAACCTTTGCCCCAGTCTGAGGTCCAGTGCGCTCTGGAGCAAGTTTTCATCAAGGATGTCTCTGTACATTGCTGCATTCATCTTTCCCTCGATCCTGACTAGTCTCCCAGTTCCTGCCGCTGAAAAACATCCCCAGACTTATTTATAGGCACCTTTAAAGACTCTCAAGGACAGCTTACAGACACAATCAAGTTTACAATAAGAAAACATAAAAGATAATAAGCCTAATATCACATGTAAAAGTCGTGGAGCCGCACTGCTAAAGGATCTGGACCCCATAGAAGTCAGATGATCCGAAGGTATCACGAGAGAGAGAGACGAACACGATCTAAGAGTGCAGGTAGGAGAATATTTATGAAGAAGATCGAGAAGATAGGAAGGTGCTAGGCTATGAACAGAGACGTTTCCTGCATTGAAGGACATCCGGGGCTTAGCCCAGACCATTTTATTTTCACACTAGCAACCACTTCTCTGTAGTCCAAAGCTGGTGAGAGGGTATACTTTGAGTTTTGCTCTGGCTGGGACTGTTTCTACAGTTCCTAAATCTTCCACTCTAGTACTATCCTCGACTAACTCATCCTCCCTGAATCATCTGTGATGCAAAAGAACAGATACAGCACATAACGTATTGCAAATCAGCTTCAAACAACTAATTCATCAAGTTCTACATATTTCAAATTTTAGACCAATACCATTGAAGAAAATGTATAGGGAAGAGCAGATCGGTGGGATTGCCCTAAGATCTATCATGATTCTTGAATTTTCATGTACTTTACCATAAAGTCATCACAAAAGAGTTATATTATAGTGAGTAAAGTGAGGTAAAAAAATTATTTAATATAAATAATTTATATTTTTTGACATAAATAGTCAAAATGATGTATAAGATCCTAAGTTAAAGCAATACATGAATTACTGTAGTCTAAGTTCATTGACACACCATGGCATCGAACTGTATATAATTCTCAATGTTCATCTATCAAAATCATTTCATTAGGAGCATTGGGATAAACAATGTTTCACTTTTAACTTTCTCTAAAGTAAAGTGACTGATTAATTGTTACCAGTTTCCATGCCTGATTCTGGCACAGCTGCTGCTGCTGGCACCTCAGTCTGTAGCTCATCTTTCCTACCCTCTACAAAACCATTTAATCAAATCAAAGTGTATATTTACTACAAACTAATATCACAAAACAAGTCACACATACATTTTATGTTAATGCTTATTGGTTATCCTTAGAGAAAACAACACCTGATAAACAGTGTTACAATGAATGCAAACTTTAATACAGTGAAAAAGACACTCAATTAGCATAATATGACATGTAACATGTATATAAATAAGTAACAATTTCCAACATTCTTTTGAATGTCCATGTACTAAAATAAAATATTTGATGCCATGATATTTGATTCATTTACTATTACTATTATTTTGAATGGCCATGGAAAATGAAGCAATCTGATAATTTTACCTGGTCAGAAAAAGAAGTTAGTTAATTTACCTGGTGAACTTTCACCTTTTGCTGACGCTTTATGCTTGGCAGAGCTAATGTGTGCTTCTAAATCACTTGCACCTTTATTAGCAACTGACACATAAGTGCAGCTTTATATGTCATACATTCTGCTTCCCACTGATCTCCACCTGGACGAAAGCATGGGAATTTTTGTGCAAATTTTCTGTAAATTTGCACTTTTCTTTGGGCATTGTTTCCACTCAGCTGTCATTTGCTGCTACTGTCAAGCAACTGTTTAATGCCGAACACAACAGCGCTTTGAGATTGACAGGCAGGAATTTGGCCAATAGTTACTGCAAGCCTCTTATAATCTACCAATTGGTGTGCGAGAAGGCGGGACTTACAAAGAGGGGTTACAGCAATGCAAACATGCGCACACTCAAAATAAAGTATTAGACCAGATACACATCATAATGCAACTACAGCCGAATCCCGGACATTTTCGCAAAGGTAGAAATCCCGGCCAGACACATTTTTAAGGTCCAAAAAAGAGGACATGTCTGGGAAAAAGAGGACGTATGGTCACCCTACTACTGTGGGTGAAAGCCAGCCAGATGATGATCTACAGACTTTAAGGACCAAAAAAAAAATCTAAATTCTTACCCACTGACTTTCGGAAAAATCCCCAAAGCCTCATTTGCTTCATTTTTGCTGTCTTTCCTGCTAACTGCTGTTAACTCGCCACTAAGTAACGTTAGTTGATGTCAGCTCCTCCCCTACCTGCTGCATATTCAACAGAGAGGAAGAAACGGAGTAGCCCATAGACTACCGACAGCAAAGAAGCTTATTCTATAGGCTAGATTATTTTTAAGACCCATGTCTCTTTTTACAGGCTGTATGCAGTATGTGCAAAGCTAAAGCACAATGGAATAAGGCAACTTATGATTTCGGGGGTTTACATAGGCTATTGTCCGGTTTCATATTTGTCAGTCAACTTTTCAAAATACATTCGGGGCTACACTCAAAACATTCAGGGCTGAAGCCCCGGCAAAATCGGCTGACGCCGCGTCTGGGTTAAACAGACACACACCATATATCAGCAAAAAGTAAATAACTAATTATACAGATATATAAATCTATATCTATACTTATCATAATACACACACTGCCCACACTTGCTAAATGTTGCCAAAGACAACAAGTGGTGTCCACATGTTAATGCTAATAATATGAAATGAATCGGTGATAATAGACAGTGTTAACATAAGCTGAGATAAAACGTAAAAATGCTTTGTGATGCTAACAATAACATATGCACAATTAAACATTCAGGGACTCTAAAATAGCTAACATTTAATATTCATGTCGAGATATGTCTAAGGAAACATTTTACACACGTCTCAAAGTTCAGTTTATCTTTAAAGTTCAGTGTTTACATACTGCCATTACGTCGAATTGCCTGTGACTGTCCCCCATCTTTCCAAGTGGTGCCGTGCTCACTGCATATGAGCAGCCTCTCCCCATTTGCTCTGCAGTGAGCAGCCTCTCAATTTAGATGGACATTTTTTTTATAGTCTTATGGCGGCAGGTTAACTTCTGACACAAACCTGGCTTAGCTGAACAAGCTGAATCACATATCAGACAGATGAAGATAGTTTCACTTTACTTAATTGTTGTTTTCTGCAGTGTGTTTAAGTGAAAGATGACAGTATCTGTAGCGGTGTCTCCGCTACTGTTGTTAAAATAACTGCACCTGCAACTCGTACGTACAGTACAATAAATTAGGCTTTATGCAGCTCCTCATGTCTATAGCGGGAATAAAGTGAGTAGCATTGAATGTGCATTATTCCCGCTCTAGAGAGAAATATTTCTCTCTAGCGCTGAACGCTTTTTATTCCCGCTCCGTGAGCAAATACACGCATGCTTACATTATCACGTAGCCAGGTGTAAGATAACTAGCACAAAGCTTCAGAGCTCGGTCCAGATTTTATTGTCCTTCGGTCCAGCTCGGGGAGAAGTAGAGGAGACATTGCGCTATTAATAGAGGCGAAGAGGTCCTCCTCTGCCCTGTAAAATCTACCCAGATCAGTACCAAGTGGAGGGAGCCCTAGCACTTAAAATGGTCTCGATAATCTCAGGAGAAAGCCCTGTGTCCCTCAGTTGGTACCATTAGGGGCCAAGCATGAAAGGTTCCACAATTCGGGGCAGGGATGAAATATTGTCCCCTGTGCCTGAGAAAGAAGATCCTTCCTGTTCGGAATCGCCCAAGGCGAACCGCCGAGGAAAGAAATTAACTCTGCGAACCAAACCCTGTTTGGCCAGCGCGGTGCTATCAGTAAGAGGCAAGACCCTTGCTGGCGAACTCTGGTCAACTACTACCTTAGGGTGGAGTTTCCACACCCCCGTTGGTATTTTCTATCTGGACAGAAAAACTGCTCCCACATACGGGCATCCAGGGATATAAGCTGCCCTGAGTAACAGGAGCTGCCCTGGACCCCAAGGAGAATCCGACGCGTCAGAAATACAGTTGACAAGAAAGTGCATCTCCCTGATGTTTTATGTAAGAGGCTACCGCTGTATTGTCTACCCGCACCAAGACATGGCAGCCTCAGGAGGAAGTATTTCAGGGCCAGAAATACAGCCACCAACTCGACACAGTGACTGTGACAACTGAGCCAACAACCCTCCTATACCCTTAAGCTGGCTGACCACTTAAGGCCGCTACCCAGCCCGTCAGGGAGGCGTCTGTCATTAGCAGACTGCGACAACAAGACACACCTAGAGTGGGACCCAAGGTAGAAAACCGGTGTTTAAACCACATAGAAAGAGAACGAAGCCCGAGGCGCTTAACCCTTATTGGCCTAGGGGGTTTGGCCCTTGGAAGAAATCCCCTGGCTTTGAGCCATAACAAAAACGGCCTCATGTGCAGACGGTCCAGAGGGATTACTGAGGACACAGTTGTCATGAGACCTTGTAGAACGTTGACCTAGCCTGACTTTGCTCAGGGTATACTGAATGGACTAGATTCTAGCGGGAGACAATTGTGCCCGCATAGTGATCGAACTCCATACCCAATGGACAGTGTTCTGAGTGGGAGAGAGGATGCTTTTCATGGTGTTGAGCCTCAACCCCAGAGAAACTAGATGAGCTAAGACGGTATCCCTGTGCTGAACTGCCAGTTGCTGGGACTGTGCTAGGATCAGCTAGTCATCTATGTAATTCAGAATGCGGATGCTCCGGAGTCACAAAGGAGCCGGCGCTGCATCATGCATTTGTGAATGTGCGGGTTAAGAGGGCTAGGCCGAAAGCGAACCTCAGGAGCTTCCTGTGTTGCGGCAGAACTTCTCAGTGAAGAAGTGCGTCATAAGACCAATGGTGACCAGCCAAGCGTGATGTTGGGCATGTGACACGATCGTCTTGATAGGCAGCATCTTGGACTTGAACACCCAGACTGGGTAGTTCAATATTTAAGATCAAATGCCATCACTCACCCTCCACGGGAACCAGGAAGTATATGTGTAATAACCTGACTCTCTCTCTGGAAGGGAAACATGTTCTATGGCCCCTTTTAACCAGGAGATTTGCAGTTTTTTTGTTTTTTTTGTTTTTTAGTCGACATGACTGATCCGGTTTCACGGAGGTGGCGACAATGACGTTGAAACGTGGAAAAAGGCAAGATAATTAAATTCTGTAGCCACTTTCTACTGTTCTTAGAGCCCACATAGAAATACCGGGCAGAAGTTTCCACGCTGCCAGGTTTTCTAGGATGGATACTAATTTCAGAACTTCCTGTTGAGGGGATGTCAGGTGTTCCGAGTCCTGGAATAAGGCAGGAAACAGAGGTACACACAACTTTTAGTTAGAAGCCTCTGCTTCCCGAAACACCAGAGGCGGCGGGAAAGGAGAGGATTTGTAAGGGTACCAGGATGGGCGTAGTGAATAAAACACGCACCCCGTCCCGAGGGGAGCTACCCCCACCGGGTTGAGTGCAAGACCCTCAGGGTTTTTTCCTCTTTGAAATAACCGCCCTGAGGTCTTGCTTTGGAGGCTGTCGGGGGCTACGAGCCTTTCCCCAGTCCTTACGAGGGGGAGTACGACTCGCCACGCTCTGTTTTTGAGCCTCTCTTCTAATAGGATCGGGGTGGGACTGGGTGGCCGATGGCCCCGCCCCCTGAGTGCGGCGAGGGAAGAATTGTCCAAACGCTTCCTCATGGCTTTTTGCCTACTGGAACCTGGAGATAACCATAGTCATATCGTCTCCAAAAAGCCCAGAAGACGAAATTGGGGCATCAAGGAGAAAGGTCTTATCTTTGTCCTTGATGCCCGATAGGTTGAGCCACAAGTGTCTCTACGTGCTGACCAAAGCAGACGTAGACCGGCCAATAGCATGGGCTGTCTGTTTGGTCCCGCGTAGAGATAGGTCCGTGGCTCGACGAAGCTTAGAAAACGCTTCCTCGTCGAGGAACCTTAAGCAGATCAGCCTGGTATGCCTGCAAGACCGCCATGGTGTGCAGGGCAGCAACAGCCTGACCTGCCGCTTGATACGCCTTCCCCACTAGTGTGGAGGTGGTCCTGCATGTCTTCGTGGGGAGGGAAGGTCTTTTCAGCGATGATGCCGAGCCCGGTGAGAGATCACCCACAAGTGTCTCTTCAACCGGCGGCATCATCGAATACCCCCGTGCCTCAGCACCCACGATAGTCTAATATATCGACGTCGAGGGCACGTGAACGCGGGAAGTATAGGGTTTCCTCCATGAACGAGAAAGCTCGTCATGGAGGTCATTAAAGAAGGGAAGGGACTGATGAGGTATTCCCTTCCCCCGGCCACCAGAGAAAAATCTATCCTCCAATTTGGAGCGTTTGGGGGTCTCTTGTTGCCGTGGCCAGTCTATCTTAAGCCTGGCCACAGCACAAGTAACCACGTCGAGCAATTCCTCTGTTGATTTATTATCAAACCTGGAATGCTCAGAGGTGGATAACTCTGTTATATCACCTGAACCAAAAGAGTCACGGTCCTCCTCATGAACTGAAGAGGTGCCATAGCGCGCTTCGAGATCACAGGAAGGACCAGCTGGATCTGGGGAGAGAGAGAGCAAAGGGACGAACCCGTCTCTCGCTCCTCAGCCTGATCCATGCGAGAGCCCCACGAGTGAAGTGTGGGCGCTGACTCCCGGAAGTGAGCAAGGCGAGCACGAAGCATTTTGGCCGAAAGCAAATCACAATGCTCGCACCAGCCCCACCCCAACGCGAGAGCAGCATGCTCTTCCCCCAAACAAACAAAACAAAACTGATGCGTGTCCGTCTCGGTCATAGAGTGGAGACAGGGAAACACGCATCGTTTGCCTTGATTTTCGCATCGTCATTTTTTCTTAAAACGACAGATAGATTATTTTCTTTTTTTTTCTTTTCAGAGGAAACAGAAAGGAGAAAAGGTTCACTGCACACTGCCTAACAGAATCTAACTCCTAACAGAGGAAAGAAAGTTTGACAGTTTGTGATAGCACACAGAATGTCTCTGAAGACGAAATGTGTGATGATGCACAGGTGGCTCATCAATTTATAGCCACTGTGCCATGTGAGTCCAATGATTACATCGGCAGAGGCTATAAATTCCAGTCAAAGTTCATTGACGTGTTGCATACATATTCACAGCTGGTCACAACTGAGACGTGTTCCCAAAGTGCTCTTCAGCGCAGCATCCGAGTGTAGCTTTTTGTAAAGGGAACATTTATTTCAACTTGTCCCTCCTTTTCTTAAAAAAAAGAAAGAAAAGAAAAACCATGAATCTGTGTTAATTTGAGGCACTAACAATGAAAGTGAATGGGGCCAATCTGTAAACGTTAAAATACACAGTGTTTCACAATTCACAAATTTGTTTAACAGTGTGGGTTTGGGATACTACTGAATTATATCTAAGCTTTCGGCCAGTTGTTTTGATTAATTTTAAAGACTTTGCAAATCATGTGGCAATGTATAAATAGCATATGCCACAAAAGCACACTGGGGGTTTGCCGTTTTAGTGGATGACAAAGAGAGTAAGTATTGTGAGTGAATACCCAAAACGGACAAACTAATGCACTTGAAGTAGAACTTTGCTTATGCATTTCATGCCATTCTTTTAAAATATTATATTACATGATTAACACATATATAAAGCGTATGCAGTGTTGCCTTGGTTCAAACTGTGACCCTGTCATCTGATATTCCATGACCATGCCATCGTAACAGCCAAGACGTGAGCCCCGATTGGTCACCATCACTTCCGTTACTCTTTTGGCATCACCACGCCACCTTGCGTCATTCTCCAGAGCTCTCGCGGTCGGACTCATTCATTTATTCACAGAGGAGGAGCGAGAATCCGAGCGCACGCCTGCTGCTGCTGCTGGAGAAGATCCTTCGATCAGTCAAGAGTTTCCCAGCTGTCCTGTGTTATTTGCCGGAATCAGTAGTTATGGTAAGCACCCCCATGATCCGTTCATCATGTTTGATCAGTTCATCATGTTTTTCGTTATGGTGATGCATCGTGTATTTTAGTAAAATCAAGTTGAAACATCTCAAAACATTTAATGGAGACATGCACCACTTGTTGCATTTTAATAAATATGAATAGACTATCTGTTAATTATGGCTGAAGCTAATTTAAAGGGTACATTGATAAGACGATTTCTACTCCGTGAGTTTTACCTGCTCATCTATTTTTATTTTCCTTTTTTTTTTCTTCTTCATTTTCATGACATAATTGCTAACTTTCTAACTTATGATTTAAGCATTATATAAAATTAGGAATGTTTGTTAGTGTTTTTAATGAATGCTATTGTAAAGTATTACCAATGGTGCCTGGATTGTTAAATAAATATTATTTAATATCAACGTCTGAATCAACTTGAATACAGGTTACACTAACACAACTTTAAGGGTTAGATCGGGTAGAAATAGACATCTTCAATGTAATAATTGCAGGTTACAACTTTTTTTTACAATGTAATCTATAAACATGTTTTACATGATACGATCTAAATAAAATAATTCGTTTTCAAGTAAAAAATATAATTATCTATTGATTTCCTGGGATTTTCACTCACAACAGTCTCTAGAATTTACTCAGAATGGTGCCAAAACTTCAAGTGAGAGGCAGTTCTGTGGATGGAAATGTCTTGTTGATGAGAGAGGTCAATGGATGGACAGACGGGTTTGAACTGATAAAGTCTACGGTAACTCAGATAACCGCTCTGTACAATTGTGGTGAGAAAAATATAATCTCAGAATGCACAAAATTTCAAACCTTGAGGCGGATGGGCTACAACAGCAGAAGACCATGTCAGAAATGTTATTAGGACCATAGTGTTCCTGATAAAGTGCTCAGTGAATGAGTGTGTGTGTGTGTGTGTGTGTGTGTGTGTGTGTGTGTGTGTATGTATATGTATATATATATATATATATATATATATATATATATATATATATATATATGTATATATATATATATATATATATATTAGGCTGTCAATCGATAAAAAATTGTAATCAAATTAATTACATGGTGTCCTGATTAATTAATCGCGATTAATCGCACATACAAATATTTGCTGAGAATATATATATATGTGTATGTATGTATATATGTATATATGTGTATATGTATATATAAATGTGTATATATATATATATATGTATATGTGTATATATATATATATGTATATGTGTGTGTATATATATATATACACTCACCTAAAGGATTATTAGGAACACCTGTTCAATTTCTCATTAATGCAATTATCTAATCAACGAATCACATGGCAGTTGCTTCAGTGCATTTAGGGGTGTGGTCCTGGTCAAGACAATCTCCTGAACTCCAAACTGAATGTCAGAATGGGAAAGAAAGGTGATTTAAGCAATTTTGAGCGTGGCATGGTTGTTGGTGCCAGACGGGCCGGTCTGAGTATTTCACAATCTGCTCAGTTACTGGGATTTTCACGCACAACCATTTCTAGGGTTTACAAAGAATGGTGTGAAAAGGGAAAAACAGTCCTGTGGGCAAAAATGCCTTGTTGATGCTAGAGGTCAGAGGAGAATAGAAGAGCAACTTTGACTGAAATAACCACTCGTTACAACCGAGGTATGCAGCAAAGCATTTGTGAAGCCACAACACGCACAACCTTGATGCGGATGGGCTACAACAGCAGAAGACCCCACCGGGTACCACTCATCTCCACTACAAATAGGAAAAAGAGGCTACAATTTGCAAGAGCTCACCGAAATTGGACAGTTGAAGACTGGAAAAATGTTGCTTGGTCTGATGTGTCTCGATTTCTGTTGAGACATTCAGATGGTAGAGTCAGAATTTGGTGTAAACAGAATGAGAACATGGATCCATCATTGTTACCACTGTGCAGGCTGGTGGTGGTGGTGTAATGGTGTGGGGGATGTTTTCTTGGCACACTTTAGGCCCCTTAGTGCCAATTGGGCATCGTTTAAATGCCACGGCCTTCCTGAGCATTGCTTCTGACCATGTCCATCCCTTTATGGCCACCATGTAGCCATCCTCTGATGGCTACTTCCAGCAGGATAATGCACCATGTCACAAAGCTCGAATCATTTCAAATTGGTTTCTTGAACATGACAATGAGTTCACTGTCCTAACATGGCCCCCACAGTCTCAACCCAGTAGAGCATCTTTGGGATGTGGTGGAACGGGAGCTTCGTGCCCTGGATGTGCATCCCACAAATCTCCATCAACTGCAAGATGCTATCCTATCAATATGGGCCAACATTTCTAAAGAATGCTTTCAGCACCTTGTTGAATCAATGCCACGTAGAATTAAGGCAGTTCTGAAGGCGAAAGGGGGTCAAACACAGTATTAGTATGGTGTTCCTAATAATCCTTTAGGTGAGTGTAATACCTCTGCCTCGAAGTTCCGGCCTTGATCGCAATGGAGCTCCTTGGGAACCCCAAACCGACAGAACATCTGGCATGCCAATGGCAGTAAACCATACCTTCCCGCAGAGCTAGAGTGTTCCACTGTGAATGGTAGGCCTTTGTCTCAGGGTCCAGCCGTGATATTGCCTCCTACCCTGGTCATTGTCCGTCGTTCAACCAAGCCTGTACCTGAGTCAGTATGGGGTCCCTTTCTTGGTGTTGCTGCAGTTGTTGGTGATTAAAGGTCGGTTGATTCACCCCGGTGGTGGGGCTGGCAAATGCCGCCAATGTCTGTACTGCCCGCTTCCATTCCTCCTGTCGCTAGCTGTACTGGTATTCCCCAGCCTCACAGGTGCAACGAGACAGCGCGTATTGCTTTGCTGCTGTTTGGGTTGATGCTGGATCTCAGAATTATAATCCAATAGTGCCTCCAACCACCTGGCCCTGTGGGTCTTTAAAATTGAGGAGCCATGTCAGCGAGTCATGGTCTGTCTGCTAAAGAAATCACTGTCCATATAGGTACTGTCGGAGCGTTTGCACCACCACAAGCAGCTCCTGGCTTGTTAGTAGGTTGAGTGTCTGGCTGTAGTACATGACAACCTTTGCCCTAGTCCTCCAGTCCTGGGACAACATGGCTTCAATGGCTTCGTTGCTTGCATCTATGTCCACAATGAAAGGTTTGTGTCTGAAAATATTCTGCACCCTGTCAAAGTCCTTCAGGTGCTTGAACGTGGCTGGGGCATTGCATAACCCAGAATTGACCTAGTTCTTGTCTGATGGTAAACACAGTCTTGGCCTTGGCTTCCGGTGACAACTCCACCTGCCAATAGGTGCTGCGGAAATCCAGGGAGCTAATCCAGCTAGACCCAGTGAAATAATCCAAAGTGTCATCGATCTTGGGTAGCAGGTACGAGTCCTTTGTGACATGTTGAGGCTGCAATAATCCATGCAAAACTGGCATGAGGCTTTCTTCTTGACTAGCATGGCAGGTGCTGTCCACAGACTGTTTGAGGGTTCAATGACCCCACCTGATCCATCTCCCATATCTTTTGCTCTTCTGACATTTGCTCTGGTGAGTAGCAGACCCTCTTTCCTGCAGCTCTCCTTTGATTTCGATGGAAGAGAGGGGTGAGGTGCCATCAAGTTCCATGTTACATGTCCTAGCTCACCACAAATATAGCAAGGCTCCCATCGAGCATCTTGCATTGTCAGCCCTGGGGAAGTGGGTTGTGACTCTGTTAGTTGCGTCACAATGTCGACCCAGCAGATGCCCTCGGTTTCCCCACTGCTAACCTGTGCTGTACTAAAGACGGCCTCCACATGCTCTGCCTCCTTGTTTGCTAGCCCCAGGAACGCTAGCCCCAGGAACGCAATTCCCAGGAAAGCATAAAGGGCCAACTCCCCCTGTGTGGCCGCATCACACAGTGGGTATCCTTGCTGGAAATAGAATTGAATGTCTGCCGCAAGGGACCCAGGCTCTCCCCTTCTTTCCTCTGGTGGTTGGCCAACTGGTCCCATTGCTGCTCCGCCATATGATGCTCCCTGCAGTGGCACTCCAATGCCGCCTCGAGGGTCTCGAACTGTGGCACCTCTGTGGTTGTCAAGTCGAGAAGGCCGTTGTGTCCTCTTTATCTCCACCCTGCATGCCGGGCAGCCATCTGGACCTGGGCGAGGTATGACTCAGGCGGCATGACCCATTGTATTCGGGCAGCTTCACCAGGACATTTGCAGGACCACCTAGGCCTGTATTTGCCACAAGCATGCCGTCGTTCACCACTGAGGACCGTCGCTGCCTCCTGAGGAGCTTGATCCCGGCATACTTGCTTCCATCCGACTGGGCGTCTTCCTCTGTGGAGTCTGAGCAGCCTGGACTCCGGGCTTGTGCCTCCAGAGTGGCGATCTAGCTACCGTGGGGACGAGCCCCCTCTTCCAGGAGCTGGGAGGGCTTTGCGCTGGCTCCAGCAACCTCCCTTCTGTCAGGTACATCGCCGCCATCTTCTGGTGTTTTCACCCCACTGGGAACAGCTTTGTCTAGGTGTGGCAGATTGCGGTGGAGCTCTTCGATGAGACTGCACAGGTCTCACTATCCTAGTCAGATCTCGGTCTTCCCATTGCTGACACCAATTGCAACATCACACAGTCTTCAGAATTCAACCAAGTTTCCTTTTGATGTCATTTGGGACATTGGCTGAGCCTGAATCATATACACACATCCATAACAATGGCAGATCTACAGTATTACCCTCTGGGGACTACAAAGTTGCATAATGGTGAGACCCAAACAAGAGAATGTAAATACAACACACTTGATCGTGCAATCAACAAAAAACACTCCCGTTTTGCACACGAATGTCTGAGTAATTCAGTTTGAACGGTCAATCTTTACCCAGCCGCAATGCATGCTAGTCTCAAGTGAAATTATGCACAAAAAATAAATCTGTATTTGTCTTAGCTAACACTTTTTTTTAACTAACATGTAAAATTAAAAATAAATCGAAATAAATCGAAAAACTATAATACTATGTATCTATTTTTGTGCTGTCAGTTGATTCATTTTTTTTAATCGTGATTAATCACGTAATTTTCATAGTTAATAGCAATTAATTGCAGATTTTGTATGTGATGAACTTTTACTCTATATATTTATTTTCCTGTCAAAATGCACTTAAAATAAAAAACAATATTTGTCAATAATGTTTTATTAACATTTTACAAACAAAGCCTTCCACAATATAAAGATAGAAATGCACTAAAATATCACCAATTCAAGTAACGTTAAACATTTTGCTAAGTCTAAGTGGAAGGTTGACTAATTGAATAACTAGTTCCCCCGTAGGTTGCATATTCATTACAATGCACTTTAAATCTCAAACGCCAGCGTTGAGTGGCGCTTTGAACTACATATGAAAAGTATTTGCAAATGTCTCATTCTGCATTTTCATGATGGTTAATATCTGATTTGCTTCTGTGGAAATTAAACTGTGCCTTACTGTGCAAAACATTTTGTTTATCACATCTGGTCTTGCTTCATACAACAAATAGCATTAAAAGGTAATTTTCCCATACTGTGTGTGTGTGTGTGTGTGTGTGTGTGTGTGTGTGTGTGTGATATATATATATATATATATATATATATATATATATATATATATATATATACAGTGTATATATATATGTAGTATAACTACAAATAATACCCCATAATGACAACGTGAAAGAAGTTTGTTTGAAATCTTTGGAAATGTACTAAAAATAAAAAAATCACATGTACATAAGTATTCACAGCCTTTGCCATGACACTCAAAATTGAGCTCAGGTGCATCCTGTTTCCACTGATCATCCTTGAGATGTTTCTACAACTTGATTGGAGTCAGTTGATTTTACATGATTTGGATGATGTCTATATAAGGTCCCACAGTTAACAGTGCATGTCAGAGCACAAACCAAGCCAAGGAATTGTCTGTAGACCTCTGAGACAGGATTGTATCGAGGCACAGATCTGGGGTACAGAAACATTTCTGCAGCATTGAAGGTCCCAATGAGCACAGTGGGCTCCATCATCCTTAAATGGAAGAAGTTTGGAACCACTAGGACTCTTCCTTGAGCTGGCCGCCCAGCCAAACTCAGCGATCGGGGGAGAAAGGCCTTAGTCAGGGAGGTGACCAAGAAACCGATGGTCATTCTGACAGAGCTCCAGCATTTCTCTGTGGAGAGAGGAGAAGCTTCCAGAAGAACAACCATCTCTGCAGCACTCCACCAATCAGGCCTGTATGGTATAATGGCCAGACGAAAGCCACTCCTCAGTAAAAGGCACATGACAGCCTGCCTGGAGTTTGCCAAAAGGCACCTGAAGAACTCTCAGACCATGAGAAACAAAGATTGAACTCTTTGGCCTGAATGGCAAGCCCAGACTTGAACCCGATTGAACATCTCTCGAGATATCTGAAAATGGCTGTGCACCGATGCTCCCCATCCAACCTGATGGAGCTTGAGGGGTGCTGAAAAAGTAGAATGGGAGAAACTGCCCAAAAATAGGTGTGCCAAGCTTGAAGCATCAAAACTCAAAGACTTGAGGCTGTAATTGGTGCCAAAGTTGCTTCAACAAAGTATTGAGCAAAGGCTGTGAATACTTATGTACATGTGATTTTTTTTTTTTTTTTTTTTTTCATTTAGTATTTTTAGTAAATTTGCAAAGATTTCAAATAAACTTCTTTCACGGTGTCATTATGGAGTATTGTTTGTAGATTTTTGAGGAAATAATTAATTTAATAAATTTTGGAATAAGGTTGTAACATAACAAAATGTTGAAAAAGTTAAGTGCTGTGAATACTTTCCGGATGCACTGTGTGTGTATATATATATATATATATATATATATATATATATATATATATATATATATATATATATATATATATATATGAGATCCGGGACTTGTACATAACTATTACACAAGATGCAAACATTTTTTGATGCTCAAGAAAGCAACACACTACTGTATGCATACTATACTTTATGTCTGTATGTAGATTCTGAAGGGCAGTACTAAATAAAAAAATATTTTATCCCTTGAATTTGTATAAAATAAGAAAGGGTGTGAGCATTTGAGACAAAAACCTCAGATTAATGGGTTATTATCAGCAGTTTTCCTTTTCTAAGACTTTCTATCTTGTTTCTAAACAGCAACCTAAATCACGCAATTCTGTGATTTGATGACTTAGGCGTCCAGTTTAGTAATTAATTTTTTTATCTCATATCTCACTTGAGCATGAAAGCCTGTTACGTTGAATAAAGTTTATTAATTCATGCAACACATTGCAAAAGCAAATTACTTTACCTGTGCTACAGTATTGTTTCCTCTCACACACACACTGCTGTAACGGTGGTCTTGCATACAATTTCTGAACAAAACCCATCAGATGCTGCCATTTATCAGTGATTCGTTATTACAAAAACTATATTGGATTAAGGAAAAATGCTTGAATATCAGAAAAGAATCGGAAGAGACACAGCTACATCGATATGCGCATCAGCAAGCCGACCATGACAGTATATCGTTGATCATTTGAACACAGCCCTAACATATAAATATACAGTACTATGCAAAAGTATTAGGCACTTAAGATGTTTCACCATTTGCATTTGTTTTAAGATTAAGACAAAAAAATACAAGTTATTTATATCTTCAGCTTTAGAGTGCGAATAGAAAAAATACATTTTACACTCCCAAACATTTCTTTTGCAAATAGAATAGAATGGAATATAAAACAGGGCACTCTGCAAAATATGTCATAGGCCCCACAGACAACCAAACTCCAGTTATGCCCCTAACCCCATTCCTGCTCTGGAGTACCCTAGTCCTCCCCTGTTCCAGAAATGCCAGACTCCAGTTATGCACCAGAGCATGGGGCCCTGAGACACCCCAATGCTCTGTTCCGGCAGCACCCTTATGATGTCCTGCCTCACCAGAGCCCTACTGGACTCTTTTGTTGGTTTCTGACGGATGATAGACTTTTTCTTTTGTTGGTTCTGTTCTGCTTCATTTTATTTTGATCAGGTTGGGACACCATGTGATAATGTTAGGATCCTGCCAACTCTGTTTGTTTTACAGTACATTTTAGTGGCAGAATTCTGTAATCTCAGTTTGCAATTTGGATATGTCTTGCTTATGTCTTTTATATGTTTTTGTTTGAGAACTTGGCTTCTGATTTCTGTTTCTCGTCACCATGTGCTTCATTAATTTGCTCTGTCTTCTCCTGGTTATTCCTGTCACCTGCCCTTCTCGTTAGCTCCCTGATTTTTTTTTTCTTCTTTATATGAAATCTTGTTCCCAGTCGGTTTGTTGACTTGTTCACTGCTTTTATTATGGTCTTGTTAGATTCCTGTTGCAGTGTCTGTTTTGCCGGGGATTTTTTTTGTTGTAAATCTTTCCTTAATAAACTTATTTTTGTTTTTCTGGCTGACCTGCACCTGAGTCAGACTATTAACAATTTACTTGAATAATATTTAGTTTTTTTAGGTTGTCTGCACACCTTTTTTTTTACATTGTTGGAAATTAAGAGGAGATTATTGATCTTTTTAGACACTTAACATTATCTGTTTAAATGAAGAGAAATATACATTTTTTAAACACCCTTATGTTGTTTTAAACCTGTATAATGTTCTTTTTTCTTTGGAAGAAAAAGGATTTATTTTTTAAAGAATCTTCATGCGGGGGGGCCTTGGTAACTCAGCAAGTATTGACGCTGACTATCACACCTGTAGTCGTGATTTTGAATCCAAGGCGTGCTTAGTGACTCCAGCCAGGTCTCCTAAACAACCAAATTGGCCCGGTTGCTAGAGAGGGTAGAGTCGTCCTCTGTCACCCGGATTGAGGCGAGTCACTACACCACCACGGGAACTTGGGAATTGGGCATTTGAATTGGGGAGAAAAAATAATCTTCATGCTGCTTGTCAAGCATCTTTTTCTGTTACAGCATAATTTTCTGTAAAGCTTTATTGAAACTATTTGATTAATGAAAAGAACTATAAGAATACAAATTTGTGATGAACAGACCAAAATTTAAGTCATTATTTTTGGATAATAAGGGACGATTTTCAACAACTTGTCGTCACAAAAAGCTATCATCTGTCTTCAGTAGACTTGGAATATAATGCATTAAAAATACTCTTTTTTTTTTTTTTTTAATGGTGTTATTTTTATTTATTTTATTTTATTTAGTCCTTTGAGAGTGATCACTAGGAATGGTTCACTCTAAGAACAAATTGTACTGTTTAAGGTTCAATGGCCATCACTGGGTAAGGCACCCTTGTTTTGGCTACATATTTGTACCCATATTTGTACATATTTGTTAAAAATTAAAAAATATATATATTTTCAGTTTGGGGAAATATTGTATTCTCTTTAAGCCTAGTGTTTAGTATATGACAAGTAATTTTTTGTAAATTCAAGTCATGTAAACATGTTTTTTCTACTGTATGTTCAAATTTGTGCTTTTTTAATGTAATCTAAGCTGGAGGTTTTGTGAGATTCAAAAAGGCTTTTAAGGTAATAACTTCTGATGCATCTTCCGGAAATAGTGGAATTTCAGAATGCTTATTCGCGTTCTGACTTGTTTGTTTCTCTCTTGTTACGTTCAGTCAATGAACATGAAAGGTTTTGGAAATGTGAGGGCAAAGCATCAAGGTGTTTTGAGTTAGTTGCTAAAATTTGACCTACTATACAAATTATCTCTTAGACTGATACAAAAGAGAGGGAGGGAGCGATGACCTGCAAAACGAGAGAGGACACTTTTGTCTTTTTAGCACAGCATTTCATTTTCAGCCGTTTCTGCTGATCATGGAGAAATTTGAACTATTTCAGAGGATTCGTTCTAATGCATTGGTTTGTTTTGCTGTTTGTTTTTGGGTTGAATAATGGCGGTGAAAAACAAAACAAGCTCTCCAAATGAACAATGTTTGATTGGTTCACATCCCATTTGATATCTGTAAACTACATGCATTATTTATGTAAGTGTTGAAAATCTAGTGCTGTGATGCATCATACTATTCTCTGAATGGGTGAGTCGCTTCAAAAATGTTAATTGATCTGTCTGTATGGATGGCAGATCATTTTTCTTGAAGCAAGCATACTTTGTAATCTGATTGAGTGTGTTGCTATGTTGGGACTTGGGGCAAATAGATCAGCGGGGAATGGAAGGTCATTTAGACCCAGAGCAGACACAAAGCCTGCATTCTCTCTAATGAAAAAAAAAACTCATTTTGTATTTCTGCTTTTCTTTTCTTGTGTTTCAGGACCACTTTAAAACCATCGACAGGCTGTTGAACTCTATAGTGGATAGTCTGTTTGGAGAAAGAGGTTTGGACTTTTTCTGTTTATATTGTCAATTGCTCCATTACACATAGTTTTATAGCCTTTGTTTGTCATAATAATATTTGTGTTTTAATGTAGTGAAATAAAACCACAATCTGCTATCAACATCTTACAGTGAATTAGAGGTCGACCATTAGTGGGTTTTTCCGATACTGATAATGTCTCGGGTTACTTGACTGTAACCCTTGTTCCCTGATAAAAGCGGAACCAGATGCTGCGCTGAATTGGCGCTTTGGGAACAACTTTAGGTATGCCCAGCTGTGAATATGTGTGCAACACGTAAATTAAAATTTAACGGAATTTAAAGCCTCTGACAGTGACATCATTGGATGCACCTGTAGCAGGGCTATAAATAGATGCGTCACAGGTGCATCGTCAGGTATTTTGTCTGAAGAGCTTCCTGGGGCATCCCAGTGCATCAATGAAGCGCAGCATCTCGTTACGCTTTAATCAGGGAACAAGGGTTACAGTCAAGTAACCCGAGACGTTCTTTTTCAAAAAGCTACACTTATGATGCTGCGCTGAATTAGCACTTTGGGAACGAGAATACCCATGCCGCGTTCCCCTTACGGTTGTGTAGTGTGCTCACAAGAGCGCGAGAGGTCTTAGACATGAGCTTGTGATGTCGACTCAAGGACGTAAGAGCCAGGAGTGGCATGAACATCCAAACTATAAAATCTAATGAATGTGTGCGGAGTGGACCAGCCTGCCCCATCACAAACATGCTGCAGCCAAGGCTTTAGAGGAGGCGAAACCTTTCTGGTAGAGTGAGCCCAGATACCTACTGGCGAAGCTTGACCGTGCACCTCGTAGGCCAGGGCAATAGCGTCCCTCACCCAATGCGGCATAGTCTGCTTGGTGGCGGCCGCCCCCCCCTGTTGCGGCCCCCATGGCAAACGAATAGTTGCCCTGACTTACGCCACTGGCTAGTGAGGTGGACATAAGTCTGAAGGGCACAGACTGGACAACGTCTGTGAAGTCTTTCCTGCTCCGGCATTGTAAGCATTGCAGAAGGCTTCGAGGATGTAAGGTCGAGAAAGGCACCTTAGGCAGGTAGTCAGGATGAGGATGCAAAATTGCTTTAGCCATTCCTGGGGCAAAATCTAAGCAGACTGGCAAGACTGACAGAGCCTGTAGATCCCCAATTCTCTCTGGAGAGGTAATCGCCATAAGAAAAACCATCTTTAGTCAGAAGTTTATCAGACGCTGACTGTAGAGGTTTGAAGGGGGACCAGACCCTCAAGGACAATTGCTAAGTCCCATGAAGGGGTCCTGGTCCTAGCAGGAGACCTCAGCTGCATAGCTCCACGAATGAAGTGAGCAAGCATAAGACTGAAATGGTCTTATGTGCAAAAAGGCCCAAAGGGATCACTGAGGATGCAGTTGCCATGAGACCTAGTAGTCGTTGATACTGACGAACAGTGCAAACTTGGCCTAGCCTGACTTTGCTCAGGGTGTTCTGAATGAACTCTATTAGAGAGGGAGACAATTGTGCCCGCATTGTGATCGAATTCCATACAATCCCCATATAGGTAGTTTTCTGAGTTGGAGAGAGGATGCTTTTCTTGGTGTTAAGCCTCAACCCCAAAGAAACCAGATGAGCTAAGACGATATCCCTGTGCTGTAATGCCAGTTCTTCTGACTGTGCCAGTATCAGCCAGTCGTCTACGTAATTCATAATGCGGATGCTCCGGAGTCGCAAAGGAGCCAGTGTTGCATCCATGCATTCCGTTAATGTGCAGGGTGATAAGGCAAGACTGAATGGAAGAACCCGATATTGGAAAGCTTCGCCGCCGAAAGTGAACCACCGGAACTTCCTGTGTTGTGGCAGACTTTCTATATGAAAGTACGCGTCCATGAGATCGATCGTGACCAACCAATTGCGATGTTAGATTTGAGACACGAGCGTCTTGACGGTTAGCATCTTGAACTTGAACGCCCTCGGAGCGATTCAAGCCTTGAAGGTCAAAAATCGGACGCAACCCCCCATCCTTCTTGGGAACCAGGAAGTATCTGCTGTAGTAACCTGACTCTCTCTCTGGAAGGGGAACATGTTCTATGGCCCATTTAACCAAGAGATTTTGCAGTTCTTTCCACAGTAAACATGCTTGCTCCGGTTTCACGGTAGTGGGGGTATCGGGAGGGTACAGGTGGATGTTTCACGTGACCCGTCCCAAGGGGGGGGGGCTACCCCCACAAAGCTGGGTGCAAAACCGTCAGGGTTTTTTTTTTTCTTTTTTAAATAACTGCCCTGGGGTCTTGCTTTGGTGGCTGCTGAGGGCGACGAACCGGCCCCCAGTCTTTCCGAGGGGGAGCATGATTCGCCTCCTGTCTAGAAGGAGACTTAAATCATTAGGTCTGTCCTGCTGAACTTTTTATTATTATTTTTCAAATAAAATGTCCAAACAAATTCATGCAGTTACAGTCTCCAGTTGTTTTTATCACTTTTTGTGGGACGGGGGATTTTCACTTGTGAAAATGCTGAGTGGCTAGTGACTTCAGAATATAACTAGCCACAGTGGCCGGTGAGCCAAAAAGTAAATGTCAAGCCCTGGAGAGATGCGGATATAAACACGGAGACAGCGTGATGAAATCTGTACATTATTCCAAACTTTTGGCCACCTGTGTGTGTGTGTGTGTGTGTGTGTGTGTGTGTGTGTGTGTGTGTGTGTGTGTGTGTGTGTGTGTGTGTGTGTGTTTTATGAGTATGTGCATGCGTATTTATATTGGTATTGGATTGTATGATTATTGAATTTACATATCAATGTATTTAGAATCTTGTTCTTAAACTTACTGGTTGGACTGAGCCACACAAAGTTTTGTTGTACATGCTACAATCACAGTAAAGGAATATAATCTAATCTAAAAGACACTGATAGAACAACAAGACACCTTGGCGACAGAGCAATCCTCTTTTCCATAGCTGGAACCATTAAAGTTGCAGTATGTAAGATTCAGAAAGCCTTGTTATTAATGACACCTGTGGCCATTAAGTGAACTGCAGCCAGATACCTGTTGCTCGTGCACACACTCCATAGGGATGCGAGCGAACATCCAAAACAATGACGTAACGTACAAAGAGACCGAGCGTGATTTACCAGCATCATTCTGACAGATGAGGTAGCATAATTAAAATTACACAGTTATGATTGTTTTACTACAAACTTTGAGACTGTATTTTATATTTTACTCTCCAGTGCTGGAACAGGGCTAAAACAAAGTGTGGATATAGGTCTGGCTATGTGAGTACCGTATATACCCGAATATAAGACGACACTGAATATAAGACGACCCCCCCATTTTCCAGACTTATTTTGGGGAAAAAAATAGATTTTTGTGGAAAAAATCTGGTTTTCAACAGAAAATAATTTTATTTGAAAATTGTAGTGATAATTCATTGGAAAAAACATTTTAACACCATTCATTAAATATTTGGATTAATTTGTCACAAAATAAAGTGCACTCTGTCAATGAGTTCAGAAATTAATGAATGAGCGACAAAAATAAATAACCGTTTCACAAAAATGCAATAATTATGTAGGCCTATGTATGTATGTAATTGTCGTACTGTGAAGATAAATAGAAAATAACCATCTGCTTTTAATCAAACACATCTGACATTAAAGTCTTGAAACAAACCAAACTGTGGGGTTGCAATAAGAACAGCAGTGCAAATGGGCCTTTATGCTGCACATTAAACTAGGCCTATTCCTCACAGAGATCCCCTGCCTCGCTATGCTCACTCTCGCTGTCATCACGATCATGATGCTCCACGAGCCCCTCCCACAGAATGTCATCCTCGCTCCCATCAAGGGCATTTGATATGCAGCATTTCTTAAATCCATGAATGATGCTCTCCTGGCTTATGGCATCCCATGCTTGGAGGATCCAAGTACAGAGCAGATGCACTGCTGGCTTCTTAAGTATTCCAGTAGGCGTCAGTGAGTGATCGCCTGACAGGAGCCACTCAGTGTACCTCTTGCGCAGATTATCCTTGAATGGCTTGTCGACGACTATATCCAATACCTGTAGCTGGCTTGTCATCCCTCCCGGTATGATCACTAGATCGCCGTTAATTTTCCGCAACTGAGTTTTGACGGGCTCCGTCAAGTGTCCGCGGAATGCATCCAAAACGAGCATATTTCTCTTCTTATGAAGCGCACCGTGGCGCCTGCCCCACACTACCTTGTGGGGTAGTATTGGCGCCCTCTACTGTTTCCCCCTGCTTTCTCCCTTTCCCCCCATGATTTTGTCTATATCGCGAATATAAGACGACCACCCATTTTTCAGCCTATTTTTAGGACAAAAACCTTGTCTTATATTCGGGTATATACGGTAATCACTTTTCATTGCATGATACATTGAGTTCATTTATATGATAGCCTATGTCAGCGTTAGCTAGTTATACTGTTTTATACTGTTTATAAAATAGACTGTACATTATAAATATGTTGACAATTCAGTATTGATGTGATTCCATCACAACTGTCATTTTGATATATTGATGCACTATTGTTTTATAACAATAGAATGTATATATTTTCTGTATAACCAAGTTATGTTACACTAATGAATGGAGATTTTTGCATTATTTTGAACATTGTCTAGCATTCATTTCATGTGTTATTATAGTTTACCTTGTTGACAAATTACAGATTAACATTGTCAGTTACTGTGAATCAGCATACCTGACATTTAGTATAAAGAGGAGACTGTTGCATTTATTTGAAAGTTATGAAGCAAGGTAGCTTGCACTTTGTCATCTTTAGAAGGCAAGATCAAGTTAGCTAAAATTACACCGATCAATCCTTATGGCACTATATTTCACATGCTTTGCAGTTATTTAAGCTTACCTGTCCAATAAGAAGAATGCAAATTCAGGGTCTGTTTTGATCCCCCAAAACCCAGGATTCCCTCCAGGAATCAAATGCCCTGCCGATGTTCACTCTAGTTTTCGCTCAACCACGATCACGTTCCCGCTTAGCCACACAGGATTCAGTAGATGATTTTTTTTTTTGGCTTACTCTGAGTTTGTGTAGGAGTCGGTGTTGTGCTGGATTCCATCTCTTAAGTTAACGTTACCTAGTGTTGCAGTTTGTTGTCGGTGTTGAATAGAGAAAGAGAAGCACTGAGGCAAGGGAGTGCGCATAAACATCACATACTTTGGATTTTCCCGGCAAAGCCAACCCTCTCCCTTCGCATGAAAATCAGTATACAGGCTTTAATAGGCAACCTAGTAAGTCCGGGAAGGACTAATTTCTTAAATTGTGTTACAAGCCGGTCACACATTGGCAAAAAAAGAAAATAAAAATTGTTACATACTGCACTTTTAACTCAGCAGGGTCAAGTGATTAAGGAGGTCCCGCTGGCAGATGCACGCTTTGTCTTCCTCGATCTGGTTGACGATAATTTCAATGAAACTCACCTGAAAATCACTCAAAAAATTGGCTAGTGTGCTGCTGGCTTTAGAGGGAAAATGGAACCTTAGAATCGTGATCATTACTGATTCTGTGAACATGATTATTTCCTGCGTTCAACACTGGACGAGAACCCAGGTCTCCAACCATACTGACTCAATGCAGTATCATTTGCATTACAGATGAAAATGAACATGCTTGAACCTGATGCAAAGGTGTCTGATGTGAGACGATGCTTGTCACTAACTGCATAATGGGGCTGATGTCAGGGTACTGTAACATTCGGTAGCAACATGCCAACTTCCTGTGCGATCCAGTTGTTTTAGAACATGACGGTTTGCGTTGAGGCAGATATATACGATTGTTCTCCAGTTGTTCTCATGATAAAATAACTTTTATTAAATATAAGCATTTAAAATGTACAGTATTGTTCTACTAGGAAAATGGACCAAAATATTATTGACTCATCATCATGACTTTTTTTTAATTAAAGAAAAAAGGACTGATATGCCCTAACTAAATAGGAAATATGTCAAAATAAAAAAACTCCTTGGGAAGCGATTTCAAGGGGTCTTCATCCTACTGTACTTTGAATATTTGTACCTTTTTAAAAATTCATTTGGCAAGCGAAGACAAAAAGTTGATTAAAAGTGATAGTAAACTGTGACAAAGTTACAAGACCTAAGATATACATATTCTCTTATGCATTCATATCAATTAACCTAAAAAATGTATTAAAATTCCATTGATATATTGTGCATCAAATACCCATGTGCAACTAGAACGTCACCATGTATGTGACACTGGGCTATGCTGAGAGAATTTATCTTTCAGATTTGTTGGGGCTCAAAGTCAATCTGAACCAGGACAGAGTATCTAATCTCCTTTAGCCATACAAGTAATATAAATCCTCTCAGAGGCCCATCAACTCTTCTGTGAAGAACCTGAAAATAGCTTGTTTCTGTTGTGTTCCTTAACACATCTCAAGACTTGAGAAGACTGTAAGCTATTGTAAAGTTTAAGCCACTGTTCATGCAGCGATGGGATAGAAAAATAAACAAGCTAATCTACTTTAAAAAGAGAGGTGAAAATGCTTCCCATATATTATTGTGAGCACTTGACCATACACACATAAAATACATAATAAATGATTGCTGCACTCTAATCTCTGTCTTGGCTAGTACTTTTCTGATGTAAATGATACTTTGAAATGCAGCCCTTTTCATGTTTCTGTCTCCTTAAGAAGAATCACTTATGTTGTCTCCATAGTTTTGTAAGTCACTTTGTATAAAAACATTGCTAAATTAATAAATGTAAATGTAATATAAATGATGTTGATGTCAAAGTCTGTGCATCACATCAAAATCAACAATGTTTTGAGCACAAATTTATCTGTCACTAAATTAAATGCCCCGTCCTCAAAAAGCCTGAACAAAACCATGCAAAGAAAAAACCCCAATATGACCTAGATTACAATAAGAATGGGTTGACAGATAAATCACACTTCTGCTGTTGTTTATGCAATTACAAAATGCCATTCAGTCTCATGAGCGGTCAATTTAGCTGAGAATTACATGTACTCTGCCAGTGCTTGTCCCATGGCAGTTTAGACTTCTCTTTTGTGATGAACACATTGGAATTCCTACCCACAATCATCTCACACTCCTAGCCTGGTTGCCGTTGGCATGCCAGCACTGGCAGATAGCAGAGCTTCAGGAATACAAATGTCCTTTCATCCAGTACAGAGCATTAACCCCTTAACCCCTTTTTTGTATTTGAGAGTGGCATTAAATTCCAAAAACATTGAAGTTTAAAAAGTTTATTTTCCTCTTTATTTTCTGCAGTTAAGCAGCTAGCCTATAACAAACAATCCACATTCAAACAGTGCTAAATTTACTTAAAATTAACCAAAGAGTTCCAGTGGCATGCAGTCAGCCACTTCAAATCCTACAGAGAAGGGGTGGCATAAAATTATTTCCCCCATTAAAAAGAAAAATGTATATGCACTTAAGAAATAAATGCAGTAAAATACAATAATATACAACTTTAAAAACAACTTAAAATAACTGTAGACTACCTCAAAAATCTTCACATTGTTTCTCCTGTTTGACGGAGTAAGCAGTGGGTGACAGCCAATCAAAACGACTTATCGCACTGTAGCTCTACGTTACTGCGTCTCCTTTCACAGGAGATTTTGTAGTTCTGTATTCATTGTATAAGCAGAGTGACAGAAAATCTGGCCAATCAAATGTGTTATTTTCACCTTAGGAGTTGGCCGTCAGCAGTCTACACTTTCACAGCTCATGCTTGCGCATGAATGTAAATTAGTTGAAGGGGTAAGGGGTTTATGCCCTACAAGCCACTGATGAGTTCTAATATAGGTACCTGGAATCCTCTAACCATTAGCATTCCCATTCATATCAATGGCAGATGCTTGGCTTGCGCATGCAGCTCTGAAAGCACACAACATGCATTGCTACCATATTTGCTTCAAAAGCACTCTCACTTCTGACCATTTACCTGAGCCGCGAGTGCTATGTAGTGATCACTCTACTCTATATTCAGTGGTCAGATCAAGTCTATTTCACACTTTTATGAGCCTTAATAATAATAATAATAAAATTTAAATACAGGCACAGATTAAACTTAAACTAATAAAGGATTTGTGATTTGTTTTGCTGGAATCGTTTTCTTTGTCCAGAAAACACTGCTACTGATTGGCTGATGGCATCACAAGAACATGCACAATCCGTAACATTTCACTAGTGACTTTGCTGAGCAGTGACGTCAAAAGCAGCTGACAGGGAATTATACTGTATGTCCATTTCACGCTTTTAAGAGCTTTCTAAAAAAGTTGCTCACAGGCTACTGAACTATTACAATATAATGAAATATTTGCAATATACTTTGTGTTGCTCATAAAACATTGATTACCCCAGTATACACAAGTACTATTGAATAGCAGTCAATGGAGATAGATGAACCCCCCATTAGCAGAGGCTAAATGGCTAACACTGACCATTTAGGAAAAAATAGACTGGTAAAAATATTGATTTTCCCATGCATTATGTTTTTTGTTTTTTTTTCTTAACAATCTCAATATCAGTTCTTAAATCCCAAGGCTGATCTTTCACTCAAAGTGAGTATTAGTAATGTGTTATCAAAGTTTGCGCTATGCAACTAAAAATAGCCTTTGGCTGGTAACTCACCAGTGTTTTTGTCTGTATAGTGGTGAAGTTCAGCCACGAGATCTTTTCACTGCGTGTTGAGGGTAAAAGTTTCGTTTGACTCGTTCCATTTAATGTGTGTCTAAAGGCGAGATCCACGTGGTGCAGCCACTGAATTAAAATGCTTGAATTCAATTGATGCTTCGCTACTGTTTGGATGCTTCAGGTTACGGCTCCGTGCTATGGTCCCTTGCTTAGAAAATCTAGCGACTGTTGGGACTGAAATATTACTTCAAAAAGGGAATTTTCTGTCAAAGCAGTGTATCAGCCTCCTACTGCTGGAAATTAAAATTTTCCATCTGCCTTTAAACAGAAGAAAAGAAAGAAAATTCTTCCTTTGGGTTCACATTAAACTTGCTGGACAAATGCTGCCAATACTGGCATTCTTTCACCCCTCATACATCTTGATATACTAGATTTGAAACATTAAAGGGGTCGTGACATGAGGAATAACATTTTCCTTGATATTTTGACATATAAGAGGTCATTGTATTCTAAAAACATACTGTAAGTTTCAGAAATTAAAACGGATTATTTATTTAAACCAAGCTGCAAAAATGGCTCGTTTGGAATTCCTGGAACTTGTGACGTCACAAGGACCAAATACATCTGCACATGCAACACCTATTTTTCTATCATTGTACCCGCTTTTAAAAGACCCAATGTTAGGTTATAACCCTAAAATGGAGACCCCCCATTGTGTTTCATTCAGCTGCGCTGTTTTGAAGGCGTCCTGGACCGTACATTGATCACATCAGTCAGCAGCTAACACTGCAGCTGGCAGGCGCTCAACATTGAGCAGACACGGCTTTCTGCTGAGATCACAGCCGAGCCCAGAGCTCTGATAGCGGGTGACTCCATTATCAGAAACATTGATAGCAGGGCCACCACTACTTGCTGCCTTCCTCAAACAACGGTTTGTGATGTAAACAAGGAACTTTGGAACAATAATGTATAATTGGGATATTATAAATGCTGGGAAAAATTATATTCTGAAAGAACAGTCAAACTCCCAAAGAGGGATTTCAATGAACTCTCTGAAACACTCAGAACATTGTACAGTCAGTCATTCATCTTTGGACCACTCCCAGCCCAAGGAACAAATATTGTTTGGTTGCTCAGTCTAAACCCTTAGCTGCACAAAATCTGCAACATGAAAGGACTGAATTACACTGACAACTTTAATCTTTTATGGAGTCAGACAGAATTGTTTAAATCAGATGGTCTCAACCCAAACAAACTTGGTGCAAGAGAGCTAAAGGACAATATTTACTTCTCCCTCCTTCATCCATCTCTAACATGCACAAATCCACTCAACCTGGATGGCACACAAACAACTCCGCAGTGTCAGGATGACCATATTATCACACTTCAGCACCTGGATGGACATTTGGTTCACTCATCCCACAAGAAAAATGATACCACAGTACAGCCACGACATCCACTGCTGGAATGGAAACAATACAGGCTTAGCCCCACTCACAGAGCATACTACAGTTGGACTGTAACAACTTAGTACTGCTTCACGATTCAGCACCCAATGATTACTTGTTGTAAAAAAGCCAAGGAAGCCAATATAACATACTTCGGCCTCCAGGAACACCAGAGCTTCAGCCCCTCTCATCTCACACTTTCTCCCTCTCACCAACATCCCCACCTCTGAGCTTCTCTGAGAAAATGTAGGAACTAGTGTATGCTGGAACAAAGCTCTCCCACTCTTTTTCTGCAAGCCACCAGATACCAACCAAAAAATGTCTGGCCCCTCTACCACCAAAGCCTGTGGGCACAGCTTGCCTTTCCCCTCCCACTGAGAGAGCTCTACGGCCATTGACACAATGCTAGGGCACGCATTGTCCTTCTGATAACAACTCTCAGTGATATGTGTCGACTAGCATCTTCCCTTTTTGATTATTTTGATTATCAATCAAAATACTCAATCTTCAGGGTAGAATTTTATGAGAATTGATCAGTCACTTACTATAATTTTTCATTGTCAAAGAGTGGTGCCCCGAGGATAGAATTTAATGAATTAATAAACATTATATCTGATAATAAAACTGATCTAAACAACCAGTGCACCCTACACTATCCTTCCATGCACCTTGAAATGCCTCACATTTTTTATTCTTCCACTTGCGCTTCATTTTCCGAGCTGCTCTCTTGAGAGTGTGAGTGTAACATTGCACTATTGCACACATTTTCTTTCATCTATGGGGGCGACACTATCAAGAGTGCTAGAGAAGACTGTATTTATATTTTCTGATATTACATCAAGTTCTTCTAGACATTTTGACTTCCTGAGTATGTGAGATATTTCTGAAGCTGTCTTTAGTGGTCAAAAGAATAGTTCTACCTGAGCAATGCATGGTGTAAATGGTAAGGTAAATAGGTCTGCACTTGTATAGCACGGTATTCAAAGCGCTTTACACTGTGACTCATTCACCCATTCACACACACATTCATACACCAATGGCGGCAGAGCTGCCATGCAAGGCCATTGGGAGGACATTGGGAGCAACTTGGGGTTCTGTGTCTTGCCCAAGGACACTTCAGCATGTGGAGTCGTGTGAGCCAGGAATCAAACCACCAACCCTGCGATTAGTGGCCGACCTGCTCTACCACCTGAGCCACAGCCCTCCCTGCCGCCCGCTGTAGATTGAGTGACATTAGCAGATCACAGCAAACAAGAGACGAGGTAATAATCTGAGAAGTCATCGCTCTGCGGTAGAATTTCTATAGTATCAACATCATCTACATATAACAGAATTAAATCTATGGTGATGAGTCCTGTCACATTTTGTCTGACTCAAAGAGAGTTGAGAATAACGATAAATGCCAATCCCAATGTGTCATTTTCATTATCTATGTGAATGTTGAAGTCACCAACAATTAAAGCTATATCTACAGTATCTATTAGATCTGATTCAGAATTATAGAATACGGCCCAGTTGATCTTTATATGTAGCAAGGGCAAAAGACTACAGAGATTTTTTATTTGTATCTGATGGTGTCACATTAAGCATTATTAGTTCAAAAGACTCAAACATATATCCTGTCCTCTGAGTAACACCAAAAACTTCACTGTAAATTGTAGCAACTTCTCCTCGACCCTTCAGATGAGGCTCATGTTTATAACAATAACCTGGAGGAGTTGATTCATTTAAACTAATATATTCATCCAGTTTAAGCTAGGTTACAGTCAAGCAGAGCACATCCAGATTATGATCTGTATTAATGTGATTTACAATTAGTGCTTTGGTTGAAAGAAATCTAAGAATTTTTTTTATAAATGATTTTGTGAGGGTTTTATGTTTGGTAGTTTGGGGAACAGACACAGACTCTATGAGATATCTAGGTGATTCAGTCTCTATGTGTTGTAGTTTATGTGACTTGTGTGACATCTCAAGGCAGCTAGCAGACATTCTGAATAACCAGTTTGTCTGCTTCATGACCTGGACCTCACTTAGTCAAATACTATCATTATTAAGACTATGAGCCAAATTACTAGAGAGGAGAGTGGCACCTTCCCTGGAGGGATGGAGTCTGTCTCTCTTTAACAGATGTAAGATCTACCCCTAAAACTCTTCCAATTGTCTGTAAATCCTATGCTATTCTCCGGACACCACTCAGACATCCAGCCATTCAGTGACACTAATCTACTAAAAACCTCATCACCACGATGAGCAGGTAGGGGGTCAGAGCATATTACAGTGTCTGACATAGTTTTTGCAAGATCACACACCTATTTAACATTATCTCTAGTGATCTCTGACTGGTGAAGCTGCACACCGTTGCCAATATGAATATCAATTTTAGAAAGTCAAGCATTAGACAGCATTTGTAAATTTGATCTGATGTCAAGCCTCGGAAATGCATTTTACAATGGTGACTAAAGTCTCTATTTCCACATTCCTTATAATAGAATCACCTATGACCAAAGCTCATTCAAAATTATTCGGAGAATAAGTAGAGTGTGTAGAATCGGATTAGAAACTTTTAACAGGGACAGGAGAGTTGTGTTGCTTTGCTGATTGAGTATGCTGCTGAAATGTCACCCAAATACCCTGCTGCGGGGGCTTCACAGCCGGAACAAAGTGTGAATGCTGCTCACTGTTCTGCCCGCATCCAAAATAGTATCTACAGGCTTCTCTTTCTCACTGACCTCCACTAGCATTCGAATGCGTGTCTCTAACTCATTAACCTCCATCAGCCTGACTAATTCTTTAAATTTATCACATGTAAATGCCTCACTGCTGATGGAAGAAGCTATAGTAAACACGTGGCATGCAATGCAGGAAGAAATAACATCAGCGGATGCCATGACTTCACGCAATTGTTTGTTGTTATGGTTGTTCTTGAGCGGCGAAGGTTTGGGATCTATGTGGTTCTATGTTGTTAATGATCAGCAGAGGTTTAAGATTGATGAAATAATCAGTGTAAAACTGAGGAGGATAAAATGAATTCATGTAGTTGAGATGCGAGGTGTAGACAAGTGGGAAAAAAAATTATAAAAAGGGAAAAAACTGAAGCACGTGGTAAAATAATAAAGGATAAAATTAAATTATAAGAGGAATAAACAATACAAAGCAAGCTAGCACACTATGAACACAGTCTCGTGCAGCATGCCGTCAGCATTGCCCATGTCATCAGAGTTATTAAACATATGGCTGAGTTTGTCAACATCATGCAATTTGGTCTGTTGCCATGACAACACTTCAATATATCAAGAATACATTCACAATTTTACATCAGCGATGTCCGGACATTATTGCTATTTGGGTAAACATAAGAGGACTATTTCAAAGTCTGTGAAATAGAACTATACAGAATATGTAGTATTATACATTATGACATGATTGGAATCTAGGAATTACACAATCTTAATCCTGGAATTCCACAACGCCATAAATGAAAAACTTCAGGTGCCAATAAATCTCACATCTGGCCAATAAAACTAACAAAGAGAATTGTCTAGATCCCAGATGACTTGAAAACTTCTCTGCAAAGAGGCCCTAAGTTCAAAGGTCAAAGCAATAAAAGACAGTTTGCTACACTTAGGCTCATCAGATCGCATGATATCGTGATCATTGTTCAGCAAACAGCATCTTAAAGGGACATTCCTTAATCCAGAACCATCTCACAAAGTCACAGTACTTTGCTGAATCAATCCTATAAAATATACAAGACCGCATGGACCCCACACACAATGCCTAGTCTTGCTATGTAATTCTGAAAATTTCTTTGAACTGTGGTGTAACTGACAAATTAATGATTATAGCCTGACATTCCTCTTTAAAATGTGTGTAATGTTTTATCCATGTGGTAAAACTAAGGAATTAACCAGTATGATTTGTAACCAGGGACTTTCATGTTTTGTTACCATTCTTTATCCATGGAAAACATGTCATGTTTAGTATGTAAGCGTTCGCTAGCATATGCAGAGAAAGCTGATGACAATGAATATCATGTCTCTTGCACCATTCTCAAGATATAATAGTTCATGATTAAATATGCACTATTTTTGAGTGGGAGATTTGTACGAATCTGAAACAAAGGACCATAAATCAACTGTCGGAAAAGACAGCCCAGTTGACCATCTGACTCTGAAAAGTCACTTCTGATTGGTGCAGGACACCTTTGGGGATGCAGCTAATTTCACTTCAAATTTTTCCAAACAAGAAGAACACGCTCTTCCTCTCTTCCTCTCTTCTCTTCAGTCTCTTCTCTTGCCGTCTTCACACGGTTCATCTTCTACTCGTCTGACTGCTCAGACTTCGCTCTGACTCTTCCCTTGTGGTCATCTCTGGATCTTGTCGGAAACCGATCCATGTCATGTGAGATCCAAGGAAGCTCGTCACTCTCTACGGCTCACACACCCATGAGAAGGCCTCGCTTCATAGACAACCTCATCATTCATACAGACAATAACTCTGATCTTACAGCAGTCCAAAACATTGACGGAACGAACTTTCGACCAAGAACCAAGCAACACAAAAAACTTATGGAAACACCACTACACGCATGTACATCTCCAATATTGTGCTCAAAGCGCTGCTGTATTTATTAGATACGTTGGGTAATCTGATAGCAAATCGATGTAGACTCAAAGAAGGGTAAATGGTTATTCAGGTATTGTCAACAGACTCCATAAAGTTCGTTTTCACTGTATTGATCATTTATTTCATATTCTGTGACTCTTCTCACCAACTTGTCAAATGTGTTAGATTAGATTTATGTTTAGAATAGCAATAAAGTTTGTCTGTATTCAAAGATGAATAGCTGTGGTATATTTTGATAAAATAATCTCTTCCCTTTTTGCGAATTAAACATAATGAACTTATTAAAGCTAATTCCTTACAGGAGAAATTGTGAGTGGATACAACTTGACATTGCATTACGATTTAATGGTGGAGAATTTATTCAGACAAATAATCTAGTTATTTGTAATTTATCTAATTTATAATGGTTGTCGAACGCGACTAATTCCATTATACATTTCATTACCTAGTAATGTAGAAACAGGACAGTTTAATTTAGCTCATAGCTCACATATTTCGAGACCCTAAATTCTTAAATTATGTATATCCTTACATATAATGGTGTGAGAATGAGGGCACTTTAAAGTTACCTTCTTAATGTCCCTTACCAAATATCCTACACAGAATAATAATGAAATAATACTCACAGTAGCCATATCCATGTTATCAGCCTCCATTACTAAACATACAGCTCAATTTTTATCTAAATCACACAATACACGCAGAAGATATAAGGAACTTCCTGTTTGTCATTTTTCATCATAAATGTATTGCTTTGCCATGGTGACACCGTTCAAAATATAAGAAATCTTTCGAAACCGGCTGAAAATGTTGTTTAAGACTCAGTGCTAAATCCCTTACCCCAGCTCCTTCTCTTATTCCATCTCGGGAAACCTGTGAGAACTTTTACATTTTTAACCAACAGATTTGCTAACTTGTTTTCATCCAGTTACCTCTGCACAGCTAGCAGATATTGTTTCCAAGGCTAAATGCTCCAGCTGTGAAATCATCTCAACTTGTCTTTCCAAGGAAGGGTTTGTAACCTTGAGCCTGGCTGTAACAGCCATTATTAACAGTTCTCTAGCAAATGGAGTTGTATCTGCTAGTTTTAAACATGCTGTGGTTCACTCTCTGCTTAAGAAACCACATCTTGACCCATCTATTCTTAGCAATTTCAGACCTATCTCCAAATGACCTTTCATTTCAAAGCTCTTAGAGTTGTGTATCCTCAGTTGAATTCCTATATCAGTACGTCCAAACTTTTAGATACTTTTCAGTCGGGTTTTAGATCAATGCACAGTACAAAACTGCACTGTTGAAGGTAGTAGTAGTAGTAGTCCTTTATTGTCACATAGTAAACCAGTGAAATTGGCCATCGACCTGTCCATACAAACATACATATGACAAGGGGGTATACAGGACAGGAAGACAGGGAATTTAGAAAGAAATACAGCATGACATGAGGAGAGGAGAGGAGAAAAAAGGCAGCCCCCAGACTATGCTCCTTAAGAAGTACAGTGTGGGAACAGGAAAAAAACACCTCAGCAACATTAGCACATAATCAGTACACTCTACAACATAAACAAGACTTGCAACAGGGGAGGGATTGGGGGTGGAGGTGGCCCAGCACAGGCAAGCAGCCATCCGGACCTGCAGCCATGTTCGGCGCTGGTCACAGACCCGCCTGTCAGACTGGGGGTACAAAGCGCTGGCGAGGGATAGGGTATCGGGCAGATGATTGCATATCTGTATATATGTGTAAGAGTTCATGTGTGTGTAGGCCTGGAGAGTCGCTATGCCAGCATCTAATCTAGGTGCCTCAGTCTGCAGGGTTGTCATAGCGATACACAGCAAGTTGCCATGGAGACAACCTTGATCAGGTCCCAGACATAGTCAACAATCACCAGGTGTCTGGGGAGTCGGGGAAGGAACGCGAGAGTGGCTCACTGCAGTGCTCTTCCGGGGGAGTTGTTGTTCCAACAGCGGCCTTGGCCAAGGCCAGTGCTGGTTGAGGGCGGCCGGAACAGATAAGATTGGGATTGTTTGGTCTTAAGGAGAGTAGCCGCATTCTAATTTACACGGCTATTCTCCTGGTCCATTTTGGTCTCTGAAACGATCCATTTGCCTTTGCAAAGCTGTGAGCTTCTCCATGATGTTATCCGTATTTTGGTTCATAGACCCAGTCTGAGTGCAGACAGCTCTGCCCACTGTTCAATCATGACGGGCAGCCTTGTGGGGCTTTGGAAAGCTGTCACCGTCTTCTTAACTCCTCGATAAACCAGGGAAATGCCTAATCCAATCAGCAGAAGACCTGTTATCATGGTACCGAATAGGTAGATATCTTCAACGTCCTCCACGGAAAGAGCCGCCAGACACACGACCCGCCACCTCTCCCACGCGTCCATCGTGTAGCCAGCTGCGAACGTTCCGTCAGGGCAGACAGGTTCCCCTGAACCCAAGCTTCTCGTCGAGAAGATGGTGTCAATTGCGTTGAGAGACCAGTTGATCAAATCCATGATGTCTTAGTTCGAAGAGCAGTGCTGAGAGAGTCTCTCAAGTACAAGACAGTAGACTAGATATGACGAGAGGAGCAAAGCAGGGAAGATAAGGGTAGGGAGAGGGTGAGAAAATGCGACCGCCTTCGTTGAGAGCCAAGAGAAGAAGACCAAAGGTCAGCAAAGGTTGTGGGTATTCAGGGTGTTGCCCTGCAGTGGTTGGCCTTTTGAGTGAGCACTGGGAAGTTATGCACTCCTATTATGCGGTGTGCCCCAAGGGTCCATTTTGGGCCCTCTTCTCTTTTCACTTTATATGCTCCCCTTGGGTGCCATTTTTGAGAAATATAAGATCTCCTACCATTGCTATGCTGACGATACACAATTTTATCTACCAGCTAAAACTGACAGTAGTTATCATTTGGTTATCATAGTTATCATAAACGTGCTTTACGACTGTTTTGAGGAGATAAAATCTTGGATGGCTAATAATATTTTGCAATTAAAAAAAGCAAAAGCGAAATTCAAATTTTAGGCCCCTCCAGGTCTCTGTCTGTTTTTAATTTAGGTTCACATTCTGCCAGTGTTTAACCTCATGTAAGAAATCTTGGAGTTAAATTTGATTCGTCACTAAATTTTGAAAAACAAATCAGTACAGTGGGAAAGGGCAGTTTCTTTCATCTGAGATCGGTTGCGAAATTAAAACAAAATAAGATTTGGAGACTGTAATCCATGCTCTCATAACATCACGCCTGGACTACTGTAATTCCCTACTCTGTGGCCTGCCTCAAACTGCAATCTCTCACCTGCAAATTGTCCAAAATGCTGCAGCGAGACTTCTTATCCGGAACTAAAAAGAGGGATCACATTTCTCCAATATTAGCGACTTTACATTGGCTTCCTGTAAAGTTTAGAATTGATTTTAAAATGGCTGTTTTTGTGTTCAAGGCTTTATCTGGTGTCGAACCAAAATACATTAGTGACCTTCTGTTTCCTTACTCTCCCCAAAGGGCACTTAGGTCTAGTAATCCGCTTCTCTTAACAGTCCCACGTTATCACTGTAAAACTAAGGGTTGTCGGGCCTTCTCTGCTGCTGCCTAAACTTTGGAACAGTCTGCCCACTGCACCCCCCCGCAAATTGAAATTTGTGTAATTATTTCACGGCTCCCAAAAGCTAAATACAAAGAAATATCAGTGCATGGGTTTTACACTTAAAATGCAATAAAAGATGCGGGGAGATGAGAGTAGTGGAAACACAGACACATTTATTGACCGTTCGATATTTAAAAAAATAAATAAACCCAGCGACCTCCGAAGTTCAGACAGTGACGACCACAAACTCTCCGCTTCAGCAGCTGGAATTTGCTTGAAAACTTCAGTGATCAAGATTGCACAGCTCACAAATACCCATCTCTCAACTAAGCCATGAAACAGGAAGGAAACACACTGTGTGCAGGTCCTCCCCATTAACAATCAGATCACCTGAGAGCGATTAAGAGAGAGAGAGAGAAAGAAAGAAAGACAAAACACATGCTCTACATACACAAACAATACAGCAGAGCAGGCAATCACAATGGGGAACATACACTCACCTAAAGGATTATTAGGAACACCTGTTCAATTTCTCATTAATGCAATTATCTAATCAACCAATCACATGGCAGTTGCTTCAATGCATTTAGGGGTGTGGTCCTGGTCAAGACAATCTCTTTACTCCAAACTGAATGTCAGAATGGGAAAGAAAGGTGATTTAAGCAATTTTGAGCGTGGCATGGTTGTTGGTGCCAGACGGGCCGGTCTGAGTATTTCACAATCTGCTCAGTTACTGGGATTTTCACGCACAACCATTTCTAGGGTTTACAAAGAATGGTGTGAAAAGGGAAAAACATCCAGTATGCGGTAGTCCTGTGGGCGAAAATGCCTTGTTGATGCTAGAGGTCAGAGGAGAATGGGCCGACTGATTCAAGCTGATAGAAGAGCAACTTTGACTGAAATAACCACTCGTTACAACCGAGGTATGCAGCAAAGCATTTGTGAAGCCACAACACGCACAACCTTGAGGCGGATGGGCTACAACAGCAGAAGACCCTACCTGGTACCACTCATCTCCACTACAAATAGGAAAAAGAGGCTACAATTTGCAAGAGCTCACCAAAATTGGACAGTTGAAGACTGGAAAAATGTTGCCTGGTCTGATGAGTCTCTTCTGTTGAGACATTCAGATGGTAGAGTCAGAATTTGGCATAAACAGAATGAGAACATGGATCCATCATGACTTGTTACCACTGTGCAGGCTGGTGGTGGTGGTGTAATAGTGTGGGGGATGTTTTCTTGGCACACTTTAGGCCCCTTAGTGCCAATTGGGCATCGTTTAAATGCCACGGCCTACCTGAGCATTGTTTCTGACCATGTCCATCCCTTTATGGCCACCATGTAGCCATCCTCTGATGGCTACTTCCAGCAGGATAATGCACCATGTCACAAAGCTTGAATCATTTCAAATTGGTTTCTTGAACATGACAATGAGTTCAATGTACTAAAATGGCCCCCACAGTCACCAGAGCTCAACCCAATAGAGCATCTTTGGGATGTGGTGGAACGGGAGCTTCGTGCCCTGGATGTGCATCCCACAAATCTCCATCAACTGCAAGATGCTATCCTATCAATATGGGCCAACATTTCTAAAGAACGCTTTCAGCACCTTGTTGAATCAATGCCACGTAGAATTAAGGCAGTTCTGAAGGCGAAAGGGGGTCAAACACAGTATTAGTATGGTGTTCCTAATAATCCTTTAGATGAGTGTATTTCTCTTTTCTATTTCCTGGAAAAGAGCGTGTGCTGCAGAAAAAACTGCTGACACTTAACAGCCAGAACAAACATTTGTCATAAATTCAAAATAACACATTCCAGCGCTGAATTGGCAATCAAAACATACACAGATCAGATTAAACAGAAACTCCAACTCAAGAACTGGAGATGTTTAACACATGAAATTATAAATATAATTAACTGATGAACATATTTACACATACTTCATATACATAACGTATGAAAGAGGGATCCCTTCTAGACAGGACACAAAAAATCTTCTCTGTGTTATTTTGGGAATCATTCATGGAGCTTGGCTGCCCTCTATTGGATATTTCTAGTAATTGCCACTCATTATTACACTATTATTTTTACATCTTTGTTGACATTTTTTATATTTTCTTTATATAAAAATTAAAACAGGTTTATTAACCATAAAATTTTAAAATCAAGCATGACCAAGCATACCTCAAAACATTTGAACATGCAGAAAAATGAATGATGACATTTAATGCATTGCCATGGCAACAGTATTTAAGATATCAAGAATTGCTTCAGAATTTAAAATCTGCACTGTCTTGACATTATTTGTAATTTTTTTAAACAATTCAGGTTAACATAATAGGGATACTTCAAAGTCTGTTAAAAGTGACACACTTTCTTCCGACAGCTGGTGGTACTATGACCGTGTCCCACAATATCCATATGAGCCTGCAAGGACGAACATTTGGCTCAATTTTGATGTTTTTTAATTTTCTGCAAACAGAAGATAAGAGACATTTCCTTATTCCATTTTTTTATGTTATTTTATCATGTCGCCATGGCAACACCAGTCGATATATCAAAAATCCATTTGCAATTTAGAATCGTCAGTGTCTTGGCATGACTTCCTGGGAGGAGTATATCAAATTCCTGCGCTATAACATTATCAGAAGACTTCACTGTATTTGTTCTACACTGCACAACGCACAGTCTATTTTTGATAGTAATATTTTATCTTACACAAATGATCATAGCCTGATGTAACATTTAAAATTTGGATATTGATTGGTATTCTTTTATAACTAACCAATTAATTATTATATTTTTTAATCTTGTCATTTTACTAGAATGGTAACCATTCATGATGAAGCACATCATGTTTACTATCATTGAGATTCTTTCTGCATTTCACCTTTGGGGTGCAGCCATCCTCAACAAACTCTCTCTTCTTCCTCTCTTCTCTTCGAGCTCTTTTCTCCTCCAGTCTTCCTCTCTTACCCTTGTGGCTCTTAGCCTTCTTTGGCTCTGCCCAGGTTTGCACAATGAGTCCAGGAAATCTCGGAATGCAAAGTTCAGAGGAAGCTCTTCTCCCTCTGTGCTCTACGACTCGCACACGTGACGGGAGTTGTGAGTCTTCCTTGCTGAAGGCCTCACCTCAAAGCCCCTCCTCATCATTCCAGCAACAAACTATCCACGATCTTAACAGAGGTCCAAAACATAGCCGGAACAACCAGAACTTTCTACAAAGAGCCAAAGCAACACAAGGAAACACAAGTACATCTCCAAACTTTCACTGAAAGTGCTGGTGTCCCTTTAATATAATTTGAGTAACCCAATTGCAAATCGATTTAGACTAAATGACTGTAAATGGCGAGAACCGGCTTGATAATATAAATCATATTTTAATGAATAAATTAAAAGACACAAACACACATGACGGACATGTCCGTAAACTCTCTCTCTCTCGTCGCACCACCGTCTGCCATCGGCCTTTATCCCTCTCGGAGGCTTAATTAGCCTGATAAGAGTCCAGGTGTATATAATCACGACCCGGCCCCGCCTTGCCACAATGACGTATCAGTGGTTCTCCTCTTTAGATTCCAAGAAGTGTACATTTCTCTCTACAGACAATGTCCATTATCCTTCTTTTACAGCTCAATTACCAAGATTTCAAGTTCAACATAAAACACTGAAATGAAACATAGCAAAAGCGCACACACAAACACTGCTGCGTGCATTTCTCTCTCTTGCTCTGTGGTGTCTCCGTCTCCTCCTTTTATCTCTCTCCTGCTGATTGGGCAACTCAGCACCAGGCGTGAATCCTCTCGGCCCGGCCACACCCTCCTTGCCACAGTGTTATGTGTTAGTTAGTTTGATGTTTAAGATTAGCAATAAAGTCTTGTTTGTATTTCAAAGCCAATTTAACTGTGGTATATTTTGGACGGCTATGAAACAACCATGCATCCCGTCAACAGCATCGGGTAGCCCCACGATGGCCGTGAATGTCAAATTTTGTTCTCTGCAGCGAGTGCGCTTCCACAGGAAAAAAATACGCTATGCATTGTCGGACGATGTGTGGAGAGGGCATATACTGTATAGTTAGATGATTCTACTGATAGATGACAAAAATTCCCCATTCACGCACAATACACAGTTGAATTTTGCCTGTGACCAGGGAGCGCAGAGTTGTCAAACCCGTAATCACTGGTGTAATTGGGTTGTTTCAATTTGCGGGAGCATGCATCTCTAACTAAGACCTCTCTCATCAACAAGGTGTTTCTGTCAACAGCACTTCCGCTCACTGGATGTTTTTTGTTTTGGCACCATTCTAGAGTAAATTCTAGAGACTGTTGTGTGTGAAAATCCCAGGAGATAAGCAGTTACAGAAATACTCAAACCAACCAATACTCAAATAATCATCCATATGATTATTTAATCACCCAATTGTGTGGCAGCAGTTCAGTGCATAAAATCGTGCAGATACTGGTCATGAGCTTCAGTATGAATGGCATGAATGTTGGTGCCAGACGGGCTGGTCTGAGTATTTCTGTAACTGCTGATCTCCGGGGATTTTCACGCATAACAGTCTCTAGAATCTTCTCAGAATGGTGCCAAAAACAAAAAAAACATCCAGTGAGCGGCAGTTCTGTGGATGAAAATGCCTGGTTGATGAGAGAGGTCAACAGAGAATGGCCAGACTGGTTCAAAAGGACGAAGTCTACGGTAACTCAAATAACCATTCTGTACAACTGTGGTGAGAAGAATATCATCTCAGAATGCTATTCTGAGATGCAGGTTGGCGCGGTTTTGGCGCCACGAGGGGGACCTACACAATTTTAGGCTGGTGGTTTTAATGTTGTAGATGATTGTCGTATAATGGCATGCCCGCTCACTTAATTGGAATTAACCCATTTTGCTAATGAGTTTAAACCATATAATATAATAAATGACTACCTATTAAATGAAAATAATTGAATTTGATATATAATATATAATAAACACTTAAAATCCTTTATAAATTACTATAAAAATGCGTGTTTGTTTTAGACACTCGCGTAAGAGGATGGCTGCTACTGGATTCCTACACACCAACCTTCTTCCTCTCTGTCGTCTACCTCCTTATAGTCTACCTGGGACCAAAGTACATGAGAAACAGACCAGCATACTCACTAAAAAACATCTTACTGCTCTACAACTTCTCTCTCACTATGTTGTCATTCTATATGCTGGTTGAGGTAAGAGAGCGTACATTAGAATCTACAGTGCTCTCCACTAATATTGGCACAATATTGTGCAAAGAAGGCTGTTAAAAATATGTCTTTATTGTTTATCCTTTTATCTTTCATTAAAAATATTCACAAAAATCTATCATCTAATGGATATCAAACAATTGCAAGCACAACGCAAGTTTTACAAAGTTTTTTTTTTTGTTGTCAAATATATGTGTAGCACAATTATTGGCACAATTTTATTCAATACTTAGAGCAGTTATCTTGGCACAGAAAGATTGCACAGTGTCTTCTCCTATAATGGCTGTAAATGAGGTTGAAGAACACATGGCAAGGTATCCGAGACCATTCCTCCATACAGAATCTCTCCAGATCCTTCAGATTCTGATTTCCATGCTGGTGGACTCTCCACTTCACCCCACATCTTTTCTATGGGGTTCATTTCAGGGGACTAGGATGGCCATGTCCGAACCTTGATTTTGTGGTCACTGAACCATTTTTGTTTTGATTTTTATGTTTGTTTTGGATAATTGTCCTGCTGGAAGATCCAACATGACCATTTTAAGCTTTCTGGCAGAGGCAGTCAGGTTTTGATTTTTTATCTGTTGGTATTTGATATAGTCCATGATGTCATGTATCTGAACAAAATGTCCAGGACCTCTGGCATAAAAACAGCCCCACAATGTTAAAGATCCACCACCATATTTAACCATGGGCATGGGGTACGTTTTTATATGTCTAACTCTCTGTGTACACCAAACCCATCTCACCAAAGCCAAAATGCTCTATTTTTGTTTCATCTGACCATAGAACCTGGTCCCATTTGAAGTTCTAGTAGTGTCTGGCAAACTGGTTGGATGAGAGAAGGGTTTTTTTTCTTGAAAACCTCCCTAACAACTTGGGGTGATGTAGGTGACATATGATTGTAGTTTGAGACTTTCTGACCTCAAGACCCAACTAATTCCTGCAATTATCCAGCACTGATCCTTGGATAATTTTTAGCCAATTGAACCATCCTCCTCATCGTGTGTGGAGACAATATAGACAAACATCCTCTTCCAGGGTAATATTCGTAATATCTCCAGTTGACTGTAACTTCTAATTATTGCCCTGAGGGTGAATATATTGGGCATTTTCAATGCTTTAGCTATTTTTTTAAAGCCATTTCCCATTTTGTGAAGCTCAACAACCTTTTGCTGCACATCAGAACTATATTCTTTGGTCTTGCCCATTGTGATGGATGAATTTAGGAATTTTGCTTGTGTGTTACCTCATATTTATTCCTGTGAAACAGGAAGTCATGGCTGAACAATTTAATGTTCCTAGTCACCCAGGTGCACTAAAAAAAAAACCCAATTTGAATGGGAATATAATTCAGATATATTTTACACATAAGAATTTCTAGTGGTATCAATAATTGTGGCAAATATGTTTTGGAGAAAAATATTTAATTAAGAGATTTTTTTACCCCTTTCAATTATTTTACTTCAGGTTTGATTTTTGTGAATATTTTGAATAAAAGATCAAAAGGATAAACAATAAAAACCTTTCAGGATTCTTTGCTCATATTAAAGAGTGCCAATATTAGTTGAGGACACTGCATGATTGTTTCTCCCCAGTAGCAACACAAGTGCTCATCTGTTGCTGTGTTGATGTAAAGTGTGTTTAAAGCAGTTTTTACCTAATGTTTTGTGTCTGTGTGTGCATCTGGGTTGGTAGCTGATATCAGCAGTGTGGTCTGCAGGTTATCGTCTACAGTGTCAGGGATTGCATGAAGCGGGTGATGCAGATATTAGGGTGAGTGACTGTATTTACCATCATTCTTTTCTACTGCTCCAACAGATCTTGTTTCTCATGTATTAGGCTCATTTGTGATGCCAAATGCAGTTGGTGAAAAGAATTAAGGTGAGAAAATAAGGCTATGTATGGAATATCATACAATACAAGTCCAGTACGCTACATTTCTGTATGATTGTAATACACAGATTACCTAGTACGCCAAGTGTGCAGTTCAATGTGTAGAACTGATTTGCATTTCAATTTTTATTTATTCATTTAACAGAATTTTATCCAAACTGACTTAAAATTGAGAAGAATTTAGAGATCAATCAAAAGGAAAAATGCAAGAAGTGCTACCATACCTTCCATTTCCAGTGTTAAATAAAGTGGAAGAAATATAAGATGTGATTATTTGATTGTTTGTAGGTCTAGAGTAACTGGGGTTCTCTATCAATTAGCATTCCTGTTCATCTCAATAGAGCACAACAGGGGTGTAATCAATAGTAAATGCTTCTGTTTAAGCCATTAGCCTTAATTATTTCAACTGCATTTTTAAAAAAAGGGAAGGGTGAAAAAAAGGGTAAAATCTACCAATCAGAGAATCTTGTCAAACAAAAATACTGTGCAGTGACCACTACCATCACACACATAAGTTCACTCTCCCTAAAACTACATATATATATATATATATATATATATATATATATATATATATATATATATATTAGGGCTATCAATCGATTACATTTTTTAATCAAATTAATTACATGGTGTCCCGATTAATTAATCGTGATTAATGGCATATACAAATATTTGCTGAGAAAGCCCCTCATATAACAATAATTCAATATATAAAGATTATACACATTTATATCAATATATAATTATACATAGTTATCTTTAAATATTATATAATATTATATATATATATGTGTGTGTGTGTGTGTGTGTGTACATATACAGTGAGGAAAATAAGTATTTGAACACCCCGCTATTTTGCAAGTTCTCCCACTTGGAAATCATGGAGGGGTCTGAAATTGACATCGTAGGTGCATGTCCACTGTGAGAGACATATGATTTTTTAACTATTTATTTGTATGATACAACTGCAAATAAGTATTTGAACACCTGTCTATCAGCTAGAATTCTGACCCTCAAAGACCTGTTAGTCTGCCTTTAAAATGTCCACCTCCACTCCATTTATTATCCTAAATTAGATGCACCTGTTTGAGGTCGTTAGCTGCATAAAGACACCTGTCCACCCCATACAATCAGTAAGAATCCAACTACTAACATGGCCAAGACCAAAGAGCTGTCCAAAGACACTAGAGACAAAATTGTACACCTCCACAAGGCTGGAAAGGGCTACGGGGAAATTGCCAAGCAGCTTGGTGAAAAAAGGTCCACTGTTGGAGCAATCATTAGAAAATGGAAGAAGCTAAACATGACTGTCAATCTCCCTCGGACTGGGGCTCCATGCAAGATCTCACCTCGTGGGGTCTCAATTATCCTAAGAAAGGTGAGAATTCAGCCCAGAACTACGCGGGAGGAGCTGGCCAATGACCTGAAAAGAGCTGGGACCACCGTTTCCAAGGTTACTGTTGGTAATACACTAAGACGTCATGGTTTGAAATCATGCATGGCACGGAAGGTTCCCCTGCTTAAACCAGCACATGTCAAGGCCCGTCTTAAGTTTGCCAATGACCATTTGGATGATCCAGTGGAGTCATCTCTAGTCCACTAACCGTGTTTGGAGGAAGAAGAATGATGAGTACCATCCCAAGAACACCATCCCTACTGTGAAGCATGGGGGTGGTAGCATCATGCTTTGGAGGTGTTTTTCTGCACATGGGACAGGGCGACTGCACTGTATTAAGGAGAAGATGACCGGGGCCATGTATTGCGAGATTTTGGGGAACAACCTCCTTCCCTCAGTTAGAGCATTGAAGATGGGTCGAGGCTGGGTCTTCCAACATGACAATGACCCGAAGCACACAGCCAGGATAACCAAGGAGTGGCTCTGTAAGAAGCATATCAAGGTTCTGGCGTGGCCTAGCCAGTCTCCAGACCTAAATCCAATAGAGAATCTTTGGAGGGAGCTCAAACTCCGTGTTTCTCAGCGACAGCCCAGAAACCTGACTGATCTAGAGAAGATCTGTGTGGAGGAGTGGGCCAAAATCCCTCCTGCAGTGTGTGCAAACCTGGTGAAAAACTACAGGAAACGGTTGACCTCTGTAATTGCAAACAAAGGCTACTGTACCAAATATTAACATTGATTTTCTCAGGTGTTCAAATACTTATTTGCAGCTGTATCATACAAATAAATAGTTAAAAAATCATACATTGTGATTTCTGGATTTTTTTTATTTAGATTATGTCTCTCACAGTGGACATGCACCTACGATGACAATTTCAGACCCTCCATGATTTCTAAGTGGGAGAACTTGCAAAATAGCAGGGGGTTCAAATACTTATTTTCCTCACTGTATATATACACATACATACATACATACATACACACACACATATATATATATATATACACACACACACACACACACATCTGAATATTTTGCAATCAAATCAAAATCTATTGTTTCTATATTTATAACCAACAAATTAATATTCTTATAATTTTCTGTAGTTTATTTATTTTTTAACACCTTTTCTCCCCTATTTGGAATGGCCAATTTCCACTACTTGGACAAGTCTCAGTTCCCTCCACTTCTGAGACAGTCAATCCGCACATCTTATCACATGGCTCTTTGTGCATGACACTGCGGAGACTCTGCATGTGGAGGCTCATGCTACACTCACAACTTACCACACGCCCCATTGAGAGCGAGATCCAATAATCACAACCATGAGGAGGTTATCCCATGTGACTCTACCCTCCCTAGCATCTGGCCAATTTGATTGAGACCTGGCTGGAGTCACTCAGCACATACTGGATTCGAACTCATGACTCCAGGCGTGGTAGTCAGCATCAATACTCGATGAGCTACCCAGGCCCCCCTTTTCCTGTAGTTTTAATTAGATGACGTCATTTACGGTGCTTCATGGGATTGTAGTTCATTTCCTCATTAAAGATGTTAAATACACAGTCTTGTAACTTTGTCATTTTGTCTGGCGTTAAATACTTTTTTGCTTCAAATTAAAGTTTGTAATGTTGCGATTCTCCTCAGTGCTGGTTGGATTTAGGGATGTGCAAAACTACCAATTGTCATAATCGACTAGTCAGTTCGTTGTTTCTAGGGACATTAATTAACCATAATAATAATAATATTAAGAAGAGATTCTGAAATTACAGGAAACAATTATTTTAGGGACTTTTGGGTTTAGACATAAAAAAAAACAGGTTTATACATAACCTAAAATACAATTTATAATATATTAGTTTGATGATTCACTAGTGAAATGTGTAGTTTTTTGGAGGGCATTTAACAGCTTGAAAGACTTATATTTATTACCGGTCTGCAGAAAAGTGCGTAATATTGCGTAACGTTTATGGCTCATGTAATTGGCTAATAAAATGTCCAAAGATGGCAGCATTCAGGTTGGGTACTTTGGGACTACATGCACCAGGGACTTCACGAAAAGGCAGAAGAAATTTCTTCTTAACAACCATTTTATTTTTAGTTTGTAACTTAAGAAAAAAGTTACGAATATTTTGTATTCGGGCCTGGGTAGCTCAGTGAGTATTGACACTGACTACCACCCTGGAGTCTTAGCTTTAAGCTAAGCTAAAATGCTATTTCTAGCCCTTTTACATGCACCTATTATCATGCATGAATAAAATAAATTATATTAAGACAATTTGCATTAGATGATAATTTTTTTACTCTCTTGTAAGATCATTAAAATTAGGGCAGGGGGGCCTTGGTAGCTCAGCGAGTATTAACGCTGACTACCAATCTGGAGTCGCGAGTTCGAATCCAGGGTGTGCCGAGTGACTCCAGCCAAATCTCCTAAGCAACCAAATTGTCCCGGTTGCTAGGGAGGGTAGAGTCACATGGGGTAACCTCCTCGTGGTTGCAATTTAGGGGTTCTTGCTCTCAATGGGGTGCATGGTAAGATGTACGTGGATCACTGAGAGTAGCATGAGCCTCCACATGCTGTGTCTCTCCACGGTGTCATGCACAATGAGCCACATGATGAGATGTTCGGATTGACTGTCTCAGAAGCAGAGGCAACTGAGACTTGAGGAGAGTTATTATATTTTGTATTCCCAATTAAACTTCTAAAGAAAGATTGTTCTTAAGAAAAACTTAAACAGCATTCAAATTCTTGCATTTTTTTTTCTTAAATATCGTCGTATTTGGGCCGTTTACGTAGAAATTTTATTTTAGACTGAAAAATATTTTTAACTGTTTTGTGTTTAAATATATTATTATTTCCAGCTTGTAAACCATGTAAATAGACACATAATAATTATAACATTAGAAAGCTGACTTTCTTTTTCACCCCCCATCCACATCCCTATTGGAGTTGGGCACAGCGGAGACAGCCTCTGTAACCCTTTCCCATTTACCTGCATCTTACTTTCTGATGTGATATAATTATCAAGCTTCCTATGGAGAACTTTTTCCTTCCAGTAATTTCCTCAACAAGAAACTCTTGTTTACTAAAGTTAAAGTTTTTTTTTTATTTATCAATTTTCTATTTCTTAGATGATAACTGTATGCCACTCACTGAATTTAACTTACACCTTAAAAAGTTAATGTTGTCTATTAATTTTAACAGATATGCCTTGACGATTTATTATACCTCTAAATGCACAGTTGGAAGTAATGAATATGAAACAGTAGTTCATGGTCAGTTAAATTAAAACTACTGTAGGCATTAAGTCATTGTGTCATACTATCTATTACATTGAAATTGGAAAATTAACATGTTTGTAAATGGATAGGTAGCAAAAGTCCTGTGGTGGTACTATTTCTCCAAGCTGATTGAATTCCTTGACACCATCTTCATTGTGCTGAGGAAGAAAAACAGCCAGATCAGTTTCCTACATGTGTATCATCACACATCTATGTTCAACATCTGGTGGTGTGTTCTCAACTGGATACCCTGTGGACAGAGTAAGTCCATCTATTCTATAGGACACACTTACAGCAGGGGAAAGGTCATGGACAGTACTGCCATGAGGAATAGTGGTTTACAGCAGAAGGTCTGTTTTAAGATGATGTTTCCAAAATAGCCAATGTAATAATGTTACATCAGTCAATGACTACTACTAATAGTGTAGATGGCATTACACTAGTAGTTCAGATTGATATTAAAGGGTTTGAAATTAACACCCATTAATATTACCATGGCGATGTTAACTTGCAATTTGGCAGATTATGAGAGTAAAAATTGCATTAAGGACTAGGCAAACCATCTCTCAGACAGACAACATCGGTGGCTGCAACCTGAATTTTTTTTAGCTAAGCCAAATCTCAGCAGATTTGCACAGCATCTGCACAGATCTGGCTTACATGACCATAACCATAACTAGGCAACAAAATGTCAAATCACAGATTTTGAAAGTGCTTAAATTTGACTGTATATACTTTTTCTGTGAAAATGCATAAAGTCCATTCTTAGGAAAGAAAACAATGTGTAACATTGGAAGGCTTTGTTTGGAAAAAGCTTATAAAACATAATATTATTGCACTAAAATAGCACAAAATCAACATTAAATGTTTCCCAAAGTCTAAGTGGGAAGAACTAATTGAAAAGAACTAGTCCCCATAGGTTGATTATTCATTGCAATGAGCATTAAATCATCCTCCACAGTAAACATAACCTTCTCTTACTAAATTAATCATGGTGTTACTACAGCAACCATAGTATCACCGTGATATTTTGTAGTAAAATCATAGTAACCACAAAATTAAACATGTAATGTTTCTAAAATGGTATGCATCAATAGAAGGAAATGTGACCTTTAGTACAAAGGAGTTAACATGTCACAAATTTGCTTATATTTGATTAGTGATCTAGAAATAGTACAGAATTTAAAATTTCTTCATTTTAAGACAACTTTTAGTTCCAGGATAATATGAAGCAGAAAAAAAAAACTCAATGTCTTTTGGAACCCACTGTATAAACAAGCATGTAAACAGATGGCATGATGGTTTGTGACATGATGCAACATGTTTGTCCAGGTTTCTTTGGGCCGACGCTAAACAGTTTCATTCACATCCTCATGTATTCTTACTACGGTCTGTCAGCCATCCCATCCATGCACAAATATCTGTGGTGGAAACGCTACCTCACACAGGCTCAGCTGGTTAGTGCACAAACTCTGTATCCAACTACAATGCACGTTTACCATCTTCAGAACACGCTACACTCCTCATTGCACCTTATTATTACTGTGCTCTATTTTGTTCTGCTTTATCCATTTCTGTTCGATGTTGCTACTGTATCTTGTGTTCTGTTATATTCTGTTCAATTCTATCCTGCTCTTTTAATTATTTCTAATTCTGTTGTATTCAGTTCTATTCAATTCCCTTCTTTTGTATTATGTTTTATTTCAATATTTTCTATTATATTCTACTTTAGTTGGATTCTATTATGTAGAATCCAACTTTTTAAAAGAGGATTGTGTTTAATTTTCTCTTTTGTCTTTCAGGTTCAGTTTGTTTTGACTATAACGCACACCGTAAGTGCATGGGTCGTTCCTTGTGGTTTCCCTCTAGGCTGTCTGAAATTTCAAACCTCCTATATGGTCACACTCGTCCTCCTGTTTGTCAACTTCTACATGAAGGTGAGTAATGCACATTGTTAGTTTTCACATTTTGAATTTATTTAAATGTCATGTAGTCCGTTTCATGCAGTTTCCTCTTTGAAACAAGGATATATAAAAGCAGTTTTATTAAAGTTAAAGTGTTAGAAAAAGTGTAAAACACTTTTGAGACGAAAAAAGAAATAAAAAGAGAAACAAAATAGAAAAATAAACACAAAACTGAGGAAATTCTGAAGATTTTGGAACAAGTCTCTTATTCAGAAAAAAATCTTATGGCTAAAAATAGCTCCTACTCGAAAATTTTGGAGCAACTCTTAAAAATGAAGGGTGTTACTCCTAATTTTAGGACTCATAAATCTTATTTCATGGAGTATTTTAATTCTAAAAGTAGCTCCTAAACTCACGACAATTTAGAAGTTGTCCTGAGGACTGTGTGTGCATGTATTTCCAGCTGTCTATCTATAATGAATCTGCAGACAAGTAGCGGTTCTCTGTCTACATTAAAATATTTTATAGAAATTACCGAAAGGCAATTTTCATAAAATGTGAAGTTACCCATAGCAATGAGGTTAACTCTGCCTTTACTATTACCTTAAAATTGCTCTTAGCAGTTTTGTAAATAGATTTTAAACAAAAACTCTTAGCTAGGAACTTTTTGGAGAACTCCTATTTTTAAGATAAAAATCCTTGTGAATGCGGGCCCAGATTAGTTATGCTATGTTCCATTCAAGTCGGAATTGGGATATTCCTACTTGATATCCCTGATCTCAGACCATAAATGTATTCCATTGCCAGATTCCAGATGATGATGATGGGCAATGCTCCCATTAACTTAGCAGGGGTTTTACTGTCACTAGAGACATCCCCTAGCAACCCAATTGATAAACAGTGCTGCAGCTCTAGCATTTGTGCTACAGGTTTACGATTATCTAATGAGAGTTTAATTCCATACACCGGTTTCTGTATTTTTGTTTGTATTTTGTTGTTTCTGTACCGGTTTCGGTTGCAGGTGTTTTTTTAAACAAGTTTTAATGTCATGTAATGTAGGCACTTTGACTCATTATCAATATCATTTAATACACAACAGTTAGTTCTGGTCCTCGAATCTGATTGGACAAGAGACTTTCCATGAGTGCTGATGTCTCAGACACTTTACTGTTAGTATCACTCCGCTTGTGTTCATGGCATTCTAAACTAGTGTAAGAGCTCTAGGTTAGTCTCTCTTCATTTATCCCTGTGCCATTAAAGATTTGGTGACAAAAGACCTTTTGTGTATGTTATGAGCGAGATGAGATGATGTTCATTTGAGTCAGCAAGCTGTTTCTTTTAAGTCATTTGCAATTGCCTCTAAATCCATAATCTCTAGTACTACTACTAGACTACGGAAATACAGTTAAACTAACAGCTTCAGCATCAAGTCTCATCACAGGTGAACATATTCAAGTAAACATTCAACATGGCGGAGGAGAGAATACTCAGGGAGGACCCTGCTAGGATGGCCATATTTTACACAGAGAAAATAGGATGCATTTGACCAAAATGACATTATACTGCAAGCTGAATAACAGTAAAGATGAGGAAGACTTAAACAGCTATAGCTTTACGGTTCATTTCTGCTTAGGAGGCGTGACAGACACAGGTAATTGCACAGTCGCTTTCTCTCTCTCTCTCTCTCTCTCTCTCTCTCTCACACACGCACACACTTGTTTCTCCAATTACTTATTAGAAATATGCCCAAGCCATTGTTACTAGTTCTAAAGTGAAATTGAGGAGGATTGGGGGTGCATCTTTTGAACAAGCAATGGCAGATTCTGATCTATGGCTTAAGTAGTTCCATGAACAAAGGCCATTTTTTTGTGACAGTCCTTAGTTTTTCCTTGTTTTATTTACTTTTTCGTTGAACTGTTGTATATAACCAACACTATACTTGCAATTGTGCTGTGTGGCCCCGTGCCTGTGGCAGAATCACAGCCGTGCTAATGTAGGGCCATACAGCATATGAGCAAAAGTGCTGAGTGTGATATTGCTTTAATAAAAGAGAATGTTTATCAATTACTTTGTATAGCTCTCTGGGTGCTGACATGTTTGTGCAACATCACACACGCCTACATCTCAGCGAAATCAGAGTTTCCTACTTCAAGTGCCGAAGTCGGAAAATCAGACTTTACGGGTTAAATAAAATGCAGCATTATTTCTGATGTACAATATAAAATGTACAAGAATTTTCACAAGGGCAATTTTCACAGGGGTTATGAGGATTCAAACACTAAAGCTGCACAAGTACCTATTGAATGTGTTAATATTTTATATTGGATTATTATTCTGGCTTGTATTCTTTGGCAGCCCATACAACTGTGTGATAAAAAGTATTTACCACACTGATTGCGGAGGGTCTGATAATTCCTCTAGTGCCACAAAAGTTCAAAATTGCACTTATGTTTATACCATCATTTATTTAAATCAGAATAATTTTTGCTACACCTACAAATTTTGTCCAATCTTCCAGACAAAGACTTGCCAACAAGATTGTAGGGGATTAAGAAAAAAACAAAATTATATATATATAATATATATATATATATATATATATATATATATATATATATATATATATATATATACAGTGAAGAAAATAAGTATTTGAACACCCTGCTATTTTGCAAGTTCTCCCACTTAGAAATCATGGAGGGGTCTGAAATTGTCATCGTAGGTGTATGTCCACTGTGAGAGACATAATCTAAAAAAAAATCCAGAAATCACAATGTATGATTTTTTAACTATTTATTTGTATGATACAGCTGCAAATAAGTATTTGAACACCTGAGAAAATCAATGTTAATATTTGGTACAGTAGCCTTTGTTTGCAATTACAGAGGTCAAACGTTTCCTGTAGTTTTTCACCAGGTTTGACACACACTGCAGGAGGGATTTTGGCCCACTCCTCCACACAGATCTTCTCTAGATCAGTCAGGTTTCTGGGCTGTCGCTGAGAAACACGGAGTTTGTGCTCCCTCCAAAGATTCTCTACTGGGTTTAGGTCTGGAGACTGGCTAGGCCACGCCAGAACCTTGATATGCTTCTTACAGAGCCACTCCTTGGTTATCCTGGCTGTGTGCTTCGGGTCATTGTCATGTTGGAAGACCCAGCCTCGACCCATCTTCAATGCTCTAACTGAGGGAAGGAGGTTGTTCCCCAAAATCTCGCAATACATGGCCCCGGTCATCCTCTCCTTAATACAGTGCAGTCGCCCTGTCCCATGTGCAGAAAAACACCCCCAAAGCATGATGCTACCACCCCCATGCTTCACAGTAGGGATGGTGTTCTTGGGATGGTACTCATCATTCTTCTTCCTCCAAACACGGTTAGTGGAATTATGACCAAAAAGTTCTATTTTGGTCTCATCTGACCACATGACTTTCTCCCATGACTCCTCTGGATCATCCAAATGGTCATTGGCAAACTTAAGACGGGCCTTGACATGTGCTGGTTTAAGCAGAGGAACCTTCCGTGCCATGCATGATTTCAAACCATGACGTCTTAGTGTATTACCAACAGTAACCTTGGAAACGGTGGTCCCAGCTCTTTTCAGGTCATTGACCAGCTCCTCCCGTGTAGTTCTGGGCTGATTTCTCACCTTTCTTAGGATCATTGAGACCCCACGAGGTGAGATCTTGCATGGAGCCCCAGTCCGAGGGAGATTGACAGTCATGTTTAGCTTCTTCCATTTTCTAATGATTGCTTCAACAGTGGACCTTTTTTCACTAAGCTGCTTGGCAATTTCCCCGTAGCCCTTTCCAGCCTTGTGGAGGTGTACAATTTTGTCTCTAGTGTCTTTGGACAGCTCTTTGGTCTTGGCCATGTTAGTAGTTGGATTCTTACTGATTGTATGGGGTGGACAGGTGTCTTTATGCAGCTAACGACCTCAAACAGGTGCATCTAATTTAGGATAATAAATGGAGTGGAGCTGGACATTTTAAAGGCAGACTAACAGGTCTTTGAGGGTCAGAATTCTAGATGATAGACAGGTGTTCAAATACTTATTTGCAGCTGTATCATGCAAATAAATAGTTAAAAAATCATACATTGTGATTTCTGGATTTTTTTTTAGATTATGTCTCTCACAGTGGACATGCACCTACGATGACAATTTCAGACCCCTCCGTGATTTCCAAGTGGGAGAACTTGCAAAATAGCAGGGTGTTCAAATACTTATTTTCCTCACTGTATATATATATATATATATATATATATATATATATATATATATATATATATAAAATGACTCCATTCTCCAATAAACAACAAAGTTGTGGATGAAAACAAACAGCAAGTGAGCCTATATCTTTGCAAATTGAAACAACTTTGTGGGCATCATTGTTACAAACTTTCTCAAATACACGCAGGACATGGTGGCAGTGCAGTCACATTGGCAAAGTGTCCAAGTGTCCATTGGCAAATCCAAGGTTGAGAATCTAATGCCGTGTACAGAACGAAGATTTTCTCCTTCAAGTTAGCAATATATAAGATATTTAAAATTGGCGTGATTTTAAAGTTCAAAGATCAGTTATACCTGTGGAGATAACCCCATAGCATCAGCTATGACGTGGAATTGAAATGAGCAGCTTGAAAAGGAAGATTTCAGTAGCGCGACAGTAGTACAGCCATTTTCACAATAGTGTAGCTTTTCCATTAACAAGCTACATTTTCCAGCGAGTAACGCTGTATCGTCACAAAACATTACATTTATAACATTGTATTGAACGCTGCAGCAGTGAATCCAAGGGAGTAATAAACATGCTCACCTAAACTGTTCTCTCTCTGTACCGGTGGGTAAACAAAATAAGTCAACTGGTTCTTTTGAACGGTTCGTGTAAATGAACTACACATAAATGATTAACTGGTTAACTTCAGTTCCACGTAGCCAGAAAGGGACTTTGCCAGAGTCACTGCTTTTTTTTTATTATTATAGGCATTTAGTTAATTGCTGCTAATCACTATATTCAATTCCATTCTAGTTTAATTAGTGCATATTAAGTACAGATTTCTTAAATTTATTCTCACTTTTTTTTTTTTTAAACCCTTACCCTTAAATTATCCATGGTTTTACTATAGTAACTGATATTGAATTTACCAGGATTCATTTTGTGGTTACCAAAGTTTAATTACAAATATCATGGGTAAACTATAGTTACATCCTGACAAATTTGTGTCAGAAAATGTCACCTTAAACATTTAGCCATCAGGTGATTTTATTGAATTGTGCAATCGGAACTGATTGCTTCATTTCAAAGCATATGTTCTTTTTAAATAGCTTAAATGTAGTTAACTGCTTTCAATCTTATCGGTCATTAATATATGGCATTTCTCTGCAGACATACAAAAAAAGGAGACTGGATGGTGACAGTATGATGAAGATTGAAGATCTTAAGAACAATCATTCAAACGGCCATGTGTCCTTGCTCAACGGCAACTCCAAAAACAAGCTACAGTAATAAGGACTATGCTCTTCTTAATACAGTTATGTTGAACACTAGTGTAACAGACTATTATCCCTGCTAACTAAACTGCATTTTTTTTTAAAATAGCATAGGACTTTGTAACTTTTGTATTTTGTTTTACATACATTCATCAGAAGTCTCAATAATTTTATGCAGAGGCATTTAATTGTGTTTCAAACATTTGACATTCAACTGTTATTCAAAAACTGCTCTATAGAGTACTGGATCTACTCTATTACACAACAGAAGTATCCGTATCTATCTTCAAATCACCATATTCACTCTTCAACAAAAACAAAATGCCTTAAGAGTTCAATCCTTTAACTAAAATGCTGGAAAACTGTGCAGTGTGGTTGAATGTGTCAGGATGAGGCTCTAATAGCACGTCACATTACTAATAACAACGCCAAGCCTTCATTATGGCATGCTCGTATAAGGTCATGGGGAAACATAAAACATGAAAGTAATTTGGGATTTCCAGGCCTGGAAAAGTCATGATAGTCGATAAAATTTTTCTAAATATAGCCCTAGCCTTTTAAATATTTAATTGCACTATGAGAGTGCAATTTCTATATCATTTTTAAAATTCCACATCAAGTAATGAGACAACTGGAAGGGTCATGCTGGAAGAGTCATTAGACAAAGTGTGTTGAAACCTTGATTTGGGACAGAAACTTACAGAAACCAAAAATCATGAAAAATGCTGCATAAAATCAGTTTTTGGATTCTGAATGTTTCTGAAATCACATTTATAGCACGCACATCCCAAGTCCTTATTTTTGGGCTCTAAAAAGGCGCAAATCTACAAATTAATTTGAACATACAGTATTAACAAGCACTTGAAAAAACAGAGAAACCCATTGATCTGTGATGTTTTATTTGAGCAGGTCTACAGCTACAATTCTTACAGGTGTAAAATTAACATTACACACAATATTCAGTTATTATAATTACATAGTTACTTCAGACAGACAAAGAAAAATGTAAGATGAAAAGGAAAGCATCACAGTGATGATCTCTTATGAGGGGTCTGCTGTAGTGGTTTCTGACGGGTCACCCATGGATGAGTGCTCTGCAGAAGACTGGGATGTCACGATATCTGCAGGCTGGAGAATATGAAACATCTGAATTCAAAAGAATTATGCTGCATCCGATTATGCACACTTCTCTACTATTCAGTAAGCCTGAATGCATAAAGAGTAGCCAAGAAATATCCGGAATCGGATGTCCTACTACATCCAAGAGGATTCTAAAATGCACATCAACTGGACCTTTACTAACCCACAATGCCACGGGAGCCGAGGAGACATCACATTCAAGACACTGAATTTGAATAAATTATGATCATGATTTGAAGCTTGATTACACATGCATGCGCTTAAAGCATTTGTGCGTGTACATGAGTAATGCGTCAGGTGTAAGGTAGTGTAATCAAGCTTCAAATCATGATAGCGCCTAGAAGACTGCAGATGTCAACATTTCAGTCCATTTCTCACCCAAAACCAATCATATTGCTTCAGATGAAATGGTTTAAACCATTTGGAGTCATATGGATTATTTTTATGCTGCCTTCATGTACTTTTTGGAACTTGCAATTGGTAATGAGGCATTGGTCCCTGTTGACTTGTATTGTTTGGATATTTCACATAATATCTCCATTAAAATATCTTTGTTTAGGTTCTGCAAAAGAAAAAGTCATACGAGTTTGACACAGCAAGGGTGATTAAATAATGTGAATTATTTAAAAGTAAACTTTTCCTTTGGTTTTGTAAAAAGCACAATTTAGAAGTAGATTATTTTCATGGTCATATATTGGGGTCTTGAGACAATGCAAAATTGAGTTTTCAAGAGCGAACTAATTTAGTCGACGTGGCCTCAGATGTCACACTGGTGGAACCCTCTGAAGAACCCCCTAGACACCCTTTAAGTTTGTTCCTACAAGACCATCAACAAATATTTTCTGGAAAATAAAAAGTTTGGTGCATGTACAAAAACATAGTGATCACAAAATCAAGTCGTAATGTTAAATTAGCATCATCTATAAATCACAATGACATTTAAGTGAAAACTGATGTTTTAATTATTTTCTAGTACCAACCAATCAATTTAGCATGATTACTCAAGGATAAGGTGTTGGAGATGGCTGCTGGAAATGGGGCCTGTCTAGATTTGATCAAAAATGACTTTCAAATAGTGATGGTGCTGTTTTTTTACATCAGTAATGTCCTGACTGTACTTTTAATTCACCAAAGTGGTATTCAACTGATCACAAAGTACCAATTTCCTACCAAAACCTGTACATTATTCCTAACATCTGGCTGCCAGCATATAACCTGCACGCAATGCGCTTAAAAACGAACGTGTGAAACTGGCCACTGATACACTGAAAATGCCTCATCATGATCACACTCGCTAGTGTGCGAGATGACAGGGCAGAGTACTCAAAGACTATGGGAGAATTCACTAAGGAAATGCGACTGGTAATATCTAGATTTAAATGGACGCATGTATTTTTGCTTAAATATTACACTTGTTGGGCATATAAAATGTCCTGGAAAATTGTGCCTTGAAAAGAGCGAGAACCCTGAAGACTTTCCCGTGGCATCTTATAGAGGGAGCGTGCTTTTTAATGACAGTAAGAATTTGTCTCGTGGCCCATTTTCATTTCCAAAACAATGTGCTTAAAATTGCATAACCTGATTTGTCATTTTAGAAAACATAGGGGTTTTAAAACTACATATATGCTCATTTCTGTGAGACGAATGGGTGGTGAATAAAGTACATGAAGGAACACAATGTTCCGCTAATTGGGATTCATAAAGTGAACTTTGCACTGGTTCTGGCGTATGTATGGTTTTATAACTTGTGTGTATACACACAATTTTAGGAGCTCTAAAGAATAAAGCACTTACCACACTTATTTTGGCCTCTCTGCTCTCTAAAAGACCAAGTGAAGTATCTGTGCTCTTACGGGGGAGTTTCAGAGAATCCAGCCTGCCATGGTAGACAGAGGCAATGTTTAGTATTATGAATAGCACACCAACAAACTACTCTGACCATTTCTGCAATTTATATATGGTGCAATTTATGCTAATTATGTGCATGGATACCCAGAATACCATAGAAATTTGCCAAAGTGTGCAGTATACAACAGATCACACTGTTTGGAATAATGTATCGAACAATGCAACACACTCAACCTTCCATTGCGATGGGTGATGTATGAACTTATCAGTAGTGATTTTCAAGATATTTGATTGGACTGTCAAAAATTGAGAAATTTTTTCCAAAAAAAACGATATGCCACGTGATGTCATGTGACAATGCAGCATACTACTGTTTGAAACAAGTTTTATTGTGCTATGCATTCTCAAATACAATTTTTTTTAAATACCGTAGTAGGCAGTATACAGTATTTATAACTGTAGCTTTCCAAGCTACTTAAAACAGTTTAACTAGTCAAGCTATTCTTTGAAAATAAATTTATTTATTTTTTAATATATATATATATATATATATATATATACACACACACATATACACACACATTTATATATTTTATTTTTATTATTATAAAAAGTATTTTCCAAAGGATGTGGTAATGAAGACCATCTTTGAAATGCTCTGTTTTTGGCGGAGGAAAACGTCAGTCTTTTTGGATATGAGGTTGGCTTTAATGTAGTTGGCTACTAACAAAAAGTAGCCAACTACATTAAAATTATCTAAAAAAGAAAATATTTTTAAATCTAGAACAACCAAATGATACATGTTCTGATTGCAGAATTAAATAACATCACCAGATACATTTAATTAGGGTTACATTAAATCGAACATGTATGTGTATATACTGTGTGTGTGTGTGTGTGTGTGTGTGTGTGTGTGTGTGTGTGTGTGTAATACACACAGAATTATTAGGGGAGGGCATTTAATTACTCCATTGCAGTGCTCACAATACAATGTAAGAAATGTAGCATTTTGAAACAGCACTACTTGTTGGAAAATGTAGCTTGTTACTGGAAAAGCTACACTATTGTGAAAATAGCTGAACTACTGTCAGTTACACTGTACAGTATATACTGCATATTCAATTTAGTAATAGTTTTCAATTCTGAACATATACAGACAAATGAGTCAAACACCATACTGCCCTTTCCAAAACACAAGAACATACATTGAAGAGCAAATGATACAAACATCATACAACATGTTTGGAGTTTTCTACCTCTTCTGCTGTCTATCACAGAAAGCCCGAACTGTGTTAGACTCCGACTGCCAGAAATTCTGAAACATAAGAGAACAGCACTGAGTTTTCAAATACATTTAGTTCAGGACATACATAAATTCAGTTTTGTTTTGAAAATCCTGTAAAAAGACTAATATATATATATATATATATATATATATATATAGTTAAATTACAGAGATAAACAATAATTGGGTGTTTCCAAATGTCCCTGCGTGTCCTATCACATTTCATTATATTGTACTGAAATATTGGTTTCTTCTTTTGATAACAGTACACCAACCCAACCATTTATTTTCTTTTCGTTTCTTGCATTCCCATAATTACATCATAATGCCTTAAACATGGTTATTGTATTTTTTTTTTCCTGTAAATTAAACAGGATTTTTTTTTTTTTTTCATTTTGTTCCAAATCTGTATGCTTCCTTTCATAGAACACAAAATGAGATGTTTGGCAAATATTAGAAATTGATAGCCTCAGTCACCATTTACTTCCATTGTGTATAGGAGTCTAACATTCTGCCTAACATCTTTTGTATTCTGCGGAAGATTAGGAACATCGTAAAAGTTTGGAATAACATGAGTGCAAGTAAATGTTGACAATACATTTTTGGTGAAATTTGCTTTATGAAAATGTGAAAACAGACCACAGTATCTCTCTCAATAGTTTTGAGAGAAAGACAGTCCTGCTCCAAACACGCCAACTGCTGCACCACAGAGTTCTGGAACTGCTCCAAATGCACCAGCCTACACGCAAAGCATAATCATTCATTTTATGCACCTTAATGTAATCGGCAAATAGATTAAAATTAGTAGTGTTATTTTAATCTGTACTTTATTTGTGGTGTTTTTGTTATTTGACTGGTTGTACAATGTATAATAACCAAAAGGCAAAAACAGGATGAAACAAAAGCTGCAACTGAATGTTAACTGAATGGTGTGCTTTACCTCTGATTGTGAACCGTTCCCAAGAGGGAGGTCACATTCCTTTGACAGTCCATTAAAGACTGCAGTGATCTGGCTTCAATCTTTTTATACCTGCTCTAGATCACAAACACAAAAAAACAACCCAGCCAGTTACACAATCCCTCTTGGCATCACAAACAGGTGGGACTATTTACCGAACCCAGAGTTCAATAAAATAATATATATTGTCAAGAATGATCTAATGTCTATTTTCCATACAGTGCAAGTTGTTTTTACTGCCAAAATAATAATAAAAAAATATTTTTATTAAAGTCATACAAAGTCATATAATAAAGTCATACGACAGTATTTTGTCAGTATTCACTGAAAGTTTTCCCCCCAACAATGTTTTCAAATCTCATTAATGGGTGCATATTCAAATAAACCATGAAGATGCTTTGAGCCAAGTTTATCAATGATGCCAAATTACATGGGTTGTATTATGTCACACATACTCCCTACCCTAAACCCAACCAATAGAATCATAAAAGTAAATGAAAACACAATTGGTGAAGCAACCATGTCATTTTGTGGTGGTTCTACAATGCTTTCAGCTAACGTGTCTACTCATGGGCTCTTCAGGACTTGTACCCCAGTCCTTTGCATCGCAAGTGCAACACTTTGAGTTGAGCTACCGCACAATTTGATCACAGCTGAGTAAATGTATTTGTACAGCTTGTAAATGTGCAGTATTATGCAAAAGTTTTAGAAACATGTTTCATAATGAGTATTTCTTCAAAAATGCCATATAGTTTTCATTCATTTATAAATTAACATCATACAAAGTCCAGTAAAAGAAAAAGTTACAGTAAAGTCAATATTCTCCTAGGTAGACAAATTTTTTGAATTATTATTATTATTATTTTTTTTTTTACAATTGCTTCTGTCTCTTCATGTAATCCCAGACTGACTCGATGTTCAGTGGTGGCCATGCCATCTGTTGCAGGTCTCCCTGTTCTTCTATTCTATTTGCAAAAGGAATGTTTGAGTGTCTAAACATTTCGATACTAAAGCCATTACAACCACAGTGAAGCATTTTTTGTGCCAAAGACTTTTGCACAGTACTGTAGTTGGTTACGTAATGCAAACATAAAAAAAGAAAAAAGGTGCCTTAGAATTCATGCACTATAGTAGAAGGTTTCATATGTCATAAATGGATGGCAGTGTGTGAGGATCAGGGCACAAAGTTAATGTTTATGAACTTGAAGATTCTGCATACATGCCCGTGCTTTATTCCCCACCAGTGTTCTACACTAAATAACCATACATGGAGCATACACTGCCTGTTTTTACTATACATTACCTCTTGTACATATAATTTCTATTTGCATATTGCCATCCAGACATACTGCATTTAATGATACAAGAAACCAGGAAAATAGACGATAAAACCGACTGAAGCCACACGTTGCATGTAAACGGACGCTGTAGCTAAAAATTATTTCTTAATATTGCTTTACAAAAATAATTTTAAAAAGCCTTGTATATATTTTCCATTTAATCTTAAGATTTAACAGAGAATATATCTTAATATAAGATAGATTCTTATAAGTCTCACAACATTTGGAAATTATTTGTGTATAAAGCGTTAAACTAACCTAATGTGTAAGCTTACTCTGTATTTTGTTTTATATTAGACTTTATACCATAACACTGCTGAATGGCAATGTTTCATTTTGTTTTTCAGTACCATGAATGGGGTTATCATTGCGTTTCAGGATGGGATTATGATAAATGGGTCAGGCAGCTAATTTTATGCTCATGTTATGCTGAGCTGCACATGTGTATGGCTGTACAGTACCAGGCTTCTGATAATTCATATCCAGACAGCAACCCACCAGTCTTTGCAATGGTCCTTTCGACTTTTGAATTAATCAGGTCAAGTGCACATCACTGTTTATTTTTATTTGAATGTCTTTTACCTCAGAACATGATTTCTGTAACGGAACACAATTTCATGCGGATGACCTTCAGGAGTAAAAAAAAAACATCACGAGCCAAGAAATCCTCAGTCATGAAAAGAAGTCCGTCCCCTTGATCAAGTTAAGTAATTTTTGTGTAGTGCTTTCCACAACACGCATAGTTCCAAAGCAGCTTTACAGAAAATGATGCATTACAGAGATAACAGCTTTATTATTTGTTAATGTCTTGATAGAATCGTGGTCATAAATTGTGCTTTAAAATAAATAAATATAAATGAGTAGATAATATTTCTATTTATAACCCCAGTGAGCAAGCTGAAGGTGACAGTGGCAAGCAACACAACACTCAATAAGATGTTGGTTAATGGAGAAAAAAAAACCTTGGGAGAAACCAGAATCATTGTGGGGGCCAGTTCCCCTCTGACTAACATCATGAATATAATGACAATATTACTTATGTATAGTGCAAGTCATGGTCTAAAATCATTAAACTAAGTGTTAAGGGACTGTGTTTAAACAAAGATTTTGTATGAACTTTAAGAATGTTTAATGACTAAAAAAAGATTAATGACTAATATCTTTGAAGTTCATCCTGTATTAATTGCAGAAGTTCACATAGATGCAATTGTCCTTGTTAATTGGCCAATGAAGGCTTAAGTTGGCAATTAATTTATTGTCTATGTATTCCATATCAAGAGTATAGTCCATCAATAGACCAAGGTGATGCAGGCAGAGATCAATGGTGTGCATCGCAGTTTAATTGGCAGCTTGTTATGCCACGGGTAAGTCTTCCAAAAGCAATGCATCCATTACCAATATTTCCTTTTAATAGCCTATATTTGAATGCATTTTCAATTAAAATCATTGAAATAATTATTATATAGCCTTATATCGGCTGCATAACAGATTTGAATGCTTAACTCCATACTTTATTCTAAATGTGGCTAATTTAATGAAAAGCTGTAGCAGTCAAATTACTTCATTACTTGTCCAGTTGCAGTCACCAATTTACACACACCAGTAAGAGTGCAAACTCTCAGTCAAGATACAGGTTTCTTTTTATATATATATATATATATATATATTTGGATGTGCGTGGGAAATTGCATACGTGCAATTTATAGCCCATTTTATGCGTACACAACGTTTATATAATCAGGCCTAAAGTTAGGTTTGAATATATCGAAGTCCAAATGAGATTTGAGAGCTGCAGGAGCGAAAGATTTACTGTAAATAATGACTTAATTTCATAGTTGTATGACTTCAGAAGCATATATTGTATGCACTAATGACATTTAAATTTTTTCATGGTGTTATTGTAATGCCACAGGGGTATTACAATTAAGTATTACAATCAAAAATGACATTTGATTTAACGTGGAAAAACCTAACAAACAGAAAACAAATAAATTTTACAAAGTAATCTTAATCCAGGTTAAACGGGGTGTTTAATTTGCTTTTGTCTTGTACTCACAGAGAAGTGTGCCCTCAGTTGAGTCTTAAATGAGTTAAAAGCAGCTCTGACGCCAGAACCCAAATCTTCCTCCGACTCCTCATCCTCCAACAATACTTGAGTTACTTGGTCTACACAAACACACACACACAGTTATTCTCAGGGTGCTTTTACACTAGCAATTTTGGTGCGCACCCGGGTGCGTTTGACGGCAATGTTCGGTTTGTTTTCGGTATGTGAACAAAGTTTTTTTCTGAACTCTGGCGCGCACATGTGAACCATGCCGGAGTCTGCTTAAAACGGTCGTCTGGGGTACGGTTCATGTGAACTCTGATACGAGTGGCTGCTGATATGAACACAATCATCTTAAAAAGTAATTTTCACACTGGGCGCATTTGCTGCAGTAAGAATCAGACTGAGTGTTCCCAGCGCCCCCTGCAGTGTTGGTCCGTCATCAACTTGCATCTTCACAAACTTGCACCAAACTGCCAGTGTGAAAGCATCCTAAATAGGTGAATTGAACCACTGTTGATGTATAATTAATGTCATTTGCAGGCTCACAATCTCTTGCAACATATCCGCAGGCTAATGGCAGGCAAGTGCTAACATTCTTAACTTCATTGCACATTCATTGCATTTGTGGCAGACAAACAAGTGTAGTTCTGTGCATGTAAAGTTTTGGTGGTAAATCCAAATAGACGAATACTTCAATAACTCAGTGAAGCTGATGCCATGAGACATTACCAAGCTACAGTGGTAAACAGCTGCTGCTTGTAGTCATTTGTTGATGCAATCAGACTAAGTTTTGGACTTAAATAATATGATATTAACAGACCAGCAGAGACAGGGGAAACAAACTCTGGTTCGGACCAAGCAATCGAACCAAGTATGCAAGCACCCTCATTGGCATTCAGATCACTCGCATTGTCTGCCAGAGAGCAGCTGCACACAACAGGCACTTTTCAGCCTTCTTTCAAGCAGAAAAATCCCCCATCAAGCACAGTTGAAAAATGCAGCCAAAATAGGCTATTACAAAACATAGGATTTTGAGATCTCATCAGATATACAGATGCATTTTGCACAACTAAATTAAAACACACTAGTAGAATTAGATTAGACACCACATCTATTGAAAAACGTCTGTAAGAAAGCTTGTTCAACGTGAACATATAAAACATGTTTGTTCAGTCTTTAAAGAAGATAATTTACCTGCAGTGTCCTCTAGGGAGCTGGACAGGAACAGTTTTCTGGGTTTGATTGTCAGGTGTTTGTGCAGATTCTGCTGGTCAATTTTTAAACTCACATCTTGCCCTGTGTGCCACATAGAGCCACTGTTAATCCCACTACAATCTCATCACTGATTGGCTGAAGGTACCATAGATACTGGACTTAAGTTTTTGGTTTGGATGGAAAACTCACCTAATGATTCAAGTGGTTCACTTCTTTGGGGAGGGGGTGATGCTTTTTTATCTAAACTGGGTTCCTAAAGTAGCAAAAAAAAATTTAATCAAAAGAAATCAAATGTGCGGCAGGAAAAAGCACTGAACACACTGATTTTAGATTGTACCTCTTCAATAAGATTATCAGGTTCCTCTACCGGTAAACTGGATTCAGAAACAACAGTCTTGTCTTGAAAACCTGGGAAAGACAATACAAATGCTAGATTAAAAATAGATAACTAAAATACAATTCAATTATGATAACTAGTTTCAAACAAAGTTGGCTTAACCAATGTTGTGGGTTTGAGGCAGGACTATCAGTTTTACTAACCAATGGAAGACAAGAGATTACATTTCATTTGATGACAGTACTGCAAGCCCTTTTGATATTTATTCATGTACAGGATATGAATTATAGATATCTATTAGGGATGTTAATGATTAATCAAAAATCGTCATTGAATAATTAATTTCAGGACAAACAGTGTTGGAGCATTTCTCTATAAATAAACATTTGTTTTCTGCACACACTGTGATAGTGAGTTGAAGTACAACATGACAACAAACACGGTGGATCTCCTGGTTTCATCCCAAACTACCACTATATCAGCGATCGCCAGGAAAGCTAAATCTGGAGTAGCGGTATGTTACGCACTGTGCTTTCACAGCATGTTATTATTTTCACTGAATTTACATTAAAAAATAAATAATCAAAAAAGGTCTGAAATATTCCATGATCCACAATGTGAAGTTTTTAATAAACTCAAACATGCATACAAGTTATATATCTTCAGTTATTTTTAACAGAAATTAAACAATTCACAAATTTGTACTTAACAGTCTAAATGTAATAAAATACACTGAGCTAAGAATATTTTTAGAGGAAAGTGCCAATACTTGCATTTCTTAAGTTTATTCATGTATATCCCATCCCAACCCTGTCCCTGGAGGCCCCCCCAACACTAAACATTTTAGATATTGTCCTAGTCAAACACACCTGACTCAACTCATCAGCTCGTTAGTAGAGACTCTAAGACCTGAACTGAGTGTGTCAGAAAATGGAGATACACAAAATGTGCAGTTTTGGGGGTCCTCCAGGAACAGGGTTGGGAACCACTGATTTATATGATATATTAACAGTAGGCTACAAGCACATATTATTTGGAGTCCTCCACATGTGTTTTGCAATATTAACGTTAATGATTAATTGATCGTTAATTTCCACGATGATTGATTATGAAAATGTCTGAAAATTGTCATCCCTAATATCTATAAATAAAATTCACTGTTTTCTAAATATCATAAGGAATAATTGACGACAGACCTTTGAATTGAAAAATAATTCACACCTCAAGGTGGTAATGCGGTCACGACATTATTTTTCAATAATTTAACGGGCCGAATTCAATTATTCTAGTTCTACCACTGTTACCACACCTCAAGACATTGTTCAGGGTTCTCTCAAACCTTTATGGTTTTCATCCCAAAAATGCTCTTTTGAGTGGAACTACTTTCACCACGCAGTCTTTTTCAAAAAGCAATTCAAGCACTTACTGCAGTAACAAGGTAATCCCAAACACGATCTCGGCTTCTCTCTCTAGCGCACGTGCGCAGTCAAGTCAAGATTTATTTCTAGAGCATATTTAAAAGCGGAGTTGCACATTAAAATATAAAACAAAGAAAAAAATTCCAGGAGCAAATACGCAAGTGACAACATTAATAAACAACATGCGGCATACAAAATATAATCGCGCAATAAACAGAACACAGTCCGTGTAACGAAACCATAAAACACTTAAGAATTTCCAAAAGATAGAGAATACAGATAAGATTTAAGAACGGATTTAAAACTAGCTAGTGAAGGAGCAGGCTTTTCCAAAGTTAAAGATAAAGCCTTGTACACATAGACAGCAATTTTAAAATTGACTGGAAGCCAATGTAAAGAAATATGATCCCTCTTTTTTTGTACCAGTAAGAAGTCTAGCTGCTGCATTTAGAAATTTGAAGATGAGAAATAGCAGTTTGAGGCAGACCGATGTACAGTGAATTACAGTAATCCAAACATGATGTTATAAGAACATGGATTACAGTCTCCAGATCTTTTGGAGAAAGAAACTGTTTTAATTTAGCAACAGATCTTAGATGAAAGAAACTTCCCTTTACCACTGCACTAATTTGTTTATCAAAAATTAATGATGAATGAAAAATAACCCCAAGAATTCTCACCTGTGATTTAAAATCCTCAAAACAAATCACAGAGCACCTCAAAAAGGACAACCACTGTCAGCTTTAACCGGTAGATAAAATTGTGTCATCAGCGTAGCAATGGTAAGAAATCTTGTATTTCTTAAAAATAACACCCAGGGGGAGCATGTATAGCGAAAATAGAAGGCTCAAAATGGACCCGAGGCACACCGCATAAGGGAGCCGATGAAGGGGAATACTTCCCCATGCTCACCGTGAAAGTTCTGTCTTTGAGGTAGGAGGCCAACTGTAAGGCGACACCCTGAATGCCCACCACACCATCTAAACTATGTAACAATGTTATAATCAATTTTTATTCTTAAACTAGACACTGCTATTTCTAATTTTGTTTGGGACGGGAAGCCACCGAAATTATGTAAACAGTATTTGCAGAGCCCGAAGAAGCAGGGAGGAATGGCCTTACCTAACTTTAAGTTTTACTACTGGGCGGCTCATCTTAAAATAATTCAGTTTTGGTTACATCCTGGTTCACGGTTATTATCATCAATTTGGTTGGGAATGGAACAATCTTCTTGTAAGCCTGTTTCACTTGCAGCTTTAGCTCATTCACAGCTCAAATCATCTATCACTAGTTATACCAAAAATATCATTATTAAGACAACGGTGAAGATTTGGAATCAGTTTAGACGCTGCTTTGGTTTTCAAAAATATTCTATTTTGGCACCAATAACAGCTAATCACTCATTTCCTCCATCGTTAATTGATCGTGCATTTGAGGTTTGGTCTTATAAAGGTATTAAAGCATTTAAGGATCTCTATATTGACAACACTTTCGCTTCATTTGAACAGCTGTCCAAAAAATTCTCCCTCTCAAATCAACACTTTTTTAGGTACTTGCAGATCCGTAATTTTGCTTTACATAGGTTTCCTCAGTTTCCTTCTATACCTCTTGATATTTTCTTAAAACCCGCTCCTGCTTTGAAGGGTATGATTTCATTCATTTACGCTCAGATCTACTCACTAAAATCGGTTTCTTTGTCGTCAATTAAGGCGTTATGGGAGGAAGATCTGGGGATTACATTCACTGAAGATTTGTGGGGGAATGTTCTTGACAATGTACACCACTCTTCAATCTGCACCAGGCATGGATTGATCCAGTGTAAAATTTTACACCGTACTCATTTGACTAAGACCAGGCTTTCTAAGATGTTTAATAACATTGACCCGACTTGTGACCGCTGTCACCAGGCAGCAGCAACACATATACATATGTTTTGGTCTTGTCCTGTCCTAACAACTTATTGGCAAAATATTTTTGATTCTCTGAGTGAGGTCTTAGGGAAGAGAATAGTTCCTGAAGCTGTTACAGCAGTTTTTGGGGTAACTCCGGTGATATTGTTGTTGTCTACAGAGCTCAAGAGGTTCATAGCCTTTGTTAGTTTGTTAGCAAGGCGTTTGATACTTTTGAAATGGAAGTCTTCAACACCTCCATCGCACATTCATTGGATTAGGGATGTCCTTTACTTTGCTAAACTGGAAAAAATAAGGCATTTGTTAAGGGGCTCCCAGGCTAAATTTTCAAAGACGTGGGACCCCTTTTTTGAATATGTTGGGAAGTTTACCTTCCCAGACAATCCTGAGTAAACTTAGTGTCCCACGTTTTGTTTGGTTTCGTTTTTTTTTTTTGCGGCAAATGACTGGGCAGTGATCCTTGGACTGTCACTCACAGCTATTAGGGTTTTTTTTTTTTTTTTTACGTTGATTCTTGGTGTTTATGTTTTTGTATAATTTTTATTTTTTTTGTATGTGGAGGGAAATGTTGTTTTGGGTTTTTTTTTTTTTTTTTTCTTTGTTTAAAATTTAATAAAAAGATTGTTAAAAAAATAAATAAATAAATAAATAAATAAATAACACCCAGGGGGAGCATGTATAGCGAAAATAGAAGGCTCAAAATGGACCCGAGGCACACCGCATAAGGGAGCCGATGAAGGGGAATACTTCCCTATGCTCACCGTGAAAGTTCTGTCTTTGAGGTAGGAGGCCAACTGTAAGGCGACACCCTGAATGCCCACCACACCATCTAAACTATGTAACAATGTTATAATCAATTTTATTGAATGCAGCGCTGAGATCCAACAAGACAAGCACAACGTGCAATCCAGTATCCAGTGCTAGTAATAGGTCATTACTTACCTTCATCAGTGCAGTTTCAGTACTGTGCAAAGATCTGAAACCAGACTGAAATGTATCTAAAATATTAAAACGCGCAAGCATTAAAAGCAGTGCAAGTCTGCCAGTTCCAAAGTGACATTTTCAAACTAGCAATGAAGGCTTGGGCTGTATAAAATAGGGATGCGCTTTGGTGGTCGATTAATCGACTAGTCGTCCAACAATCACTTAGTCAGGATGACAAAATTCTTTAGTGGTGGTGGATTTTAATGGGAAACACAACTTCTTGGACTGTTTTTGCATGATGGCTTGTTGTGCTTTAAGTGAATAGTTAACACCGTAACCTCTGCAAAACTTTTAGTCCATTAATGCACCACTGCCATTACAGAAAGTAACAGTCAAAGTGCTGCATCAAAAATACTTTACAACACTGTATTTTTGAGGTGTTTTGGGGAGATTAAAGTTATGCTGATTCTATCGGACACCACTTAAAGCTACACTAAGATTTCTGTTAGAAATTAATTTCATTGAGCAAGTACACAATCCATCTTCCAACCCATGTTACCCCGATTCACTATGGTAAGCCATAATAATGATTTATATTTTAGAGCTGTCAGGACAGATTTGGTGGGATATTGCATACTACTGTCATTCATCCATGTGCAATAGTTAGGTGTGATAGCAGTTTGAAGCTGAAACCTTGTTGCCACAACAAATGAGCGACATTGACCATGGATCATTCAAAAAGTCATCCCTCTTGAGAATCATGTCGAACCAAAAAGAGTCTGCAAACAAAAAGCGACAGAGCCTGTAATAAACCATGAAACAATGGACTGGCTTTTCAGAGGTGGCGACAACTCCGGGATCTTAAAGGATTTAAAACCGACCCAGAGATGGAGTTCTTCTTGCTGGACAGGCAAGATATTTTATTGGACCAATAGTGAGCTAGGTAGCTCTCATAGTGCGGTAGTTTTTTTAGGTAGCATTAGCCACTCAAATGGGGCATTTTATTATGGATTGTGATACTGCAATTATTTTAATTAATCATTTCTGAGTAAGGAAGAACAATGGAAAAAAGTTTCCTTATGCTGGTAACAATGCTAATCTCTAAACCAGTTACTACCTTGGTCCATTTGCCTGCTAGATAATTTATAACAGTTTCAACAATTTAATTTGATCTGATATGACTAGCAATTGAATAACATGTTGTTATTCAGGAAGATGCGTTAACTGACCTGAATCAGAAGTGAAAAGGGATGACTCGACATTCAGTATTCTCAATAATTTGACTTGAGGCTGCCATTCATCACTTTTTCTTCGTTTCCTTTCATGAAGTCTGTGTTTGGGTGTTGAAAACTAGGAAAATAGAATTAAACAAGAACCACACTTTCAGAACAAAATGTTAACTACCTCTCAAGTCTGGACACACTTACACATTCTTTATTATGCATATTTTAGAATAACAGTAAATTCTCCAAAATTAGTAAACACAAAAGTATGGGAATTATGTAGTGACTAAAAAAAGTTAATTAAAAATTCCTGAGGTGCATCCTGGGATGCTTTTTGAACACTACTGAAAAAAAAATCCAATTTATGCTGTATACTTGTTGACTACTTTTACTTCATCAACTCCAACTCTAGCATTAAATCAAATCAGTTTGTAGAGAAATTTAAGGAAAATTCTGAGTTCAATACAAGTTAAGCTCAAATAACAGCATAATGTTGATTTACACAAAATAATTGACTCATTCTTTGTAAAATATATTTAAAAAAACACTACATTTGTGGTTACAGTAAGGCACTTATAATGAAAGTGATTAGTGCGATAACGCTTGCCAACATTTTCTGTGTAAAGTTATATCCAGTATTACAATTTATAATAAACTATAATAGTACTGGATATAACTTTACATAGAAAAGGTTAGCAAGTGATTCAATCACACTAAAATCATGTAAACAAGCATAATATGGAACTACTTTTGAAATGTTCGTTTTTGAACTGCCCCATCCACTTCGAAACCACTTAAATTAGTTGAAATGACTTGTTGAAATCAACATTATGTAGCAAATAATGTTAATTGAGCTCAACTTGTATAGAAACCAAAATAATCCTTTAGCAAAATATATATTAGTCTACAAAATGTCTATAGATCATAAGAAACAGAAGAATTCACGCATAATGAAACTTTTGGCTGCAAATATTTTTGGCAAAAGGCCGCAACAGTTTTTCACAGCAATCTTTTCTTTTATTGTGGTTCTTAGACAACATATAATCAACACTGTACCTTGGAGAATTCCTCATTGCTGCTGGGTGAGGACAGAGGGAGAACTGTGAAAGAAAAACAAAAAAGTAGGAAAATTAAGTTGTTAGCAGCATTTCTGGAGGATTTGTAAAGTGATGCCATCCAGCAGGTTAATAAACTGATGGATGATACCCCTGAATTTGCTCTTGGCTCTGGGCTTCCTCCTGCTGTAGTCAATGCATGGAGTTTCTCTGCGGAGGAACCCTTCATCTGAACGCAGCACACGCGTCCTCTTCTGTGAATAATACGGTTATAGGACACATTATTCTGACACTGTGCGTGCTGTCTAATATATGTATAATTCCCAATTTATGCACATAGAAAGGCCATCACATATTCTGGCTAACCTTCACAGATGTTTTGCTCAGAGTGTCAGGGAGGGATTTTGTGGACCTGATGAAGAAAGATACTTAATACTAAACCTAAATAATGTATAACAATGTAACTTTATTCGTAAGCATGTTAAAAAATTTTCAAACAAAATGGTCATAAGTTACACACCCCAATGATGTTTTAAACCCATATGACTTTCTTCCTTGGAACATAAAAGATGATGTTAGGCAGTGTGTTTGTCAGTCACCATTCACTTTAATTGCATCTCTTTTTTCCATACTGTACATTGAACAGTAAGCGAATGGTGACGGTGGCTGCAATTCTTTTAAACATCTTTTGTTTCCCAGGTAATAAAGAAACACATGGGTGTTTAGAATAGCATAAGGGTAATTCATATTCATTCTATTAATTGTCATTACTATTCTATTCAAGTCATTTAAAAGGAACTGACAAGATGTTTGCTCAGCAGTACATTTTGAGAAAGTACCTTGAAATGCTGATTGTAGCATCTTTTGAGCACACAGGCCTAATGGAAAATGAAACTTACCCATTAGAAGATGGCTTCTGACAGAACAACATGGTCTTGGCTAGAACAACCTACAATAAAATACATACAAAAATAAATAAATAAAAAAAACAACTTCAAAACTGAACAATACAGCAGTAACTCAACACTATACAAACTAATGGCACTTTCCACAAATAGGGTAGACAGCAGGGCAACTAAACGACATTTAGTTGATCATTTACATTTTTACAATAAAATAATAAAATTAATTGTCAGAATTATGACTGTTGACCAGTATTGGGTGTAATCTGATTAAAAAGTAATTAGTTGTAATTGAATTACTTTGAGAGTTAAGTAGTGTAACTCATTTAAATTCTTGTAATCAGATTACAGTTTGTAGTCCAAACTTTCATACAACGAGTCACGTGATTCATGAAACAATACATTAACCCTTAAATTAATACCTTGGTTATTTAGGAACCCAGTATAGTACGGACTTTAACATGAATTATTTGGGCTACGCATTTCTAAGATCATTTGTTTAGAACACATTTAAAACATGAATCACGTTCATACTACATTTACATGTTTCTGTGACACCTGAAGGAACAATGACAAATGAACGAGGAAAGACAATTTGAATTCATTGAGCAGAATAACAAAAACAACATTTTTGTGGTCATCTAGACTTTTTCAGAATCCCACTGAGCCATATCCCTCATCAGCCCACCAAAGACTTCCCGAACACCAAAATCCTCACCCCACACACCTGGCACAACCGGAGGAACTGACACTCCCCTACACACAGTTCACAATCACTAACTAAAGTGTTAAAAGTTCCCTCCGGGTTAAAAGAAAACCCTTGTTTCGTGCCTCATTCTCTCTCGTCACAACATTTAAACTACCTAATCTTCAAGATACATCCATGTTAGATATTATCTACATCTAATATTGCTCTGATGAACATGTCGTTTGTGTCTTTATTACTTTAAAACAAAAAAAGCAATAGGTAAACAATTAGTACCCCATTCATAAAAAGTGCTTAATCTTGCTCAGCTCAGCATGACAAATAATTTTGTGGAAGTGAGATTATTTTTTTTTGCCCCAAGATGCTGAGAAAACAGTAAATTTTGATTTGGAGCATTCAGTTGAGTGGCAGAGTGGTCAGAACACACTGAAATGAACAAATCATGAAGCCCACATACTTTGAGGACTGTTATTCAAGAAATGTCATGCTACAATAGCCAATTACAATGCACATGGACTGAAACACATTTTGTTTCTCATATCAGTGTCTCTGCATACCACTGACCTGGTAGCGCCATAAGGCGTTCATGAATGTTATAGTCTCTGGCTTCCTGTCATGTGACTTCCCTGAACGGTCGGTTTCAAAAGTTTCACTCAGACATTGGGACACCTCAAGCATCACCTGGGGCAGTCATATACACACCCACACATAATCACAGAACTGGGAACACTTAATTAATCACCCTTCAAAAGGGCCACTCTGCAAGTTTGCATCTAAAATGTACTATGCAGTTCAGTTCAAATTAAAAGTGGATCATATACTGTAAAATCACATTAGTTGACCTTATTAAAGCAAGCAAACTGATTGCTTTAAAAAAAATTAACAATTCACTAATTTTGCTTAATTGAAATAAAAACTGCATGTGCAACAAAAAAAATTTTGGTTATTTACGCTTAATGAGAGATGTTTCTTGGGAAAGATCACATTCATTAAATGAATCATAGGATTCATAAAACAATGCATTAACCTTTAAATGCACACCTAAGGTATTTAGTGACCCAGGACCTAATTCCACCCCATAGACTTTTTTCAAGTTATGCCCCCACCTTTGTCTAGCGTAGCAAAAAAATACAAATGACAAAATTACAAATAGCTGAATTACCAAAAGTGTATACTGCATTACTGACTACAGAATCTTCTGTAAAGCTGCTTTGAAATTGTGTGTTTTGAAAGGCGCTATACAAATAACATTGACTTGAGATATGTAATAGCGCCACAATATATATTTCTACTTACATATATCTTTTTTTTTTTTTTTTTTAAGTCTACCATCACAGAATTCTTTATTACAAGACAAATGAGTACTACATGTAGAAAAGATGAATATCATCATCTCTTTGATACAGTGAGGAAAATAAGTATTTGAACACCCTGCTATTTTGCAAGTTCTCCCACTTGGAAATCATGGAGGGGTCTTAAATTGTCATCGTAGGTGCATGTCCACTGTAAGAGACATAATCTAAAAAAAAAAATCCAGAAATCACAATATATGATTTTTTTACTATTTATTTGTATGATACAGCTGCAAATAAGTATTTGAACACCTGTCTATCAGCTAGAATTCTGACCCTCAAAGACCTGTTAGTCTACCTTTAAAATGTCCACCGCCACTCCATTTATTATCCTTATTTATTATAATTAGATGCACCTGTTTGAGGTCGTTAGATGCAAAAAGACACCTGTCCACCCCATACAATCAGTAAGAATCCAACTACTAACATGGCCAAGACCAAAGAGCTGTCCAAAGACACTAGAGACAAAACTGTACACCTCCACAAGGCTGGAAAGGGCTACGGGGAAATTGCCAAGCAGCTTGGTGAAAAAAGGTCCACTGTTGGAGCAATCATTAGAAAATGGAAGCTAAACATGACTGTCAATCTCCCTCGGACTGGGGCTCCATGCAAGATCTCACCTCGTGGGGTCTCAATGATCCTAAGAAAGGTGAGAAATCAGCCCAGAACTACACGGGAGGAGCTGGTTAATGACCTGAAAAGAGCTGGGACCACCGTTTCCAAGGTTACTGTTGGTAATACACTAAGACGTCATGGTTTGAAATCATGCATGGCACGGAAGGTTCCCCTGCTTAAACCAGCACATGTCAAGGCCCGTCTTAAGTTTGCCAATGACCATTTGGATGATCCAGAGGAGTCATGGGAGAAAGTCATGTGGTCAGATGAGACCAAAATAGAACTTTTTGGTCATAATTCCACTAACCGTGTTTGGAGGAAGAAGAATGATGAGTACCATCCCAAGAACACCATCCCTACTGTGAAGCATGGGGGTGGTAGCATCATGCTTTGGGTGTGTTTTTCTGTACATGGGACAGGGCGACTGCACTGTATTAAGGAGAGGATGACTGGGGCCATGTATTGCGAGATTTTGGGGAACAACCTCCTTCCCTCAGATAGAGCATTGAAGATGGGTCGAGGCTGGGTCTTCCAGCATGACAATGACCCGAAGCACACAGCCAGGATAACCAAGGAGTGGCTCTGTAAGAAGCATATCAAGGTTCTGGCATGGCCTAGCCAGTCTCCAGACCTAAACCCAATAGAGAATCTTTGGAGGGAGCTCAAACTCCGTGTTTCTCAGCGACAGCCCAGAAACCTGACTGATCTAGAGAAGATCTGTGTGGAGGAGTGGGCCAAAATCCCTCCTGCAGTGTGTGCAAACCTGGTGAAAAACTACAGGAAACGTTTGACCTCTGTAATTGCAAACAAAGGCTACTGTACCAAATATTAACATTGATTTTCTCAGGTGTTCAAATACTTATTTGCAGCTGTATCATACAAATAAATAGTTAAAAAATCATAAATTGTGATTTCTGGATTTTATTTTTTAGATTATGTCTCTCACAGTGGACATGCACCTACGATGACAATTTCAGACCCCTCCATGATTTCTAAGTGGGAGAACTTGCAAAATAGCAGGGTGTTCAAATACTTATTTTCCTCACTGTATGTGAAAAATAAAAATGTATTCTAACCTGTTATTGACCAATTGCCTTAATTTATTTGAACATTTGACACTATCTGGGCATCTTGTAGACTCATTTGTGATAGATATACCATATGTGCCGGATCGCTAAACACAAAAAGTATGTAATGTGGCAAAACACCCATGCATTTAAGGGTTAACACTTTGGTCACCAGATGATGTCAGAAAAATCAGCATGTTAGCAAAACACAAGTGAGGTTAAACACCCAGAGAGATGCACTCATACACACCTCTGAATCTGAATGATCTTTTAAGTAGAAGATATCTTCACCAGGGGAACCTTTGACCCTTCACTCACCAAAAAAGAAAATGATCAAAACACAGTACATTCTACTTAAAAAAAGGGAGAAATGAACATGCTTACTTTGGTCTAGGATATCTGCTTGGTCCACTCAGATGGAATGGAACCTGAAGAATGATTGGCAGCTGTGAAATTGGAGGTCCATAAAAAAAAGATGATGTTGATTCTTTTATTTAAACTTGTTACCTTACTGATGTCTTTGGTCTCTTCAGCAGGTGAACTAGGGGAGAAAAAAAAAATGCGTCAGTGACCTTAGAAGATCTTTCCCCCAAATATATTACTAATTTGCCTTATGGAATCAAATATAGTTATCACGATGACTTGTGCTCTTGCCAAATAAATACAATGGTTACATTTCAACAGTTGTGACAACATGCCTGGTAAATGTCTGTGGCATCTCAGTTTGCCCATGCTGGGTCCCTGAATGAGATAACATTTAATATATTTATGAAAAAGTCCTTTTTAAATGTGCAACAATGTATAATTTAACATTTCTTATCTGTAGTGTAAAGTGTGTGTGTGTGTGCGCCTTCTGTCATGGTCAAGTCCTCTTCTAATGGCACAGAATCCTAAAAAAGGAGATATAAAAACACACACATGGGGGAAAGAAAACACATTTATCACGAAGACTAGATAGTTTGTATGTGAAGCATATTTACACGTAGGACCATGAGTGTATGAAAACACAATGGCAAAACCTTTGAGTCAGAGGCAGTCTGTGGTTTCTCTTCAAACACTCTTGTCAGGGCAGTTTGGATGTTGTGCTCCAAGCCAAAGATGATCTTGACTATTTTGCCAGTGATCTCTCCATGACAGACAGGGATGATCATGTGAATGGTCAATATCTTATGATCATCATGCTCTAAATCAACGAAAAGGAAACATCTCATTCAAGACATTGTAATTAACAAAAACATGACCTCAGAATATTTGTTGGACATGTAACAGTATTAAAAATTTGTGTTTGGAACAGGCTATTTAAGAAAGCTGTAATAAACATGTTTTATCAAGTTTGGAGCAATTATGTAGTCTTTAATCCCACCTTGTAGATCATACAATTTGATGGCATTTTTAGGCAGGTGAATCAGCTCCCACAGCGTGTTCTACAGAGCAGGGAACTGCAGTTTTAGTTAAATTACAAACCTGTTAAAACAAAAACTTGAGATTCTTTGAATGCACCTGTGGGTCGTTAACAAAGAAACTAATAGTTGATGTTCCAATGTTGAAATCCACCCAAAAATCCTTTAGAGACTCATCCTCGGGCTTGAAGAGCTAAAAAAGAGAATTCAAAAACTGGGTGATAAGATTTAGCACTACATAATCAGTCTTAATCTAGAACAGTTTTTAAGAAAATAAAGGTGTCATGCTTACTTCAGTTGAGTCAAGAAATACCCTAATGCAAGGGAATGAGAAGACTCTATAGGACAGAGGTACAGGGAAAAGCAAACATACCAGAACTATTTTTGTTACACAGTTGACTACGTAAAGCCAGCATTATAAAGACCCATCAAAAACTCAAATATACCTTCTTGAGTTCCCAAAATAGCTGTTGAGTTCATTCAGAAATGTCCTGCAGTCCTTAAAACATGGGGCATAGAAAGAAAGATAAAACTAATACCAGAAATATACAGTTTACAAACCATAATGTGCGAATCTGGAAAAACTTTAACATACAGTTTCAAAATCTTTGTCACAAATTGAAGTAAAAGCTGAAGCAAAGCTTCTGAAACTGAACCATTTGCCAGCAAAGTCTTCTCTCATTTTCTTTGGCGTCATCCTACAGAGTGCCTCAGAAATTGCCACCTGCATTTCATAATCTGGTGACAGTATCAAATATTACAATATGAACATTGTGTCAATACACAACTTCTTATGAATTAAAGCTGATGTGTGTAATTTTTCTGTTAACGTTCTCTAAATCTAAGCATAATATGCGGCCAACTAGAAGGAAGCAATTTGTACGTTGATTTCTTCTAAAAGTGTAGCACTGTGGCACCATCAAAACTTTGCTCTGTTTGTTTTGAGCAACCCATCCAACATGACAAAATCGGCTCGACCAATGTTGGGTTGTGCTCCACTGTTCAAAACAGTGATTTAAAGAATATATAAAGCTATGCTAACAGGGTTGACAGTTTTACAGTTCATTTAATACCACAAGGTGTTTATTAGAAAGAAAATTACTTTCCATTATGGTTTTCTGTCATTTTTATTTCCTCTACAAAATCATGGTAACAGGGTTGACAATTTAAGTTGCCCCCTACTGACAAACCTAACAAAATAAGTGATTATTATGAGGAGATGATTTATTTTCATCTCCTCATAATAAAGATGAAAATAAAGTTAGCAAATTTTTGCTTAGAAAAGAAAACTAAACTATGAACGTCTCTTACGTTTGTTATGGGCAAAGTCATCATTTAAACATATGTTAGGGACACAAAAGGGACAGATTTCGTGAAATGACCATGGTGTTTGGGGGCTGTCTGTTTGTACAACCAATGGTAGACGATGAAATTCGTTTGATTCTGTTTGAATTTTCGATTTAATTTAATGAAACTAATGGCACAGAATTTACACACTTCAACTTTAAACATGAATTATACCCAATATGTGAAGATTAACACTGTTGTCAACAATAAATGATGACCTACCACCAATGTCAATCAGTGCTTTTGCCAAGTCTTCTCTGTTAAAAAAATAAAAATAAATAAAAATAAAAATCACAAGGGAAAGAGTTTTGCCAAGAAATTAAAATCCCAACATTAACGCATGTGTTGTTGTAGTGCAATTAAATATCCACTAGAGCGCAGCATGTGAAGGGATTCGTGAACTTTCTTTAAAGGCGTGCATTATCGCTGCGTTCTGCACGGTGAACCAATCAGGTGCCGCCATTGATGTTTTTACACAGCTATTTGGAGCCGGATGATTGAAGGGATGCGATTTAAGAGACAGTGACAGTTTTGGACACGGACTACAAACAAGAGCGCTCACAGATCGATCAATGAATGCGTCTATGCGCGGGCTTGCGTTCAGCTTCAATATATCACTCAACTTTGTCTTATCGGTGCTCGAAGTGTAGACGAGTATGGATTCTCGCTATGTCTATAGATATCTATAGATATCTCTAATTAAAGAAAAGTAATGATAGGTAAAAGATCACTCACAAGAGCCCGATATGGTCATCTGAATGGCAGAGCTTCTTCCTTATGTCTTTGGGACTGCTGTCCAATATGGAGTTTATGGTTCTGATAGCCTACAAGTACGAAATTATGTCAGAAGCCATTTCACAGCACAAGTGTTTTAGCCAGTCATTTTACTAATATAGACACGTTAATAGGCTACCTCTATACGCAAACAGAAAGGCACTTCATGATCCAGGACAACAGCCCCAACCCGCAGCAGAAAAATATCCAGGATCTTATTACTGCCTTAAATACGCACAGAAAGTATGTCGTTTTTATTTTAATTATATAAAATAAAATATTTTAATGTGTATACATCAAGAATTATATGTACACACATATATAAACACGTACATAATTGACTTTATAGATAATTAAATCTGGGTCACCTGCAGTGGTGATCTGACACAGACTCTGTATAAAAATATAAAATAAAAAAGACATTCGTAAATACATTTTAAAGTAAACAGAAAATCGCCTTGTCGGCAGAGACTAATTCATGGCTATTACCATGGAAACTTCGTAGAAAACTTCGATGAGTTTCATGGCGACCTTGGATCGTTTGTGCGGTTCTTTAAGATTCTGTGACACCATCTCAAACCAATTCAACATGTAAAAGCACAGCACATTACATATGATTATACTGATCAGCATGCACACTCGATCTTTCAAATGTTAATCAGAATGAGTTAAAATGCTTATCTTCACAACTAAGCCGCGATGAACAAGTTTTTGGATACAGTCTTCATCTTTACTGATCACATGGTCAATGGCTCGTAATATTAAGGCGACATTCTTGTGTTCGTTTTTATGCAGCTCCTGAAGAGAAATAAGGTTAGGTATACATCGGTAAGAAATAATAGAGTTTCCACCCTTGCAGTGGAAAACATTACGAGACTATTGAAAATAACGTAACCGGTTTAATATTTTAAATAATTAAATAAAAAAAAAAATATGCCTTTTATCATCATGCTATTTAGAACTGTTGAGGATGCATTAAAACATGAATTCAGAGAAAGTGAAACATGCCTTGATAACAACCTCATCCAATCGATCGACCAAGGAAACGGAAGATTTTTCCTCAATAACAATCAAAAAAATCTGATTAACGTTATTTTGGATAAAGGCATCCTGGAGTCTGCTTGCAAACTGGAATTAGGAACAGAATTAGATTAAAAGAATGCAATATTAAGAGAAAAAATAAAAAAAAAATAGAAAGAAACTTAGCATGGTTCAGTGTATGTGCTTGAGCTGCAGGTAATAGTCTAAGATTGAAAGTGTTCATGTAAGGCTGTTAGACAGCAATCTAAAATCATACCATAATGATTTATGAATGTGCATCTTGTAAATAGGCCTGATAATAATAATAATAATAAAAACCTCCAGAGGAACTCACACTCATGATGAACAGGCCAGTGAACTCCTCACACTGAATGACTAATTAAATACAGGTGTTTTAATTAAGAACGCAATGATCTGTGGACAATGAACTTTACTCACTTTCAGTAGGCGTGTAGTGGATACATTTCTATGTTGGGTTTTGTTTAGAGAACATTTGTTGTAGCTGCAAATTCTGTCCTACTTGTAATTTACCTGACAAATGTTTAACGTTTTAACATTACCAGAGATTGAGTGTTATACTATGCATTCCGTCTCCAAAACTTACAATTGAATCATCTGCCTAAACATTTGAGGGATTTCTTTGCCACTGTCAAAGAACGGGTCGACTTTTTATGTTCGAATTTGTTAATTGTGGTGGACAATGTGTTAACTTCAGATTTAAACACGTTTATTATGTATAATTAAAATAAGCCTGATAAAGTTATATTAACCAACATTGCTGTGTTATAGGTTACAACGACAGCACCGTAACTTCAACTACAACCTTAAATTTGGTTGTATTTGTGCTGTCGTCCTGAAGGTGACTGCATCATATGACTGGCATAGCCTACTCCAGAATAACACGATTTTCAAATTAAGATGCTGGAAGGTCCAGTGTCGTGATTACTTAATATTTATTCACCAAACCAGATATATTAATTAGCCTGACCAACGCCTGCCTTTCAGTAAAAGTAGGCTCACTGGGGTAATGGTACAGAAACGTAATTAATATTTATGAGCCAAGCATTTACCCAGGAAGCATATATTCACGTCACCATCTATGGCCTTTAGACAAATACAATAATAATTATTATTACGTAGCCTATAGGCCTACCACTTTTCATTTGCTCAAATATGTTAATCTAGCCTACTTCAAAGGTGATAAATAATTCAAATCACGGTCAAATTGCATTAGAATTACATGTTAAAAAAAAATAAGATTGTTCAAAAAGAATTAGCTCAAAGAATGGCTCATTCATGACTATTTATGTAATTTTTAATTTAATATTTGTAAACTCGTATTTGTTTGCGCAAACATTATTTTTACTAAATTCAAGTGGCATTTTATTTTTAGCTAAGCAATATATTCCGGTGCTCATATTTGAGCTTAGCTATTTTATTTTATTGTGACCAATTTTATTTGATAACTTTATCCTTATCTACATCTGTCAGAATTTGGCAATGAGTTAACCAGCGCACACTCGTTAACTTTATTTATTTTTACAAAAATCCTTCTGACTCTCCAGGGGGTTGATCAGTTATGTCAATGCTCGGATAAGACGTCTGTCCTTTCTTAATCGGGGAAAAATGAATTTACCTGTGCAACAGAGACATTTGTTATCAAACGACTTAATTCCGCGCTAAACAGGAAGAGCTCTGAACGCTGAACTGCTGCTGTTCATTCTCAATATCACCAAATACTTTTAATGACATTAGGAGATTAATCAAGGTTAGTCCTACAGTATAGTTTGGGTTTAAGAAGGTGTAATAGATGCACATCTTCATCCTATCACTTGCATAACATCTTAAGGTAATAGAGTATGAAAAACTAAAGTGAGACGAATATAATTCATCCAGATTTGAGCAAATGACATGCATTTTACAGACAGTCAATACGAAGCGCGCGCACACACACACACACACACACACAAAATGTGAGTAGCTGTTTGTGTTTACTGTAACCATGAAGACATAAAGGGAGTGATGTTTTGAAGAAAATAACAATGGTAAAATAAAAGAATGCAACCCAGAAAGATACAGTATTCCAACCAATAAGCAACAGTGGCACTTTTTGATGAGTGTCTGTTAATAGCACATGTTCGAAGTTCAAAGATGAACGCAATGCTTTCTCTTTTCTGAAAAATTATTAAAAGGCTAGTATGACGAATGTATATTCTTTAAAATATTTTAGTAGGTTGATATACGCATTTGCAGTGAGATATATAGATCCATGGTGTTGTCAGTCACAATGAAATCATATAGGCCTATTCACAACACACACACACACACACACACACACACACACACACACACACACACACACACACATATGTGTGTGTGTGTGTGTGTGAATAGGCCTATATGATTTCATTGAGACTGACAACACCATAATGGATTGGAGAAAAACGAGTCAATTTAAAATAAAAGCACACATCAAATATCTTGTAGCCTGTAAAGTTGAACATTAGACAGGGAATGCACTCACAACAAATTATTATGTTTTATTAAGAATATATTCAAGACTCAATTAACGTAGATTATAGGCTACTTTAATTAAAATATGTTTTGTTCTAACAAGACTAGTACAGCCACGAAAAATGTATTTAGCTGCTCGCTATGAACTACAATAATATGAGCCGTTCATGATGAATTTAACCAGCAACATACATACATTTTGATTTATGTTAAATAATGTTATTGAGATTATTGTGAGTTTGTAATGTGAGGACTGAAACCAATGCACATATACATGGATACATGTTGCATTAAAAACTTATTAAAATTATTATTATCAGTTATTATTGTTTTATTGTTATTTTTTTCTGACCAGTTCTCGTAGGCCCCTTTATAAAAAACAGATCCATTGATTTTGCGATTCAGATAATGTCAGCATTTGTATTATTTTGTTGCCTTGCCGTAAATCTTTTAACTGTACAGTTGAGCATGTGTTCAGGGTGAATGTCGCCTGAAAATCACTAATATTTGTCATTTCCAATGACATCAGTGATCGTCAATGGATACACACTGTAAAAAAGGTGCGTGTGTTTATGAACTGTGTTGTGTTTGTTGTGTTAACGACCAGTCCGTGTTGTGTCAGCTGTGCGGCTTTTCGTTTACACACAACAAGTAATGACCTGCTGTAGATCACATTACTCCACCGACTGGACCAGTCCTGTTCTGTGACCAGCAACTGCGGTTCAGTCCCATTCAAAGTTGCTCGCATAAATTTCGCTGACGACACGTGAAATATCACACCGTCGGGTTCAGTTAGAACAGAGACTGACATTTTCCCCGAAAACTGCAAACGCAAAGATAAAATCTGGGATGCGTAAGGAAAATGTATTTACCCGAAGCGATGTCAGTCTGTGCCTCATCTCTGCTGTCTCTAGTCAAACACTGAGCTGTCGTCCCGCGGTTGTGTTAAAATCACTCGCCGTTAATAAAGGTGAATCGCACCAATTATTTTAAGTGAAAGAACGCAGTGTTTGAGCTAGTCATTGTTGTGTGTGTGTGTGTGTGTGTGTGTGTGTGTGTGTAGAGAGAGAGAGAGAGAGAGAGAGAGAGAGAGAGAGAGAGAGAGAGAGAGAGAGAGAGAGAGAGAGAGAGAGAGAGAGAGAGAGAGAGAGTGTGTGTGTGTGTGTGTGTGAAGCCCAGCCTCCTTCTTTACATAAACACAGCAGCGTTTACCTGAAACCATTACCTGTGTGATGCGCACCTGGACGGGCTCACACGAACGTGGATTTAACAGGAGACAAGATCGACAGTTTTGCAAGTATAAGACGTGACTGGAAGAAGTATGATCCATTTTATGAACTGATTTAGTGTCTTGATTTTTTCTTCTGATGGTTGATATTATCCGGATCTGAGAAACATGTCAAAATCTTCAGATCAGTTTGACAGCTCGGACTGCGTGTGTTCTATAGGGATGAAGCTGACTTGGGATATTAACGACCCCAAACTTCCGCAGGTAAATATTTAACTCGAGCACATATGCAATAAGTCAAATCTCTAACGCATTTATGAGTATAAATGAATATGAATAAAATATTTAACCTTAAGGAGCTATTTCTCCTTATTTGATATAGGTTCATATATGGTTTTCACTACTATAAAAATGTACATACTCGTAGCCTATATAAATGAAGCACACACACGCACATATATATATATATATATATATATATATATATATATATATATATATATATATATATATATATATATATATATATATATATATATTAAATGCCAGTTTTCATATAGTGTAATTTCAATATGTACATATAAGCTATGCTTAAATGTATGAACTGTACTTTTATTTAAATGTTCATATATGGCTATATATATATATATATATATATATATATATATATATATATATATCAGAATTCTGTTTGCGCTACCTTCTCTGTCCCTTAAAAATGATGTTGGTTTAAATTTAATCCATTAAATGTAGTCAGTTTGATTCAGATATAATATTTTTGAGTTAAATCAAACCAAATAAAAAAAAAGTCTATGTAATGCAATGGACAATATATTCAAATCATTAAAATTTTTTAGCTTTTACTTGCTTTCTTTTAACCTTTCTTACTTGAATGCTTCTAAAATATCATAATATAGCCTATAGCTAAAGTACATTATATTAAAAGAGAATAATATATACAGTATATTGTCAGCATTGCTCCAATATTCAATATTTTGGCAGGCTTGAATTACATATAGCAAACAAAACATCTTAAATTTTTTTCCAGGTAATGAAGCAGTATGACGTGTTCCAGGAGTGGACGGACGGATATGTGCGTTATATCTACAGCTGTGAGGATAAAAATGCACAGAGACACCTGAGCGGATGGGCCATGAGAAACACAAACAATCACAACTGTCAAATCCTGAAGAAGTCTTGTCTTGGAGTGGTGGTATGTTCACGGAACTGCTCTCTCCCAGACGGGGCCAAACTCCAGCTGAGACCGGCCATCTGTGATAAAGCACGACAGAAACAACAAAGTGAGTTCACCAACTTTTCTTTCAAACAAGCAGCATCTACCAAACAAGTTCATCTAGTAAGAAACAGATCTGATAAGAAAAATCTGATCTTACAAAACAGGCTTGCGCTATTATGGTATGGCAAGTAGGTGCCTGCTAGACACCTTTCAAATATCTTAACATACATTCTTAAAAATAAAGGGTTTTTGTTACACTAAAGACCCTTTTCTTATTACGTTTTTCGCTGTACAGGGTTCTACCTAAAAAGGTTGTCCTCCAGCACCATAGCAACTTCGTCATTGTCTAAAATGCTTTTAGGTACCTTCATTTTTAAGCGTGGTGAACTGTTAATGGGCCTAACTGTATAGGAATGTCCAAAATGCTCACAAAACACATCCACTGCGGGTCACTGAATTACCCTATTCTGTCAGGAGAGTCTGACCCTCTAACTCTTGAGTCTTTGTCTCAGTTAGAGAACACTTGACCTTTTGTTTGAAGTTGTGAAGTGTAACGTCCTATTGCATTTCTTGAAAAAGCAGATTTAAACAACAAGCTTTGTAAAATGTAAAAGCATGTGTAAATGATGTGCCTCTTCAACAGAAATATTGAACTTTCTGCTTTGTTTTACAGAAAAGCTTTGCCCGAACTGTAACTCAGCTCTAGAGTTGATTTTGTGCCGAGGTCACAGTGGTTATCCAGTCACCAATTTTTGGAGAGTTGACGGAAAGGCAATTTTTTTCCAGGTGTGTGTAATTGTATTGAAGACATTGAGTACTGATTAATACAGTAGGTGAGGTTATTGGTTTAGTATACTGCTGCAAATAACATTTTTATCACAGTGATAACTTCAAATGCTCCAAAACAAATACCAAAAAAGAATAAATATTATATATATAATTAATAAAAAGATACTGAAACATCTATATTAAATGATTTTGTCTTCGTCAGATGTATCATATGACCAATTCAACCTGACTACATTTTAGATCCCATAGAAATATTTCCTTAAAGCAGTAGTGTAGTCTAAGGCTTACGCCGTATGCCCACCTATCTTTCTTAGGATTTTGCGTATGCCCACCTAAGATGCATATAGCCACCAGTACAACGAGTAAAGCCTTTTGACCAGAACGTTTTCAATCTAATAACATGATGCTGCAGCACCGTAGAGTGAATACATACACATTTAAATGTCCATCCATCCATCCATCCATCGTCAACCGCTTATCCTGTGTACAGGGTCGCGGGGGGCTGGAGCCTATCCCAGCTAACATTGGGCGAAAGGCGGGGGACACCCTGGACAGGTCGCCAGTCCATCGCAGTCATTTAATGACTTACATTTAAATGTAACTTATGCAATTAAACTTGGTGAAAATCCTGCATGTTATTGCACCCGTGCTAGTTTTTGATACTCTTTGCAGATGCTGGACAACTGTTTCCCGTAATTATATCAAATGTCTTTTTTATTTTTGTTGTGCCTTTTACTGCTGTCATGGTGCCTTTCTCTCGTGATATCAAATCATTTCAATTTATATTTCAAAGAAGGAAAATTATTTCACTATACACAGAAAAACACATTATAGTACACAACAAATAACCATTAATTCTTACCTATAGGCTATTTATGGTTATACAAGATAACGTGAACATTACTACATTCATATTATGATTAACACTTTATTGCATATTACGCATATGTTTGTTATTATAGTCATTTTAATATTTAATTTAAATACATATTTAACATAATTTTACTATACCATGTTCTTAGTAGTGTACAGTACCATGCCAGCAATAAACTTAATCTGATATACATTTTGAAACAACAGCCAATGGACAAAATATATTTCTTTTATTATTTTGGGGGGGAGAAGTCCTTCATAAATTCCCAGTATGCCCACCTCTTCAGACACTACACCACTGCCTTAAAGTAGCGACTAATATTTATAACCCTACAGAAGCATCATAAAAATAAAGCACAGATTTAAAATGAATTGCACAGATGTTACTGTACAATAGAACTGTGTATACTTATTTATAAATAGAGTTGTGTATTAAAACAGTTATGATTTATGGGTTTTATGGCATTTTTAGATAATTTTAATTCTCTCTGTAATGTATATTTTTAAGGCTAAAGGAGTCCATGATCACCCTAGACCAGAGAGTAAGTCTGATACAGAGGCAAGAAGGAGCGCAGTGAAGAGACGGATGTCTTCACCTCACTTCTCACAGAAAAGAAGACTGGTGGAGCCAGAGGTAACGCACACACACACACACACACACACACACACACACACGTTGTGTTTCCATGTTTTATGGGGACTTTCCATAGACATAATGGTTTTTATACTGTACAAACTTTATATTCTATCCCCTAAACCTAACCCTACCCCTAAACCTAACCCTCACAGAAAACTTTCTGCATTTTTACATTTTCAAAAAACATAATTTAGTATGATTTATAAGCTGTTTTCCTCATGGGGACCAACAAAATGTCCCCACAAGGTCAAAAATTTCGGGTTTTACTATCCTTATGGGGACATTTGGTCCCCACAAAGTGATAAATACACGCTCACACACACACACACACACACACACACACACACACACACACACACACACACACACACACACACGTAGTGTTTCCATGTTTTATGGGGACTTTCCATAGACATAATGGTTTTTATACTGTACAAACTTTATATTCTATCCCCTAAACCTAACCCTACCCCTAAACCTAACCCTCACAGAAAACTTTCTGCATTTTTACATTTTCAAAAAACATAATTTAGTATGATTTATAAGCTGTTTTCCTCATGGGGACCGACAAAATGTCCCCCACAAGGTCAAAAATTAGGGTTTTACTATCCTTATGGGGACATTTGTTCCCCGCAAAGTGATAAATACACGCTCACACACACACACACACACACACACACACACACACACACACACACACACACACACACACACACACACACACACACACACACACATACGCACACACGTACAAACATTTTGATACTTATAGTCACAACAAACAAAATCGCAGGTTGGTAAAGACAGAGTTATACTTCTAAATCAAGACAGTATGATTATTATTTCATACACTAACAGTTAGACCAACACGACTGAAATATTTCTAATGACCTTGAAAAAAACATTTAAAGGCCTATGCTTACATGCCTGAAATTTTATAGACATAAATGAATTGTGAAAATGAATGAAACTCTTAAATAATAATAATAATCTGGATTAGATAAAGGAAAAGCAGTCAACAAGTGTCCAGCAAACATGGGAACTCCACACTACATAATTCCCATACTTTCATTTGTGTTATTTAATAGTTTTGATGACTTTACTATTATTATAAAATCTGGAAAACTCCAATAATAAAGAGTAAGTATGTGTCCAAAGAAATCCTGACAATTGCTTAATGAGAGTATGTTTTTATGTATGTATGTATGTATTTGCATAAATTACATGATTGAAAGTTTTGTTTATAAATAGTTTTGAGCACTGCACTACATTACTTCTGCATTTGCATGTCATACTGCAGAAAAATACAACTTTCCCAGTGTACTTCTTCAGCTTTGGGTTTGATTAGAAATGGATAAATGACAGATAATCAGATCCAATGTCTTTCTCTTTTAGATGGCAGGTTTATCTTAGTATTAATATACAGTCTAGTCTATTCTTGAAACATAATTCAACAAAAGATGCAAAAAAATGGTCAGCAAACAACTTGAGTGTGTAGTGCTGTTTTTCCCTCCTAACTACATAAATTCTAAGGTGCACTAAAGCCGTGCGCTCGCAGATGCGTAACTCTTTTAATGGTCACGGAAGGTCGGTTGGGCTGAAAAATTGAGGGCGACATTACACCCTGGTAAGTAAGAGAAATCAGTTAATTTTTTTTATTACATTAATGTTATTTGTATTTTGTAATTTTGACCCAACTTCTTGTAATTTATGACTTACACATTTATTTCAGCAAGCACAAAGAAGCAATGTCGACAAAACTGTTTCATCCAGGCCTGCATTACTCTCTATCAGGAGGTAATTAATTTCACACGTATCACTAAAATCTCTGTTGTGGGTTGACTAGTAATCCTGATACCAGATTATGTTATAATTAAATTTTCTTTGCATCTAGAAAACATGGGAGCACATCACAGCATTGAATTAATCAAACTGCACTGATATAAAGAAATTAATAAAGCTCTTTTCAAGAGTGTGAGTATGTCAAATGTCCATAGTCAAAGAGAGGAAGTGATGGACATGTTTCAATTTCTAAACTTGTGAGTATATGTTGTTGTCATGTACAAAAATATGATACTTTTTATTTACTTATTGAATATGTCATAATAACTTAACATGGGTTTTGGCAAAGACCTTCAGCTAACTCAGAGACTTCTGAAGTTCTGGCCATCAACATCATCAAAGCCAAAGTGACAAGATAACAAGAGGAAGTCAAAGGGGACATTTTACTTCAAAACAATGGCATGAACAATGGCATAAAAGGTGCATATTTTCTATTATTTCTCATTATTTTGCATTGCATCAAGGTTTTTATGATACTAAATAATATTTTATTTCTATTTACAGTGGCTCTGGAGTGTAGCATTACTTGTATGACCATCCTTATACAGATAAAAAACAACACTCTTATTCATATGTTTCAAGATGCAATTTATACAAATTACTTTGTTTTGAATTATTCTGAATTCTGACAGCAGGTCTATAAAATGTTTCACATACTTACAGGGATCAACACATCCATCATCAACCTGATCTCTCATATGGTGTCCAGACCCCTCAGAGAGTGCAGAGAGTTGGCATCAGACAGATGATATGGAGATGGTTGTAGTGAAGTGATCTTTTGTTTGTTTTTATTTGTTGTGTCCAAAATTCCTCACTCAGTTTGTCAGACCAGTAGAAACAAAAATATTATGAGTCTGCCCCATTGCTAAAAATGTTGACAGCTTTTCATTGGTCATTGATTTCGTTTTTTTTTACTGGTCTATTAATCTTATTTATGGTTATACTAATGTTAACTGATAGTTAATGTTAAATGATTTCATGTGTATGATTTTTACATAAATAATATTCATACTATTTAACTTTTAGCTTATTATTACAAACCTGTGGATTTATTAAATCAATTCTCATGACTAATGCATTATGAATTGTGTTTATTATTGCTTGTGTTTTTGTAAATACAAACAATTAAAACTGCTTTACTTAATAATGCTTAAATGTCATTATTTGTTGCTTAAGAATGTATTTCACTTTCTTAGTTATATAGTATATGAACTATTCGCATTTCCATTAAACGTTATAATACAAATAAATACAAATAAAACAAAAAATAAATGTAAAAACAAAACACAAATGTTACATTTGCATGTTGGGAACCCCTAAAAGGTTCTATATAGAAACTTTCTACCTGACTCAATGAAACATTTAGGGTTTTTTGATAATTCTATATTGAACCTTTTATTGTATACAATAGCTAAAAATATTCTATTTGGTCCTAAGTGATTTGGAGAAGATTACCATAGCTGGGCTGCTTGGAGACATTGACCTCTCTGACAATTGGAATGAATTTCATCACAGTTAATCTCTATTCTGAGAATAATTTGCAAATCAATAAATCTTTGTTTTCTGTTGTCATCAGCCTGGGCGCTACTACGATATGGCCTTCCCAAATATCCACCAGCTCACCATGGAGGGTCCAGACCGCTTCAGCATCATTGCAGAGTCCAACTTGCCAATCCAAACCCAACACTACCCTCCGTTCCAAAACCCAGAGCCCTACAAGTTCCCCTACGACACGCACACCGCCGTGGCCATGGCTGATGCCCCAAGCGCACTGCAGAAGCCTGCCAACCACTGTCTGTATATGACTCGCCCCCCATGTGGCTATGATTTCACAGTTCCAGGATACCTCGGCTCAAGCCCTTATCCAACGTCACTGTACAAGGACCCTGCTAGCCCACAATCTGAGAACGAACCTAATAAATCTGGTCCCTGTCTGAGCGGAGTGTCTCACGGCACAAGTACATTAGCCAGCCATGAGCGAAACTACGCAGACACCACGGGAAAACATCACAGCTGGAAGCAGATTCTTGGTAAAGGTGCTTATGGGGAGCGAGGAGACTACCCTCAGCTGCAGACCAATGGCAACCACCACTACTACAACAACGACTACCCATGTAGGTACACAGGACCTGCTCCCGCTACCCCGGCTGCGCTCCAAACCATAATAACCACAACCACAAAAGTGTCCTACCAGCCGTGCCCCAAGCCATCTGTTGTCAAGTACGGAGAGAATATTTATGATGTAAAGGGCCTGTCTAACTGTAACTCGCTCTTAGAAGAGGCCTCTCCTAACTCTACCTACTCTGACCTGAAGATTCCTGAAGATTCCGGAGTGATAAAATCTGCCCTGTCGTACCAGGACACGCTTCCAGCTAAAATTGAGAGGGCCGAAAACTTTGAGGGCTATCGCTACAGCAGTTACAGCTCAAATAGTTACCCTGAACGGATGTCACATCCATTCAGGTATGACAGCGGAGAATACTGAGGGACTCAAAAGAGAGCTTGATTTCGTAAATCATTGCATTTTCACGTGTGCAACTCATAATGCAATGCAAGAACGAGTTGAATTTTCAGCATTGCCTCAAAGAGTAGCATTAGGGAAAACTTCTTTGTTTTGTTCTGTGGTCAATTTTCCACTTTAGGTCAACCACTGTGAAGGTGGTGCAACATTTTGAAGAGAATCTTGCTGAGCGAGCAAGTTAGTTCATTTATAATTAATTAATAGGTTTGCTTTGGTGACTTTTCTTGCCTGTAGAGAAAAGACAATAGCAATTGAGTGTGAGCTGTGAAGGATATAATTTGTTGACCCTCTAAACCAGAGGTATTCAATTAATGTTCCAAGAGGTCCAGTCTCTAAATTTCCTTCCCAGCAAAGGGCTGGACAGTAACTTAAAACAATATTGGTGTCAATATTCAGTATGGCTATGAAATGACATAAGAATTAGCTAATTTTTGGAATAGTTATTATAAATTTCCAAGGTGGTAGCAGTAGTACTTTGTAAAAGTGCAAGAAAAAAAACAGTCAAAGAAGTCTTTTCAAAACTTGGCAAGGATTAGGACATTGGGGGCCCAGAGAAAAAGCCCAAGTAATTGGGTCTGGTGGATCTTCTTCCAAAAGATTATTTTGTGACTGAGGAAAGATACTGTGTAGAGGTTTAGGGGTATCTCCCAATAAACATTTTTGAAAATGTAAAAGTCAGAATGAACCATTTTTCTATTTTCCTTAAAGTGAGAATCTACCAACAAAAAACGAACAATGGTCTGACTATCGAATTATGGAAAAGTTCTCATTGGAACTCCACTATGCTACTATCTAGTAAAAGTTTTTGTTGCTTTGCCTTGCCATCCATACCAGGCATGACATATTTGATTTATTTAAAAATTGTTAGATCTATTTGTCTTTATAAAAGGATCAAAACAAACAAACGACAAATAAAGCTTTATAGTCTAAAGGTGCTCTGGAAGCATGTTGTCCTATCACAAACCTGGCTCAGCTGAACTGAGTCTGATCAGACAAATGAAGATCAATTAACTTTCAATCTAATTTTCTGCCGTATGTTTTAACAAAAAATGCCCCAAAATATCCATCTATATTTCTGTTCACTTTATTTTTTTCAAACGGGCAATGGGTGTGGACCGGGAAAGAGTATAAATGAAGCGTGTTTGGTACTAGAGACAAATATTTGAGGATACAGCTCTGAAAGATCAGTGCTATCTATGCCCTGAGTGCTTGCGGTCTACACAGCTCCGTTGTTTTGTCACGCTGCTCACTTTAAGTGTAGAAACTGTGAGAGGGGGCTGAAAACAGCCAGTGATTTGAGACTCAATTAAATTAGACATATCATTGGTGAATGACCTAATAAATGAATCAGAGATTTCCAAACTGAAAGTACGACATGCCTCTTGTTCATGAACAAGGATCTGTTGACCGACTGAAAAAGAGGATGAATTATAAACATGATTAATCACCAAACATTACAGTGACATAAGGATGTTATTGACACATTTGCAAAATGATAGATAGGCCTATGCTTCGTTGTCATTTGTGTGGGAAATTTCTTATGGTTCTTAAACACTCAGCTGAAATTTCTAAGTAGATTGTTTAAGGCACGGTCACATTTATCTTTGCTCGAAATACTACAGTAATTTCAATTGTAATCTACACGAGAAGGCGAAGAATTTCCCCTTGCGGATTGCGTGATTCATTTTTGGTGAACTTTGACAGGCAAATTTGCCGTGTTGACCAATAGGAGGTTGCTTGGTTTGGCAGTGACCTCTGTTTGGGCAGTGCTTTGTACAGAGCTACACTGAATTTTCACAATGGACAAGGATAATATTTTATCAGCAAGTATCTTTTTAACACCACTCTCACAGAGTATAAAGTGCTATATTAAATATATTAAATTTTGCTGGTTTCATACCCACTCAACATCCTCACACGGCTTTTTTGTGTAAAGGCAAAAGTGACTATGCATTTAGACTTGTTTTGGTGGAGAATGACTCTTTGGTATGCAATGACTCACTCAAAACACATAAATGATGCTCATTTGTCTCCTCCTACTGGTGCAAAGGCATAATTTGCAGAAATATTAATTGAAAGAATCAGTGAGCGAATTATGATTTTTGGTGAATGGATTCAAAAGGCTCCAGTTCAATCAAAATACCCACCATATTAGTTAAAATTTCTAAATGTTTTTAACTAACTACCTAATATTAAAACATCCAGTTTAATAGTGCAGACTTTTGAAGCCCCCTTGAGTACTTAAGTTTGTCACATTACATCAGCGCAAGAGCACAATTTACAATGGGACTGCAAGCTTACAATATGATAACCAAGCATTTGCGTCTGTGTTAATATATTTTGTAAAGTATGGTTCAAGCCATAGAAATGTGTTGTTATTTATATTCAGTATTTGATTTGTTCAGATGTCTTTAGTTTTAAAGTGATTTTTGTGTAAATCTTTGACATGTATTGATGAAATACAGTTAAATCAGTGTTGAGTATATTTCTAGTTTGGTTAATTGCTGTTGTCTTAGAAATAAATAAAGAAAAGTATGTCAAATGAGAATTCATGTAAGAATTGTTTCTTTGTTCTGTTCATTAAAAATGGTATCTCTTCATAACTGAGAACATTTAAAGTGTGATATTATTCTACAACAGACATATTGTCATTGATAACAGATCGAGTCACTGCTCATATTAGTCATTTTTAAGAGGAGAATTAAGAATAACACTTCAGTCATAAAACATTATTACATGTGGGATTAACAAAACAAAAAAGTCCTAAAATATCTTTAGCTTTGACATGTAGACTTCTTTTCAAAAAACTCTCTGTTTGTTTAGCATGGCCTAATAGGAAGTACAAAACATGACATAAAAGCATATAATCATGGGCTTTATGACTGAGAGCTTTTAAGACATCAGAGAGAAAGCGAGACATGCTTTTCAAGCCTACACAGTCCAACGAAGAATATTCTGCTGTCAGACGGGATCAAGAATAATCACAGTCAATTAATCGGCGGACCTGTCATCATACTGCCTGAGAGAGGTGCCGAACAGGCTATAGAACTTCAACCACTTGACAGACAGAAAGAGATACAATTAAACACACATAAAATATCTGACATCACAAGAGACAACAAGCAACAAGAGAAAACAGACATGCAAAAGGAAGGAGACTGTGAAAACACAGTAAGACACTGAGAGAGAGAGACACTGTAATACCTATTTCTGACAGCATCTCTCATCACAGCCACTTTATAACTGAAAAAAAAAAAAACAAACAGGAATGAACGAACAAGCACAATTCATTATTGTGTGTGCCTGGGGTGGTGGTGGCATAGTGGGCTAAAGCACAGAACTTATAAGCAGAAGGTTGCTGGTTCGATCCCCACAGCCACCACCATTGTGTCCTTGACACAATGTCATGTTGCTCCAGGGAGATTGTCCCTGAAATAAGAGCACTGTATGTCACTTTGGATGAAAGTGTCTGCCAAGAAATAGCTTATATGAGAACGCACGAAACGTTTCCAGACATGCAGTCAACACAAAGACACTCAAATACTTTTTATCATTTCTCTTGCTTTTGCTGATCCACAAGCTTTCACTAGGTCCAAAATTAACACTAACACTCATAATGTAATAACAAAGCATAATGAAATAAATGTTCATAATGTAATAATTTTCTTAAAACTTAATAATTATTACATTATGTAACAGCACATAATGTAATAAAGGAATCACGGCCCCTAACCACATCCTCCAAAGTTTAAGCAATAAATGCGTTAATATGCGTTATTAATAAAAATTTGATATCCTTTCTTATATGCTAAAATTAGAACTTTCCTGACCCATGACTTACTAATGATGTCTTTTTTTTTTATATGTTAAAAATATATTTATTTAATTTGTTTCTATTATTTGATTTCATCATACATTTTGGATGGTTTATACATATATATACACTCACCTAAAGGATTATTAGGAACACCATACTAATACTGTGTTTGACCCCCTTTCACCTTCAGAACTGCCTTAATTCTACATGGCATTGATTCAACAAGGTGCTGAAAGCATTCTTTAGAAATGTTGGCCCATATTGATAGGATAGCATCTTGCAGTTGATGGAGATTTGTGGGATGCACATCCAGGGCACGAAGTTCCCGTTCCACCACATCCCAAAGATGCTCTATTGGGTTGAGATCTGGTGACTGTGGGGGCCATTTTAGTACAGTGAACTCATTGTCATGTTCAAGAAACCAATTTGAAATGATTCAAGCTTTGTGACATGGTGCATTATCCTGCTGGAAGTAGCCATCAGAGGATGGGTACATGGTGGCCATAAAGGGATGGACATGGTCAGAAACAATGCTCAGGTAGGCCGTGGCATTTAAACGATGCCCAATTGGCACTAAGGGGCCTAAAGTGTGCCAAGAAAACATCCCCCACACCATTACACCACCACCACCAGCCTGCACAGTGCTGGATCCATCACAAGGCATGATGGATCCATGTTCTCATTCTGTTTATGCCAAATTCTGACTCTACCATCTGAATGTCTCAACAGAAATCGAGACTCATCAGACCAGGCAACATTTTTCCAGTCTTCAACTGTCCAATTTTGGTGAGCTCTTGCAAATTGTAGCCTCTTTTTCCTATTTCTAGTGGAGATGAGTGGTACCCGGTGGGGTCTTCTGCTGTTGTAGCCCATCCGCCTCAAGGTTGTGCGTGTTGTGGCTTCACAAATGCTTTGCTGCATACTTCGGTTGTAACGAGTGGTTATTTCAGGCAAAGTTGCTCTTCTATCAGCTTGAAACAGTCGGCCCATTCTCCTCTGACCTCTAGCATCAACAAGGCATTTTCAGCCCACAGGACTGCCGCATACTGGATGTTTTTCCTTTTCACACCATTCTTTGTAAACCCTAGAAATGGTTGTGCGTGAAAATCCCAGTAACTGAGCAGATTGTGAAATACTCAGACCGGCCCGTCTGGCACCAACAACCATGCCACGCTCAAAATTGCTTAAATCACCTGTCTTTCCCATTCTGATATTCAGTTTGGAGTTCAGGAGATTGTCTTGACCAGGACCACACCCCTAAATGCATTGAAGAAACTGCCATGTGATTGGTTGATTAGATAATTGCATTAATGAGAAATTGAACAGGTGTTCCTAATAATCCTTTAGGTGAGTGTATATATATATATATATATATATATATATATATATATATAGTTAATAATAGTATTTATTTAATTTTAAATGTTTTCCTTCACCTGTAGGCCTACTTGTCTTTATGATTGTATTCATACATTGTTTGATCTTATTGAACATTTATATTGAAAAAACTATACAGTTTTACCACCATTTGTGGACTTTTCAGACGGTCCCTTACCACATCCTCCAGAGTATTAGCACGTTTTAGCACAATGTGTGGACTTTTAAGACTGTCCCTTACCCACGTAGGCATATTATTCAAATTTATATCAGTGTTAAATTGGCGATCTAGAACAATTTCACCGTGACGCATCTGACCAACTTAAATATGGGACAAATCGTGCACCGCATTGATTCAATAGGGGGACGCATCATTTTATCTTTAAATACGGGTTGATCCAGTATTTTATGGGACGGGTGGCAACCCTATTGGTGAATGTGAAGAATACGTTCAGAACACAGGCCGCTGAAATAGTGGACAGTTGCTATTGTGCTCAATACTGTGAATATATCCATACTGTCTTTCATAGTGGAATATTTATAGACAGTCCCAGTTCTTATTCACTTACAGTATGTGAAAATAAAACCAAAATAACTTTTGTGTTAAAAGAAAGTACGAAAGAAAATATAGGTTTGGAACAACACAAAGGGACTGTATTACCTACAGGTTGATGAATTAAGATGACTGAAATTTGTCTTGAATTAATAAATATGGAATGATTAACCAAATTTGTTTATTGATGTAGCCTTTTTTTGGATAGGAAGCTATCAACAATTTAATGGCTGTTAAAATGTTGATTTGAAATGTTTAATCGCAATTAATTGCATAATTATTTTGTCTTTAATCGCAATTAATCGCAGATTTTGATAGTGCTGAAATTTAACACTATATATATATATATATATATATTTTTTTTTGTCAAAATAAATTTATTTCTATCTTAAGAAAGAAAACAAAATAATATGTAGCAATATAATGCATTATTAACATTTTCCAAACAAGTACTTCCACATTATAAACATAGAGATGCACTAAAATATCACCAATTCAAGTCACATTATTAGGGCTCTGGCACTGTAGTGTGAGTTTTTGGCTTGTGCTACAGTGTAATGACTCCGGGTGGACACATTACAAAGGTTCCGCACTTCACACCACTGTTTATGCTGTATTATGCTCTATTAATGGTAAATGCATTAATAATCGGATTAAGATTAAGTTAAACTTTTTTATTAATCTCATGTGTTTATGAATTATACATGATGTTATTTTTTAAACATCTTTTACTATATTGCAAAATGGCTAAATGGCTGATAGGAAATACACTTATCAAAAGTTTAGACTCAACTACTCATTCTTTAACATTACTATTTTCCCATTTTAGAATAGTATAATCTAAACACACAAATGGAAGTATGGGAATTATCTTCGAATTGCGACAATGTGAAATTTGAAATGTGACATTTATTAGTACATTTTGTAAATTTACATAGCATTGTCAGGAGTGGCAAATAATGTTGGTGATGATACCTTCTTTGTCTACTCTTCCTTCTGTTTAGCTGCACTAATATGTGTGAATGTATGGCTGATGCCACTCTATCTCTGTCACCTCTATATTTCTGCTGTAGCCCTCATGATATGCAGCTAACTTCAAGCAGAGATGTTTGTAAACAGTGAGATAGAGATGGGCCAGACTCAAAGGCAGCTGCATGATAATCTGTGGCGGTATAGAGCACTTCAAAGACACCTTCATGAGCGGCACTACACCCATGAGTGATCAGAGACACGCTGGGCTTGATACAGGCCTGGACTTCATATCTGCTTTGGTCCTTTTGAGATACACACTTCAGTAAATGTATGAAACTTAATCAAGTTTGGGCAAAAATAAATAAATAAAAATCAGAGTTTAAGAATTGTCGCCGTTTATATATATGAGTTGGGGATTCAATAGAATTGACCACACCCTACTGGATGTTAACTTGGATTTAAAATAGCTATGACAGGAAGTGGATTCAAATAAATTCAACTTAGTCAACAGAGAAATGTAATTGGTCTATATATATATAGATCAGTGGCAACAACAGAACATTTCTTAGGTGTTCTGCATTGTTAAAAATTCCTGTTAAATTTACAGTAAAAAACAAAACAAAAAATAGGCTGCTGTGGTAGACAGAAATTAACTGTAAAATATACTGTACAGTGACCATGTTTCAGGCATTAAAGATGTTATATTGGTGCCTGTACATTTTACAATTCACTACTGTATACAGTATATCATTAAATTACATACTGTAATCAACTTAGCATTTTTAGTTACCATCTAAAAGTCACCATATCACACTAGTAACATAGGTGGTAAAACAAAAGGCCACATGATGACTTAAATTACATCACGAGTGTTCCTTCCAGAAGCAATGGTCAATACATTTGAATAATTATGTATAGACAGTGCACACGAGAACTGTAAAATTACATTTATTGTTTTTTTAATGACATAATGCAGCTGCACAGCTGAACTGTTTTGAACTGTATACATTTTTCATTTTCATTTTCAAAATTACAAAAACTATTTTTACTATGTATTTATTTTTAAGATTTCCATCTTGTAAGCTATTTCATGTTGTTTAGCCCCATTTTATAACCCATATATTGTGTTATTGCTTCTGAGTAATTCATCCATCCATCCATCCATCTTCTATTGCCGCTTGTCCTATGTAGGGTTGTTTTATGAATTTATTTGAATTTCATTCTATTTTAATTCTACTTTCTTACATACAAATTTAAATTCAAGTCAAGTAATTTTCCTTTGTATAGCACTTTTTACAACACACATCGTTTCAAAGCAAATCATGCATTATCAGAAAATTTAAACTATATCTATTAAGTCTCAGAGTCATCATTGTGTAGTTTGATAAAATATGATTGTGAATTGTGTTTAAAAATAAGTAATTCAATAATAATTGTATTTATAACCCCATTGAGCAAGTTGAAGGCGACTGTGGCAAGGAACATAAAACTCCATAAGATGTTGGTTAATGGAGAAAAATAACCTTGGGAGAAACCAGACTCACTGTGGGGGCCAGTTCCCCTCTGGCTAACCAGCATGAATATAATGCCAATGTTAGTTATTTATGTGAATTGCAGGTCATGGTTTAAAATGTGTAAACTTATTAAGTGTTAAGGGCCAGTGTTTAAACAAAGATTTTGTATGAACTGTAAGATTAATGATTAATGTCTATAAAGTTCAGCCTGGATTAACTGCAGAAGTTCACATTGATGCACTGTCCTTTGTTAATTGGCAAATGAAGGCTTTTGTTGACAAATAATTGATAGTCTATGTATTCCATTTCAAGAGAGTAGTCCATCATTAGGCCGAGGTAATGCAGGCAGAGATCAGTGAGGTGCATTGCAGTTCAACCAGCAGGTCATTTCGGTGAGGTCTATCCTAAGTCCAATGTTCAGGCAGTGGCATATGAAGTGTCCCTTGTCTTAGGGTTGGAGTTGGCATCAGTTCATCCCCTGAAGTCCATCGAAATAGACTGAAGTGATGTCTGGCTGGCACTGGCAGCATTTAGTCGTCATCACTCAGAGACAGATAGCAGTGGAGTCCGAAACAAAGCAGGAACGGAGGTGGATCTCACAGGCTCTGGTATGATTCTGAGTTTGAGACAGGGAAACAAATAGAATAATATAAGTGTAGATGCCATTCAATTTTTTGCAAAGTTATAGATCATGATAAATATTTCTGGTTCCAGCAGACCTAACTAAAGCAGCATAATTGTGAGTTGAAGGATAAATTAGGTGTAAGCCTGGCTAAACAGATGAGCCTTTATTCTAGACTTAAACTGAGTGAATGTGTCTGCATCTCGAACAGTGTTAGGAAGACTATTCCATAGTTTAGGAGCCAAATAGGAAAATGATCTACCTCCTTTTGTGGATTTTGATATTCTAGGAATTATTAGGCCAGAATTTTGTTATCGTAATGAACATGATGGAATATAACGTGGTCGAATCTCACTTAAGTACTGCGGAGCTAGACTATTCAAAGCTTTGTACTTAGTTAACAAAATGCAAAAATGCATGCAAAATTTAGCAGGTAGCCAATGTAACAATGATAAAACGGGGTAATATGATCATATTTCTTGGTTCTAGTCAGCACTCTGGCAGCTGCATTTTGAACCAACTGATGTTTATTTATTGAACTTGCTGGACATCCTCCCAGTAATGCATTAGAATAATATAGTCTTAAGGTCATGAACGCATGAATATGTTTTTTGGCATCAGCAACAGAGAGCATGTGTCAAAACTAAGCAATATTTCTGAGGTGGAATAACGCTGTTCTACAAACACTGGAAATTTGATATTCATAGGACATATTGGAATAAAATATAACACCTAAGTTCTTTGCTTTTGAAGACGATGTCACAGTACATCCATAGAGAGTCAAATTCTATTTTAGTGGCTTATTTTTTGTCCAATAATTAGTACCTCTGTTTTGTCAAAATTGAGTAGAAGGAAAATTCTGGCCATCCAATCTTTGATTTCACTGATACACTCTGCTAATTTGAATAATTGTGAAATTTCATAATATTCTAAGAAATATGGCACACCATATTTAACTTTTGTTTGATTTGACAATTCCTTGTTTACACAGACAAAGTGGTAGCAGTCTGCTAAATAGGACCTAAACCATGCTAATGCAAGTCCACAAATGCCAACATATAGGGCCTATTCAAGAGAATGTTGCGATCTATGGTGTCGAAGGCAGCACTAAGATCTAAAAGCTCTAGAAGAGAAATGCAGCCACGATCAGATGATAAGAGCAAGTAATTTGTAAAAAAAAAGTGCAGTCTCTGTAGGGTGATGGGGCCTAAATCCTGACTGAAATTGTTCATATATACTATTTCTCTGTATAAATGAACATAGTTGGGAGGATACAACCTTTTGTAGTATTTTCGACATAAACGAGAGATTTAAAATTAGCCTATAATTAGCCAATTTTCCAGGATCAAGCTGTGGCTTCTTAATAAACGATTTGATAACTACCATTTTTAAGTTTCTTGGGACATGTCCTAAGGATAGACAAGAGTTATTAATATTAAGAGGAGGTTCTGAAATTACAGGAAATACCTCTTAGGTGCTTAGTTGGTATTGGATCTAACATAATGTTGTGACTTTTGATGTTTCGAAAAGTTTTGTTTGCTCTTCATGATCTATGACAGCGAAGGATTGAGGTAGCTAGTGAGGAAAATTATGAAATACTGTTTTCTGTGGTGCTGTGACAGATGATTGCATAGTTCGAATTTTATTTCTGACCATTTAAATTTTATTCATTACTCTTGTGCAGTGACGGAATATCTGGTTCAGTCGAGGCTTTATTCCTAATCAATTTAGCCACAGTACTGAATAAACACCTAGGATTGTTGTGGTTATTTTTTAAGAGTTTGCTAAAATATGCTGTGATTCTATAGTTTAAATCTCAACTCCATATGACAGAATTAAATCTAGCGTATGATTATGGCCTGTCACATTTTGTCTGACTCCAAGAGAGTTATCTATAAATGCTAAACCCAATGTATTCATCCAGTTTAAGCCAAGTTTCGGTCAAACAGAATGCATCCAAACAATGATCTGTAATAATTTCATTTACATTTAGTGCTTTGGTTGAAAGAGATCTCATTTTTAGTAGCCCTACCTTTATATGATGTTTATCTTCTATTTTATTTATTTTTTTCAAGTTTTACCTTAATAAAATATTTTCAAAATAATTTAGGGAGGAGTTTGTGTTTGGTAGTTAGGGAAACAGACACAGTCTATGTGTGATATCTAGTTGATACAGTCTCTATGTGTTGTTTTTTATTTGACCTGTGTGACATCTCATCTCATGGTTCTCAGCAGGAAACCGATGGAGTGCATACTCCAGGTAGGGAAGGACGTATTTCCCCAAGTGAAGGAGTTTAAGTACCTCAGGGTCTTGTTCACGAGTGAGGGGACAATGGAGTGGTAGGTTGGCCGGAGAATCGGGGCAACGCACCGTTGTCAAGAAAAGAGAGCTGAGCCGGAAGGCAAAGCTCTCGATCTACCGGTCAAATTTTGCACTCACCTATGGTCATGAAGGCTGGGTCATGACCGAAAGGACTGGGTCGCGAGTACAAGCGGCCGAAATGTGCTTCCTCAGAAGGGTGTCGGGCTTCTTCCTTAGAGATAGGGTGAGGAGCTCAGTCATCCATGTGGATCTCGGAGTACAGCTGCTGTTCTTTGCGTCGAAAGGAATCAGTTAATGTGGTTTGGGCATCTGGTAAGATGTCCAAGGGAGGTGTTTCAGGCATGTCCAGCTTGGAGGAGGCCTCGGAGACCCAGGATTAGGTGGAGAGATTACATCTCCACACTGGCCTGGGAACGCCTCGGGGTCCCCCAGTCAGAGCTGGTTAATGTGGCTCGGGATAGGGAAGTTTGGGGCCCCCTGCTGGAGCAACTGCCCCCGCGACCCAACTTCGGATAAGCGGTTGAAGATGGATGGATGGATGGACATCTCAAGGCAGTTTGCAGATGTTCGGATTAGCCAGTTTGTCTGCTTCCTGACCAGGGAAGCAGACTATCAAATACTATCACTATTAAGACTACGAGTTAAATTACTAGAATGGCAACTTTCCCAGAGGGATAGAGGGTCTCTCTTTAGCAGGTCAGGTCTACCCCAAAAACTCTTCCAATTGTCTATAAATCCCATTCTATTCTCCAGACATTACTCAGACATCCAGCCATTCAGTGATACTAATATACTTTAAACCTCGTCAATGCCACGTGCACGGAGGGGACCAGAGCAAATTACAGTGTCTGACATCCCTTTTGCAACACACCTCTTTAATATTATCTTTAGTGATCTCCAACTGGCAAAGCCAGTTGTGTCAACATGAATAACAATTTAAAAAAATCTACGTTTTAGCATTAGCCAACATTTGTAAATTTGATCTGATATTAGATGCACTGGCACCGGAAAAGCATTTAACAATAGTGGCTAGAGTCCCTATTTCCATGTTCCTTACAATAGACTCTACAATAGACCTAAAACCAAGGCTCTTTCAACATGATTCTCAGTGGGTGCATCACTGAGTGGGGAGAATCGACTGGAAACCCTAACAGGAATGGGAGAGTGGTATCACTTTGCTGAGCGAGTATGCAGCCGAAACGTCACAGAAACGGCCTGCTGCGGAGGCTCTACAGCCGGAACCAAATGTATGTTGCTCACTGTACTGTCCGCATCCCACAGTATCAACTGGATTCTCTTTCTCAGTGACCTACACTAGCATTCAGATGTTTGCCTCTAACTCATTAAACTTTTCCATCAGCCTGACTAATTCCTTATATTTATCACATGGAAACCCCTCACTGCTTACAGAAGAATCTATAGTAAACATGTGTCATGCAATGCAGGAAGCAATAATATTGTCACGTTCCTGTGTTGTCTGCCCTATGTTCTCTGTTTCACCCATCATGTTTGTGTCATGTTTCCGTGTTGTCTGCTCCGTGTTTTCCGTTTCACCCGTCACCGATCCCGTTCCATGTCACGTTTTCCCTGTTGTCCGCCCTGAGTCTCACTGTCCGTGTGTAAACTACAATTCCCACAAATCCTGGCCTCTCTCACTGCCTGCACTCTTCATTGTTCTCACCTGTGTCTCGTTTAGTCTTCATTGTGTTGGTGTATTTAACCCTGTCTGTTTCTCCTTTCCCCTGTTGGACTTTGTTGTATGTAGATGCTGGTTTCCCATGTTTCCATCGTTGTTTTCGCCACAGTTATCCCCGTGTATACCTTCCGTGTTATGTTAACCCTTTGTTTGCCTTTCGTGTTTTGTTTACCTTTTCCCATCGTGGATGTTTCCTTTTGTTCATGTTATTTTGTGTTGCCCTTTTATTTTAATAAACCTTGCTGCGATTAGATCCTCGTCCTGTGTCTACTTCCACAACGTCATAACAGAAAGACCAACCGCCAAATGGATCTAGCAGCGGTTTTCCTCGAACTGTCCCGGGCAAATCTTCCCGTCCGCAAGTACTCACGACTCTTCTCCACGGTCGCCATCCACACCGGGCTCAACGACGACGCCCTGAAGTCCATCTACTGGGTCGGGTTACCGTCATCCCGGTGGAGAGTGGCGGCGATACCTGGAGAGCTCCCATGGAGGGAGTAAGTGAGCATCGTTCTGAGGAACCTCGCGCCCGAGGAACCACCCCTCGTGATTCCGGCTGTCGAGCCTGAGCCCCTGCCTACCCGGATCGATGAGCCAGCGCTGCCAACTTCCGCCCGGAGGAGGAGAAGGAAAGCCTCTGCTCTCCAGCTCACGTCTGCCACGGTCAGCGAGCCAGCGCCTACGCCTCCCACAGTCAGCGATCCAGCGCCCACGTCTGCCACGGTCAGCAAGCCAGCGTTGCCAGCCTCGACCGTCCCTGAGCCAGCACCTGTAGCCTCAACCGTCCCTGAGCCAGCGCCTGTAGCCTCGACCATCCCTGAGCCAGCACCTGTAGCCTCGACCGTGTAGCCTCGACCGTCCCTGAGCCAGCGCCTGTAGCCTCGACCTTCCCAGAGCCAGCGCCAACAGCCATGACTGTCCAAGAGCCAGCGCCAGCAGCCATGACCATCCCAGAGCTAGCGCCAGCAGCCATGACCGTCCCAGAGCCAGCGCCAGCAGCCATGACCGTCCAAGGGCCAGCGCCAGTAGCCAGGACCGTCCAAGAGCCTGCACCCCTCGAGCCTTCCAGGGCTCCGCCTATCAAGCCTCTCGAGCCTTCCAGGGCTCCGCCTCTCGAGCCTCCTAGGGCTCCACCTCTCTGGTCTCTCGAGTCTTCCAGGGCTCCGCCCCTCAAGCCTCTCGAGCCTCCCAGGGCTCCGCCCCTCAAGCCTCTTGAGCCTTCCAAGGCTCCGCCTCTCGAGCCTTCCAGGGCCCCGCCTTTCAAGAATCTCGAGCCTCCCAGGGCTCCGCCCCTCAAGCCTCTCGAGCCTCCCAGGGCTCCGCCTCTTGAGCCTTCCAGGGCCCTGCCTTTCAAGCATCTCGAGCCTCCCAGGGCTCCGCCCCTCAAGTCACTCGAGTCTTCCAGGGCTCCGCCTCTCAAACCTCTCGAGCCCTCCAGGACTCCGCCTCTCAAACCTCTCGAGTCTTCCAGGGGTCCGCCTATCAAGCCTCTCGAGCCTTCCTGGGCTCCGCCTCTCAAACCTCTCGAGCCTTCCAGGGCTCCGCCTCCCGAACCTTCCAGGGCTCCGCCTCCCGAGCCTTCCTGGGCTCCGCCTCTCGAGCCACCCAGGGCTCCGCCTCTAGAGCCTCCTACGGCGCCGCCTTCCTCGGCTCCGCCTCCTGACCCTGCCTCGGCCCGGCCTTCCTCAGCTCCGCCTCCTGAGCTTTCAGAGCCCCTCTCAGCTCCGCCTCCGGGATCTGTCCCTGTCCGATGGCCTCCTCCCAGGCACCCCGAACCGGTCCTTGCCCTATGGCCACCTCCTAGGCCACCTCAACCAGCCTCTGTCCTGTGGCCACCTCCCAGGTCCCCTGAGCCGGCCCTTGTCAAGTGGCCAGCTCCCGGGCCATCTAAACCGGCCTCTGTCCTGTGGCCACCTCCCAGGCCCCCTGAACCGGCCCTTGCCTTGTGGCCAGCTCCCGGGCCACCCAAACCTGTCCCCATAGCGTGGTCGCCTCCCAGGCCACCTAAACCGGCCTCTGTCCCGTGGCCACCTCCCAGGCCCCCAGAACTGGCCCTTGCCTTGGGGCCAGCTCCCGGGCCATATAAACCTTGCCCGGTCGATACCTCCCTGGCCTCCTAAACCTTTCCCTACCCGGTGGACGCCCCCCAGGCCACCTGACCCGGTTCCCTTCACACATCCCCAGAGACTGCTTGCTTGCCCTCTCGGCCTCCCTGGTGTGCCTAATGCCTTGTGCCCCGGGGACTGCCTAATTGCCCCTTGTGCCCCCGTGGACTGCCTAATTGCCCCTTGTGCCCCCGTGGACTACCTAATTGCCCCCTTTTCCCCTGTGGACTGCCTAATTGCCCCTTGTGCCCCCGTGGACTGCCTAACTGCCCCTTTTTCCCCCATGGGCTGCCTAATTGTTCCTTGTGCCTCCTTGGTCTGTCTCCGTGTCCCTTGTGCCTCCTTGGTCTGTCTCCGTGTCCCTTGTGCCTCCTTAGTCTGTCTTTGTGTCCCTTGTGGCCCCTTTGGTCTGTCTGTTTTCCCCCTTGTCCAGCCCCCCTCTCCTTGAAGCTTTGTTTATTTTTTCTATTCCTTTTCTTAGGACCGTCTGGAATCCGGTCATTTTGAGGGGGGGCTATGTCACGTTCCTGTGTTGTCTGCCATATGTTCTCTGTTTCACCCATCACGTTTGTGTCATGTTTCCGTGTTGTCTGCTCCGTGTTTTCCGTTTCACCCGTCACCGATCCCGTTCCATGTCACGTTTTCCCTGTTGTCCGCCCTGAGTCTCACTGTCCGTGTGTAAACTACAATTCCCACAATTCCTGGCCTCTCTCACTGCCTGCACTCTTCATTGTTCTCACCTGTGTCTCATTTAGTCTTCATTGTGTTGGTGTATTTAACCCTGTCTGTTTCTCCTTTCCCCTGTTGGTCTTTGTTGTATGTAGATGCCGGTTTCCCATGTTTCCATCGTTGTTTTCGCCACAGTTACCCCCCTGTATACCTTCCGTGTTATGTTAACCCTTTGTTTGCCTTTCGTGTTTTGTTTACCTTGTCCCATCGTGGATGTTCATGTTATTTTGAACCCTTTTATTTTAATAAACCTTGCTGCGTTTAGATCCTCGTCCTGTGTCTACTTCCACAACGTCATAACAAATATGAGCGGATGCCATGACTTACCGCAATTGTTTGTAGTTGATTGTAGGTTGTTCTTGAGCGGTGAGGGTTTTAGATCGATGTGAATCCCTCATGCAATTGTTTGCTGTTGTTTTATTAGTTCCTGATCAGTGGATGTTTGAGACTGATACAATAATCAGTGTAAAACACAGAGGAGAAAATTAATGCATGCAGTCGAAAAGCGAGATGTAGATATAGAATAGAAAGATACGGGGGTAGATATGGTCAAATAAATTGATGAGCGTAGAGGAATAAGCAATGCTAAGCAGGCTAGCAAGCTACAAACAAACAAACAGACTCCTGCAATGTGCCGGCAGCCGAATTAAACATTTTTTTACACTTTAAAATAATAGCTCGTCCAAAATAATAATTCTCTCACCATTTACTCATTACTCAAGATATATTGAATAAGGACTTAAAGCAATCATATCGCTTTAGAAGACATGGATTAGTTGTAGACAATAATTTAACAATAATCTGAATGCTCTGGTTCTTTGTAAAGATCTATGACAATACATGTATGTGCCATTGTCCTTCCATTTCCTTTACCTACCAATGGTTAACGTTGCTTCAACTAAAATTCACATGGACTGTTGAAATCATCTACACAGATACAGTAGAAATGAGTATGAAGTTGCAAATTTAAAGAGATGAGTTCAATATAATTTTAATTTACCATGAAATCTGAGAGTCCCAACAGGGGTCTTACATGTACAAGTGGTCTTATATGTCTCTCTGTCGGTCTGTGTGAAGCATTAGCAGGAGAGAGCGCAGGTGGTGTGTGCTGTGACAGTCTGAGTAATGACCTCTTACTGTCTCCATTGTTCCTGTATTGAAGCCATTAGCTCTGCTGCTCTTCATGCTCTCCACCTGCAGTACTGAGAGCAGCAGCAACTCTTTTTGTTCAGCGTGTCAATCAGACCAGCGGCTGGAGTGCTACTGTGTGCTGTAAAACCCTTTGAAAGTGCATCTATGTCTCTTTGACCTTATAAAGTGAGGTAAAGTCTCTTTGCAAGTTTCTAAAATAGGAGTACATTAAAAGGGAAAAGCATTGGTAAAATACTCAATATGCAAAGTGAAGGGGTTTTGTGAAACATCTAAGAAGCTCTTGAAACTTTTCTCTGATACATGTTATGAAAATTTTAATTGTGCAAACAGTTTGCAGAAAATCTAATTTCCAAAGATAATCAAATAATTAAAATCAGTTGCCTTTGTTGTTAACACTTTATAATGAGCTTGTATAAAGCATGTTATAACATTAGTATATGCAATAGATAACATGAACTGAATACTTTTACAGCATGTATTCATCTTGGTTAATGTATAATATATATATATATATATATATATATATATATATATATATATATATATATATATATATATATATATATTATATAATATATACTTTAAAAGTGTTATTCTGTATGTTTACATTAATTTATCCTCCTGTTATTTTTGACCCATTTAAGAGAAAAAAACATTCATTTTAATTTTAATATTTTAATTTATCATTAAAAAAATCTATTTGGTCAAAATGCCTTTGGATTCTTCACAACAATAAATAAATGAATAAGTAAAACAAGTTAATACTTATGGGTCATTGACAAATAAAGTTGTCCAAGGTGTTAAACTGAGAAAAAAAAAATCTAGTTTAAAACACTTGTGTCATGTTCTCAGAAATGTAATATTTATGTCCAATTTGGTTTCATACATTTCATACAAAACCCTTAATAGCATTTTCTATTAAATTCAAATGTAAAAATTGTCATGTGGTGTAACCATCAAGTAAAAAGTATTATAATACTTTCCTGTCACCTTGAATACATGATTTTAAACAACTTAATTATTCATTTCCAAAAAAAATTCAAACATATTTTTCAAGGTAAAAAATATATTTTATAAATATTATGAATTATGAATTAATAATATGAGGCAAAATGTTCAAGAAGTTTTCTCAGGTTACACCACATGACTTGACCAAATTGTGCCTTTTCGTACAATGTGAAATGTCACGCTCAGTCTTGTTTTATGGTTTTTATGGTCAACACAAACAACAAAATGGCTACCTACATGTTGGTTACACCCAATGACTATGATTTGGTGGACTAAGTACTTTTAAATATGAATCATATTTTAAAACAATTGTTTCACTACAAAACATTTTTAAGAACTAACAATAAAATATTATTCTGCACAAGTCGTGCCAACATTTATTTTTTTTACTTAAAGCCCCAGAAAAAAATATCAATATGACTTTAAACTCAGAAATGTAAAATATGCTCATCATAGAAGAGGTGTATTCAAGTAAAGGGTTTGTGTGAACTGTATTTTTTATGTATTTTTAATGTAATAGATCAGGACACAAATTATCATCACTTCATTGACCCTTAGGACACATGGCAATAATATGCACCAGTTACCCTCTTTTATTCTATTTTATGATGAATCTTGTGTAAATAATCCACGTTATTATCATGATAAAGTTTTTTTGTAGATCGCTAACCCACTGACACATTTTTTCACTACTCCAATAACTGATCTAGTAAAGGAAGATTGGGTTGTTTCATTGAAGGATGCTAAAACAGTTGCGTAAAAAAAAAATTTTCTACACACAAAATTATTTTATGGGCGAAACCCTGAACATTTTTTCATAAACTGTACACGCATCATAGCAATATCTCACCATCTGTTCTCTTCTTTTTAAAGAAAGACAAACTACTTTCTTGAACTGTTCTCTTGGCCATTTTTGAAAGTGCACGATGCTTTTGAAAATTTACATTACTCTCAGTGGCGTAAATTTCATGTGAACACTATTTAGGACAAGTCAACCCATCGCAAAACTCAAAGTGTTTTCAGAAAACCAGCATAATATTTCACAGTGGAGCGAGAGCTTGCACACTCAAGCATGCTAGCCCGGTCGTGGTCTTAGGATGACGTGAGCATCAGCCGGACCGAACTCCAGACAAGTGTCGCTGACAGAGAACGCTTGCAGGTCCCCAACCCTCTTGATGGAAGCAAGCGCGATCAGGAGGGCCATCTTCAAGGAGAGGGCTTTGAGCTCGACTGACTCAAGCGGCTCAAAGGGGGGTATCTGAAGGCCTGAGAGGACCACTGAGAGATCCCAGGAGGGGAACAGGCTTGGCCAGGAAGGGTTGAACCTCCGGGCGCCTCTAAGGAACCTGATAATCAAGTCATACTTACCTAGGGTCTTGCCGTCTACTGCGTCGTGGTGGGCTGCGATAGCAGCGACATACACCTTCAAGGTGGAGGGGGACAGCCTCCCCTCCAGCCTCTCCTGCAGGAATGAAAGCACTGACTGAACTGCACATCTCTGTGGGTCTTAAGATCTGGAAGAACACCAATTTGGGAACAGACGCCACTCTAGGGTGTAAAGTTACCTGGTAGAAGGAGCTCTGGCTTGGTTGATCGTGTCTACAACTGCAGGTGGTAGACCGCTTAAGTCTTCCACGTCCCGTCCAGAGGCCAGACGTGGAGATTCCAGAGATCTGGGGTGGGTGCCAGAGTGTGCCCTGTCCCTGAGAAAGAAGGTCCATTCTCAGGGGAATTTGCCAGGGAGGTGCTGTCACGAGGAGCGTGAGATCCGAGAACCAGGTCTGGGTGGGCCAATAAGAAGCCACCAAAGTAACCTGTTCCTCGTCCTCCCTGACCTTGCACAGCACCGCTGCAAGAAGGCTCACTGGGGGAAATGCATATTTGCGCAGCCCCCGGGGCAAGCTGTGTGCCAGCGCATCTGTGCCGAGAGGGGCCTCCGTTAGGGAGTACCAGACCGGGCAGTGGGAGTTGTCTTGGGAAGCAAAGAGGTCTATCTGTGCCCTGCTGAAGCGGCCCCAAATCAGCTGGACCACCTGAGGGTGGAGCCTCCAATCTCCACTGAGCAAGACCTGTCGTGACAGCATGTCCACTGTCGTGTTGCGGTCACCAGGGATGTGAGTGTCGAGCAGCGACCTGAGTCGCAGCTGACTCCAAAGGAGGAGATGGCGGGCGAGTTGTGATATGTGATGGGAGCGTACGCTGCCTTGGCGATTTATGTATGCTACCATGGCGGTGCTGTCTGAACGGATCAAGACATGCTTGCCCCGAATCAGCGGAAGAAACCTCCGCAGGGCAAGGATTACAGCCAATAACTCGAGGCAGATGATGTGCCAATGCATGCGGGGCCCCGTTCAGGAGCCAGAGGCTGCGTGCTCATAGTACACGAAGCCCCAACCCAGTTGAGAGGCTTCTGTGGTGACCACGACACATCTGGAAACCTGCTGTAGGGGGACTCCTGTCAGCATAAAACAGAAGTCTGTCCAAGGGTTGAGAGTCTGACGGCAGGAGGGGGTGATAAACACACGGTATATGCTGTGGCGCCATGCCCATCTCGGGACTCGAGTCTGAAGCCAGTGCTGGAGCGGTCTCACATGCATCAACTTGAGTGGTGCGACCGTGGCCAAGGATGCCATATGCCCAGGAGCCTCTGGAACTGCTTAAGTGGAACCGCGGTGCCTGGCTTGAAGCGAGAAAGGCACGCAAGCACTGACTGCCATTAAGACCTTTGATGCTCTGAACCGGAGAGAGCTTGCTCTTTTCCCAGTTGACCTGAAGCACTAAACGGCTGAGGTGCGCAAGCACCTGGTCCCTGTGGGCGCATAGTATCTCTCAAGAGTGTGCTAGGATGACCCAGTCATCGAGGTAATTGAGTATGCGGATGCCCCTTTCCCGCAGCGGGGCAAGGGCTGCCTCTGCGACCTTGGTTAAGACGCGAGGGGACAGGGACAGGCCGAAGGGGAGGACTTTGTACTGATACATCTGGCCGTCGAATGTGAACCATAAGAAGGGTCGGTGTCGAGGCAGAAAGGAGACGTGGAAGTACGCGTCCTTCAGGTCTACAGCCACGAACCAATCTTGATGCCGAACGCAGGTTAAAATTCACCTCTGCATGAGTATTTTGAAAGGGAGTTTGTGTAAGGTCCGGTTGAGAACTCGCAGGTCCAAGATTGGCCTCAACCCACCACCTTTTTTGGGTACGATGAAGTAAGGGCTGTAGAAACCCTTCTTCATCTCGGCTGGAGGGACAGGCTCTATTGCGTCCTTGAGAAGCAGAGTGGCAATCTCTGCTCTTAAAGTGGGAGGCGGGAGCCTGGCAACTCGTCTTAGCCAGCCAACTCAACAGGCTGGGAAGTGCAAGCCATGCGTCTAAGCTCCGTGCAAGGGGCACTAATCGTTTTGAACGTACCGGGTGGGGCCTCACGGTGGGGGGGGAGCAGGTAATAGTGCATCGGGAGGCAAACACTTGTCCCGAGGCTTGGGTGCTGAGAAAAAACTCAAAACACTTACCTTGCTCAGCGCACCCGGCAGGGGGCGGTTTGTAGACAGAGGAGGGGGTCCTGTAAGGACGTCCTTGAGACTCATCAGCGCTGGCCTGCTGGGGCTGGGTAGTCGTAGGTCCAGAGGCGAGATGGCCACGTCTGGTGAGCCGGGACTGCAAGGTTTTGGTGCTGGGGTGCCGTGAGAAAGGCGCAGGGTCTGATGACCCAGGAAGTTTTATTGAAAATTTGTGTACCGCAGCCCAAAGGGGGTGCAGTGAAAGAAAATAGAGAACTGAAGATTCTCCTCCCGGCCCTCCACCGGGGATGGAGTGATCTTGCTACCATCTCCGGAGCAAACGTCTGGCTTCCTGGGTGCGTCGTCTGCTGGGGCTTAGAGCTGGGCCTAGGTTGAGGCAGAGCTGGTGAAGGTTTCTTCGCAGGGGGACACCCGCGGCGAGCTGCCTGCGCTGCAACGGTGCGGTATGATGTGTGAGATGGCCTCCGTCTGTTTCCTCACTGCCAAAACTGCGGCGACGTTGTCCTACAGGCCTTGGAGGGGAGTACCGGGCGGTCCCGCCAGGTGGCGGCGTTCTCGGGACACAGGTGGATTGCAACCGCCCTGTCCACCTGAGGGACCTCCGTGTACCCCGCCGTCTAGGGTAGCGAGATTGGATGAGCGAGAAGGTCAGTTTCGGGCACTACAAGGTGGGGGGGGGGCATGGCTGAGAGTGGCACCCGGAGCTGAGGTACCAATCATCAAGCCGAGAGGGTTCCAGTCCAACCCCACGCTCACAGCAGCCGGGAAACTATGTCGGCCATCTGCGCTTCAGACTCTGACTGGGAGTCCGGTCAGGTCTTCAGATGCCTGAACGCTCTCTGATGCAATCATCCAGACCTGGCTCCAGGGATGAGGCAAACTGGCTGTGAAGTGAGCCGCCATCATTCCTCACACGGACGGAAGCAAATGAGCATGCTGGGGGGCGGGTGGTTCGTGGGGCTGTGCCCGGTGAAACAGAGCCCGCAGCTATCCCCAAATCGCCTCCATCACCAGCCGGATTGTTCTCAATCACATGAGAAGAAGGAGCGACACGGGGGGAGACTGGAGTGGCGTTCGTTTTGGGAAATGAAAGCCGCGACCACAACGTTGCCATGGTCATGTCCTCGCAGTAAGAACGTATATCATCCACAAATGCTGCCTCGGTGTGATCGCTACCCAGGCACACGAGGCAGCATCAATGACCGTCGGATCTGGAGAGATACCAGCCACATCCAGGAACTACAAAGTTGCGGAAGGGCATCTTTACAAAGACGTGTCCTGAAAAGGATGTTAAATGCTTGCTTGTGTATGTTGCTCTTTTACCAGAAAACAAACTATTTTAGAGGAAAATAAAACTCTTTCAGAGAAGTTAAACTCTTTTAGGAGAGAAGCGTTGTCGAAGCGCCCAGGGACAGAGTCTGCACAGTGTGCAGAGAGGAGAAAGCTCTCTTGCATAGGTGGGTGAAGCAGTCATGACACACAGTTCGCTGATCACACAACCGTTCGGTTCCGAAGAAAAAATCTGTCTGGCATTCACTTGCCCGCTCCCTTTATACCCGTATGTCCGGGGGCGGGGCATGCAAATTCTGTCTGCCAACTTGACATTGGCCTTTTCTCAAGTTCAGAGGTACGCAAGGCTCTCAGAAGAGACCCCTTGTGTCACTACAATCGACACAACATCGAGTGAGTGACAGAAGGGGAGCATTACTTTCATTCAGGACTGATGAAATTAATTTGTGATTGTTCAAATGCTAACGCCATGGCTACCAATTGTTTGTTTGACAATGCAGAGGGAAAAAATTTATATTTTGTTGGCAATATAAAGAAAACTTTGCATTAAACAATTTGATACATAACTGGCTTTCAAGAGCTTGGTATTAAAAATTCCAAATCATAGACCGGTTGTCCCCATATGAGAAGATCAATTTGAAATAGCTTTGATTGTTTGGTTATCAGGTGCTACTAGTTACAAATTTTAAAGGGAATTGGAATGCATGCAGAAATCTCGTCTTGGTCTCAGGAGGGTGTATCTACTGTGCTCTACCAGGTAGTTTTTGACATGAACAAAATGGTTGTTTGGAATTTTCTCCTAAAACAGAAGGGTCACTGTATTATGAAATAACATGAATTATACTAAGGGCTGTTAAATGCTTGATTCTGATTGGCTGACGGACATTCTAAGGTGTGCAATTATTTTTCAGTAAAAACACGGCTTAAGTAGTTCCAGCAAAATAACTAAATAAAACCGGCAAACTACATTGGATAAGAATGACAAACAACTATATTTAAATATTTGCAGAAAGCACCCTCGCTCTCAATCTCACCCAAACTCTCACAAACGTACACAAATTCTTTACAGACACTTGTGTGCAAGCAAAAAACAGAGCCTTGATGCCGATGCACCTCTGCGGTTTAGCAGACTGAAAGTTTAGCGACAGAAAATATCCATACAAGAATGGTGATGTACAACCCTGCTATAGACAAGTGCTGTTAAACGCAGAACTTAGAGAAGGATTTGTGAAGATTCATGAATCCGGCAATTTGAAGATAACATGACTATGACAAACAGGATGTTTGACATTTCTCACAGCGTACATCTGATCAGACGCTATTTTCAGAGGAAACTGTCGCACTGATGGAACTGTTGATTTGTCCTCAGCAATGAACCGTAGAAGGAATGCTAGCAGATGGAATGCTAGCCCAAAGAAGCTGTTTAATTGCTAAGAACGTCTGCATAACAACAGGTTCATCTTTATTCCATAGTATGAGATATCAGCAACTGATGTGTCTGGAATGTGTGTGAAGGAAGGACGAGGAACGTAAAATAAATCAAGTGTAACCGACACAAAGGTCATAGAATTTGATCTATGTGAGGTCCCCTAATGTCACACTTTTACTCTCAGAACTGTATTGTTCTCATTATGTTCTTATTCATCACATTACTGTATAAATAAATAATGCAATTTGTCATGCAATCTTTCATAATTAGGAATTTTCCTAAGATTACAGAAATTTAAGCTTTAAGTACAACAACCATGTCCACATTCCCACACGACAGATGGAGTGCAACTGAATTGAACAGAATTGGAACTCTGTTAGGTAAAGCCTTTGCGACAGTTTTTATTTTGTGGAAATCTGCTCATTATTTGACATACAAATCACAATAATGGTGACAACCAAAGACAACATATTAAGTATAAGATGAGCTCTGAATAATCACAAAAGTTACAACAGATACAATAACAGCAGATTTTACAATAAAATCTGCAAACAGTAAGTAGTCATTTGCATAACTTATTCATACCACAGGGAGCTGATGTCAGAGATCCAGAACTCAGATGCAGAGTTGAAGAAATAAAAGGGATTTTATTAAATACAAAATAAAGTTCCCCGTCTGTCGCTCTCTTCGACGTTGTGTCGGAGAAGCGACACTAGGGGTCTCTCTTGAGCACCGAATATACCTCTGATCAATGAAAAAAGGCCAATGAGAAGTTGGCAGTCAGTATTTGCATACCCCGCCTCCGGACATACGGGTACAAAGGCGAGGCAAACACTAGAGTTTGAGCTGTTGGTTTTGGATGCTGTTCGTGTGAAATCACACCAGTTCCAGTATTCCTCTGACGCTCTGCATGCTGTTGGATTGAGGGCGCATTACAGCGGCAATTTCTCCTTCTTGCACGGCAGTGAAAATTGCCCCTGGGCGCTTCGACAGTGCAGAAACCCAAACTCTAAGAGAGTTAAAAGAGTGATTTTCTCTAAAAGAGCAATACACAGCGGCATTGAACGTCCTTTTCAGGACGCATCTTTTTAAAAACGTGTTTCCGCCTCTGTGTAGTTTCTGGATGCGGTTGATTTCTCCCCACCTCTGATGGTCATAAAAACTGCCTGGCGTACCTGGGTTGCGATTACACGCAGGCAGCGTTTTTATGAATGGTCTATGTTTTCAGGGCTTTTACATAGCTATGACAGCATTGCGGTCGCAGGCTTTCTTTTGAGAGAAAGAAAGCCACTTCAGCCGCCCCCCGCACCTCGCCTCTTTCCCAAGGGATTGGGGCAGGCGCCGCGGAAAATGAAGGCGATCTGGGGACAATGAGGGGCTGTGTTCGATGGGTAAATCCCCGCGTACCACCCGCCTCTCCGGCACGCTCGCTGGCTTCCGTCCGAGCTCGGGATGAGCGAGATGAGCGGGTTATGTTCTCAGTGCTAGAACATAGCTGAGGCAGCATTGCGGTCGCGGCTTCTTTTGTCATGAGAGAAAGCCACTTCAGCTGCCCCCCGCATACTCAATTACCTCGACGACTGGCTCATACTGGCCCACTCCCGAGAGTTACTATGCGCTCATAGAGACCAGGTGCTCAGGCACCTCAGCTGCTTGGGGCTTCAGGTCAACCGAGAAAAGAGCAAGCTCACCCCGGTTCATCTCCTTTCTTGGCATGGAGTTAGACTCAGTCTCAATGTCCGCACGTCTCACCAACGAGCGTGCGCAGTCGGTGCTGAGATGCCTCGCCAAATTCAGGCCGGGCACAACGGTCCCTATAAAACTCTTCCAGAGGCTCCTGGGGCATATAGCATCCTCTGCCGCAACCACGCCGCTGGGGTTGATGCATATGAGACCGCTTCAGCACTGGCTTCAGACTCAAGTCCCGAGATGACCATGGCGCAACGACACGCACCATGTGACAATCACCCCCGCCTGCCAAAAAACACTAAAACCCTGGACAGACCTCTGCTTTCTACGGGCAGGAGTGCCCCTGCAGCAGGTGTCCCAACGTGTCCTGGTCACTACCGACACCTCCAGATTAAGTTGGGGCCCCACTGCACTGGCATATCAATTGCCTAGAGTTGTTGACTGTTTTCTTTGCCCTGCAGAAGTTTCTCCCGTTAATTCGAGACAAATATGTCCTAATCAGGTCAGACAGCACCACTGCGGTAGCGTACATAAATCGCCAAGGCGGCGTACGCTCCCGCCACATGTCACGACTCGCCCGTCGTCTCCTCCTTTGAAGCCAGCAGCGACTGGCCAGGTGCCACTCACATCCCTGGCAATGTCAATGTGATAGCGGACGCACTGTCACAACAACGCTTGCCCAGCAGAGAGTGGAGGTTTCACCCCCAGTCGGTCCAGCTGATTTGGGAACGATTCGGCAGACCCCAGGTAGACCTGCTTGCCTCCCGAGAGACCTTCCATTGCCCGCTCTGGTATGCCCGAACAGAGGCTCCCCCTTGGGGCAGACGCGCTGGCACACAGCTGGCCCGCGGGGCTATGCAAGTATGCATTTCCCCCAGTGAGCCTTCTTGCACAGGTGCTGTGCAAGGTCAGGGAGGACGAGGAACAAGTCACACTAATGGCTCCCTATTGGCCCAACCGGGCCTGGTTCTCGGACCTCGTGCTCCTTGCGGCAGCCCCTCCCTGGAACATTCCCCTGAGGAAGGACCTTCTTTCTCAGGGGCAGGGCACGCTCTGGCATCTGCATCTAGACCTCTGGAAACTTCATGTCTGGTCCCTGGACGGGACCAGACATGTCCCCGAAGTGGCGCTTGTTCGCAGATTGGTGTTCTTCCCTGCTGAAGACCCACAGAGGTGCGCAGTTAGGTCAGTGCTGTTATTCCTGCAAGAGAGGCTGGAGGGGAGGCTGTCCCCTTCCACCCTAAAGGTGTATGTCGCTGCTATCGCGGCTCACCACAACGCAGTAGACGGCAAGTCCCTTGGTAAGCACAATTAATCATCAGGTTCCTAAGAGGTTAAACCCCTCCCAGCCAAAGCCTGTTCCCTTCCTTGGATCTCTCGGTAGTCCTCGCGGGTCTCCAGAGACCTCCCTTCGAGCCGCTAGAATCAGTTGGACTCAGAGCCCCCTCACTTAAGACTGCCTTGCTGATCGCGCTCGCTTCCATCAAGAGGGTCGGGGACCTGTAAGTGTTCTCTGTCAGCGACACTTGCCTGGAGTTCGGTCCGGCAGACACTAATGTGATCCCAAGACCGCGACCGGGCTATGTGCCCAAGGTTCCTACCTCGCCCTTCAGAGACCAGGTAATGAACCTGCAAGCGCTGCCCCGGGAGGAGGCAGACCCAGCCCCTTCGTTGCTGTGTCTGGTACGTGCTTTGCGTACCTATCTAGACCTATCTGGATGTTGGGGGAAATTTTTTTTTCAGACTTGTTATTTGTTTGAGCTATAAATTGCTTTCTTTAAAAAGAAAATAACACACACAAACACACACACACACACACACACACGTTGGGTTTCCATGTTTTATGGGGACTTTCCATAGACAAAATGTTTTTTATACTGTACAAACTTTATATTCCCCTAAACCTAGCACAACCCCTAGACCTAACCCTCAAAGAAAACTTTCTGCATTTTTACATTTTCAAACAACATTATTTAGTATGATTTATTTGGTGTTTTTCTCATTGGAACTGACAAAATGTCCCCACAAGGTCAAACATTTTGGATTTTACTATCCTTATAAATAAACACACACACACACACACACACACACACACACACACACACACACACACACACACACACACACACACACACACACACACACACACACACACACACACACACACACACACACACACACACACACACAGGAGTTTTTCAAATTTCATTCAAGATGTGGAAAAAAAATACAAACATCTGGTAGTATGTGGGACTATCTAGTCTTTTAACCAATGGCAAATGGAGGGTGTATTCTTAAAGCTATTTACTTATTTTGGCAATTTCCGTTTGGTGTTGCATGTGCACAGAAATGGCACACTCAAATTTAAAATATATTGTAAATATTAATAACCCACGGCATGTCCCTTTCCAAACATGTTTTGTGCCAAGCTGTTACATTCAAAATGGGGTTGTAGATAAGTGAAAAAAAGGTTAATAACAGCTATAACATTAGTCTAACTAGTCTTAGCTACAAAAATATCACTCCACCATACAACATTACTTACAGTTAGTTTTCTGGCCCAAGAGCAATATTTGTCTAACCATTTGGAGTTCTAAACAAAGTTTGGGAGGTGCACATTCATCTAATCTCAAAATCACAAGGCTTGCATACTTCTCTCCAGTCGACAATTCTTCCAGCATCCCTCCTCCACCCTATCTCCATATTATTTTACATTTAGTAATTACCTTTAATCCATTCACATGTTTTATCTTCATGTAGTAGGGAACTTGGAGCATGAGTCAGGTCTTGCACTTGAAACCATCCACTTTGGACTGCAAGCCAAAAAACTTTAACCATTTACAAGAATATATGAACACCCGAACTCGTGAATACATGGTTAAACTATTGAGCTTGATGAGGCCAATATAAGTTAAAACAAAGAAATACTGATAATGACTGTTTGAACCAAATAGCAAAAAAAGTTCTGACTTCTTTTTTTCCAGAGAAATTTCCTTAGCTCTCTGAGGATTAGCACCTGCACTCAAGCTCATCCATACCCCAGCTGTCTCAGCGGCAGACACCCATAAAGAGCAGGAGGGGTCTGTTTGATAGACCTGATAAAGTGGGTGTCACTTCTGAGATGTTTTAACATCCCAGATGCAAGATCTGGTAGGGACCCCAAACAATACTGGGAGTAGAGGATTTTATGGTCTGCTTATATAGACATACTAAGATAAATCTACTTCCAAATAGCAAAGCGTTCTAAAGATATACAGGGCTGATGAGTGACCTGTGACAAAGACATAAAAGTTTATGGGTGATTCTCAGGAAACAGTATCATTTGTGTGTAATATTTGTGTCTTCATGACATATACTGATATCATTTATAGCATACTGAACTTAAGTCACATTATTTTATAGATTTATCTCAGTTTATTGTGTAATGCAATATAAAAAAATAAAAAAAATAAAAAATAAAAACATACATTTTATTTTTGAATGCTTGTTTTCATCAGAATATCAGGTATTTTGCATGTCTCCTGTAGGAATGCGCCTTTCCACACTATATTGGACTTCACTGTTCAAATATGGACAACGATTCCAATCAGAGAATCAGGCACTGGAGGGAGGATTCCTTCATTGAACGTTCATTTATTGAACTAACAGTAAACAGTCCACAGCTTCCATCAACAGTAGTTCACCATAAATTAACCGAGAAGCACATGGCTCACAGCCATTGCATCATATTGGTATTAGTGCTCCATATTAGGTCTGTTAAGTTAGGCTTGTGACTATAATTGTTTAAGGTGATAGTTGTAATAATTATTTTAATTGTGGTGGTTGTGGTCTGTTAAGAAATAAAATAAATAATACAATTCAAGTCAAGTCAAGTCAAGTGGTTTTTATTGTCGTTTCAACCATATACAGTTAGTACAGTACACAGCAAAACGAGACAACGTTCCTCCAGGACCATGGTGCTACATAAAAACAACAAAGGACCAACACAGGACCACATGAGACAACACAACGAAATATAAATACCTATATAAACTACCTATATATACCTATATAAAGTGCACGTGCAAACATGTGCAAAAAGTACAGGACAGTACAACAAATTACTGACAATGAACAGGACAATAGACAGTGCAGCGCCGACCAGTACTCAGTAGTGCAAAAAGATGACAGTTTCTAAAAATGTAAACATAACATACTATGAGATAATGTTCTATGCACATAGCAGTTATTGAGGTAGCAGACAGTTATAAAGTGACAGTTATTAAAGTGCAACTCAGGACACGTGTGTGTCAAACCAGTCTCTGAGTATTGAGAAGTCTGATGGCTTGGGGAAGAAACTGTTACACAGTCTGGCCGTGAGGGCCCGAATGCTTCGGTACCTCTTGCCAGACGGGAGGAGGGTAAAGAGTTTGTGTGAGGGGTGTGTGGAGTCATCCACAATGCTGGTTGCTTTATGGATACAGTGTTTTTTGTAAATGTCTTTGATGGAGGGAAGAGAGACCCCAATGATCTTCTCAGCTGTCCTCACTATCCTCTGCAGGGCTTTGTGGTCCGAAACGGTGCAAGTCCCAAACCAGGCAGTGATGCAGCTGCTCAGGATGCTCTCAATAGTCCCTCTATAGAATGTAGTGAGGATGGGGGTTGGGAGATGTGCTTTCCTCAACCTTCGAAGAAAGTAGAGACGCTGCTGGGCTTTCTTGGTGATAGAGCTGGTGTTGAGGGACCAGGTGAGGTTCTCCGCCAGGTGAACACCAAGGAATTTGGTGCTCTTGACGATCTCCACAGAGGAGCCGTCGATGTTCAGCGGAGTGTGTTCACCTTGTGCTCTCCTAAAGTCAACAACCATCTCTTTTGTTTTGTCAACATTCAGGGACAGGTTGTTGGCTCTACACCAGTTCGTCAGCCGCTGCACCTCCTCTCTGTATGCTGACTCGTTGTTCTTGCTGATGAGACCCACCACGGTCGTGTCATCGGCGAACTTGATGATGTGATTCGAGCTGTGCATTGCTGCACAGTCGTGAGTCAGCAGAGTGAACAGCAGTGGACTGAGCACACAGCCCTGGGGGCCCCAGTGCTCAGTGTGGTGGTGGTGGAGATGCTGTTCCCGATCCGGACTGACTGAGGTCTCCCAGTCAGGAAGTCCAGGATCCAGTTGCAGAGGGAGGTGTCCAGGCCCAGCAGGTTCAGCTTTCCAATCAGGTGCTGGGGAATGATTGTGTTGAATGCTGAGCTGAAATCTATGAACAGCATTCGAACGTATGAGTCCTTATTGTCTAGGTGGGTGAGGGCCAGATGGAGGGTTGTGGTGATGGCATCGTCCGTTGAACGGTTTGAACAATACGCAAACTGCAGTGGGTCTAGTGATGGGGGCAGCTGGGTCTTAATCTGCCTCATGACGAGCCTCTCGAAGCACTTCATGATGATGGGTGTAAGTGCGACGGGACGGTAGTCGTTGAGGCAGGACACTGAAGACTTCTTTGGCATGGGGATGATGGTGGTGGCCTTGAAGCACGTTGGAACAACGGCGCTGCTCAGAGAGATGTTGAAGATGTCGGTAAGAACATCTGCTAGCTGGTCTGCACATCCTCTGAGCACTCTGCCAGGAATGTTGTCTGGTCCAGCAGCCTTCCGTGGGTTGACTCTACATAGAGTTTTCCTCACATCTGCCGTGGTAAGACAGAGCACCTGGTCGTTGGGAGGAGGGGTGGACTTCCTCGCCATCACGTCGTTCTGCACTTCAAACCGAGCGCATCTGGAAGGGAGGCATCTTTGTCACAGGCAACTGATGTTGTCCTGTAGTTGGTGATGGCCTGGATATCCTGCCACATGCGCCGCGTGTCACCGCTGTCCTGGAAGTGACTGTGGATTCTCTGGGCGTGTGCGCGCTTTGCCTCTCTGATTGCCGTGACAGTTTGGCCCTAGCTGTTCTTAGGGCTGCCTTATCGCCTGCTCTGAAGGCGGAGTCTCGGGACCTCAGCAGCGTGCGCACCTCCGCAGTCATCCACGGCTTCTGGTTGGAGCGTGTGGTGATGGTCTTGGAGAAAGTGACATCATCAATGCACTTGCTGATGTAGCTGGTCACTGATGCTGTGTATTCCTCCAAGTTGGTAGAATCGCCATATGTTGCAGCCTCCCTGAACATGTGCCAGTCAGTACACTCAAAACAGTCCTGAAGAGCAGAGATGGCTCCTGCTGGCCAGGTTTTCACCTGCTTCTGAAGCGGTTTCAATTACATGCTGTTTTCAGATAAATATGTTTAGCATAATATCTCACACACTGGTGTCTACAATAGCTCACAAAATGTACATTCAATTGACAAGAAATTAACTGAAAATAAAAATGTTATGATCAACCGATCCAATACAAATATGAATCACAACATATTTTGCTGTGATAGATAATGACTCACCAAATACACACGATAGAACTGACATGTCACATGTCAGTGAAAAATTGTGGATCTAGATAGAAGCTATCGATCATTCTGAGAAACAAATGAAAATATAACTTACAAGAGTATCGAAACAAAAAGATAAAATGCCACCAAAGATGAAACTACAAGAAGAAATGGAGGAAATCAAGAAATCCTTGAACTTTATGTTGGAGGAGATTAGTAGTCAAAACAACAAACAGTCGCCAAACAACAGACCAAACTTATGGAACTAATGGATGAGGTTAAACTCCTTAAAATGTTTATCAAGGAAAAGGATAAGAAGATTGAGGATTTGAATTACAAACATTGGAGCAACAACTCAGATAGTTTGTTAAAAGGCAGAATGTAACCATTGAAAACAAAGAAAATGCAACATGTCATACACTTCCCTGAAAAGACAGCCTAAGATCATTGTTCGTTTTGTGAATCAAAAGAGCAAGATTGAGCTACTAAGACAGGCCAGGAAGCTGATAGGGACGGGAGTGTATCTGAATGAACATCTCACCAAAAAGGATGCAGATAGCGCCAGACAGGCATGCATTTTACGAAAGCTAAATAAAATACGAGACTTTAAGGACACAATGTATAGTTTAAGTCTGTTTCCAATTATCATACAACCAACCTGAATAACAAGTGACAGTACAACATTAGTAGATCACAATTTTATCAATGAAATTGGGAGCAGAGTAGTAAGTGGACTGCTTTTTAATGATATAACCTTGTTGTTTTTCCAACCTTACAAAACTTCTTTAAGACAAAAACGTATAGAAATTATAATATTAATAAAGTGATATGATACAGAAAATCAGAAGTCATATGGAGGACTTAATGAAGCAAAGATGGAATGATGTTTATTTAAAAAATAATCCAAACATAGCCTATGATGAATTTCTGTCTAGGAAATCATTTTCCTATACGAAAACAAAGGAAACCCAAATATGAAGACAAGCCCTAGATCACTAGGAGACTTGAAAATGGCTGTAAAAACATTTATAAAATAAAAAAATCTATTATCTAAGCAGTATTTAAAGTATGGAACAAAAGAAGCAGAAAATAAATATAAAAATTATAAAAAATAAATGTATAAGTATATTGAGAGTCAGTAAAAAGGATCATTATTACACCATATTATTGGAACAGCAGAGAAGTAATACACAAGGTACATGGGAAGTACTTTAAAACATCACTAATAAGGGTGCAGGAAAATTGGATAATCCAACTTATTTTATTAAAGGAAATCAGTCTAACATAATCAAATTAAAAGAGATTACAAATTAATTTAATGATTACTATGTGAATGTGGGTTATAATTTAGCAAAATATATTGTAGATCCAATAATGAAGAAGGGTGTAGATGTTGATGTTATTGAAAGGAATACCAACACCATCTTTCTGAAGAGAATTGAAGAGAATTAATGTATTGATGTGGTAAATAATGTTACAAATAAAAAAACAGATCTTTATGATTTTGATATGACTCTAATTAAATAAATTATAGAGTACATAGCAAAACCACTGGCCCATATCTGTAACCTGTCAATCCAAACTGCATATTTCCATCTAAAATGAAAATGAAAAAAGTAATTCCCATTTACAAAAAGAAAATAGACACGTTTTTCAAATTATAGACCAATTTCTCTTCTGCTTCAGTTCTCAAAAATATTAGAAAAACATTTTGTACAAAGGTTCGATCAATTTATCGAAAAGCAAAACTTTTGACTGACCATCAGTATTGTTTTAGATCTAATCGATCCACCAGTCCCATCCAGTAATGGAACTGACAGAAAAAATATAAAAAGCTATAGAAAAGAGTTTAGATTTAAAAAATGCATTTGACATGATTGATAATAGAATATTAATGAAGAAACTGGAAAGATGGTATCAGAAGTGTAACTTATTCGTGGATTATGCATGGATTAGTAAATACCTTGAAAATAGATATCAGTATGTGCAAATAGACAATGATAAATCTGAATTGCTAAGGAACACATGTTGTTTATATTTTCTACATTCATGAAATATGTCATGTGTCCAAGTTGCAAAATTTTTCTTTGTTTGCTGATGATAAAAATTTCATTTGTTCTGGTAAAGTATTGGAGCAACTTCTGGATACGGTGAAAGCAGAATTAAAAACTTTAAAACGATGGTTTGATATTAATCAATTATCTTTACATTAAAATAACACTAAATTGATAATATTTGCAAATCGAGAAATCAATAATCATGTAAAAATTAAGATAGAAAATGCTGAACTAGAAAGAATTTATGAAAAAACATTTTAAGGGGTTATTATTGACCATAAACTGTACTGCAAACCACTTTTAAATTATGTAAAGTCCATTACAATATTGCACAAAATTAAAAAAATTATACATTTAAATGCATGAACTATATTGTACTGTTCCTTAATAGTTCCATACATGACATATTGTGTGGAGGTTTGGGGACACACATACAAAATAATCACTAATCCAATTTTTATATTACAGAAAAATCAATAATATTTATTAATGGAGCTGATTATTATGAGCCCACAAATATTTTTATTTATAAACACTTATGCTCTCAAATTTAGAGATTTGATGGAGTTTAAAACTGCACAAATAATGTATACAGTAAAAAATAAGTTTCCAGACTGTGTCCTCGTTGTTTCACATTAGAGTTAGTCATTACGTATTAAGAGGATTTTGCATGTTTACAAAATCTAAGACTAGAACAAATGTAAAAGAAAGATGTATATCAGTTAAAGGAGTTAATTTGTGGAATAGATTTGATAAAGAAATGATAATGTATAAAACACTAAACAGATAAAAAAATATTAAAAATAAGATGATTAACAATACGAGGTATGAATAAAAGTGTGTAAGTACATTTTTGTTATTAGATTTTTTGGGTAAATAAATATACATGTTTAGAATGTGTAGAATGTGTATACCTCTAAAGAGATCTGCATAAAATAATATATGTAGAAAGGGTAGGTATAATAAGCTAAGGCTTCAGAATACACCTTTTCCGTCAATTTGCATAAAACTATGATTATTTTTTAATTTACAATTTACTCTTTTTGAGTTGTATGATGGAAAATAAATAATAATAATAATAAATTAATGAATTAAACTAGCGCGGCTAGCATGATTAGCACATTTGGTGATCACACAGTGAACGTCATTTAACATATATAACACATTATACAAGTGGCAGACATCTGTATTGACATCTATTACATATTAAATAACAGAATAACAATAGTGCATTATTTACACACTTACTGTAGTTTGCATAGATGGACAACCCTGCATACACAGCTTTACAGCACTTCCTTGTGCAATGGTCAGAAAGGTCTCCTGGAAACAGCACATACAATCAGTTTAGAATGGGCTTTCTTACCCAAATTATCAACCAGGATAACTGTACCTACCTGTCACGATCCCCTGTTGTCTGCCCCATGTTTCACTTGTCAACTGTTGTAAACTACACTTCCCATAATTCCCTGCCCTCATCATTGCCTGTCATTCATTGTTCTCACCTGTGTCTCGTTTGATCATCACTCTCCCTGTGTACTTAAGCTCTATTGTTTGTTCAGTCCCTGTCGGTCGTTGAATGTAGATGTTTGGATTTGTTTGTTCATTTAATGTTACCGTTGCCCTCCATGGATGTTTCTCCAACCTGTGTACTCTTGGATGTTTTTTCGTGTTTTCATTTTGTTTTCCCATCGTGGACGTTTCATTTGTTCCAGCCTTGTTTGTCTTTATCATTTTCAATAAAAAACGCATTTAGATCCTCACCCCTCGTCTGCCTTCGTCTGCCTTCATAACAGAACGACCGACCCAAAATGGATCTAGCGGTGCAACAGGCAAATTATAAACTGCTCTGCCTCATGCAAGAGGACCGTCCTGTGGTGGACCACATTTGCGACTTTCTGGAGCTGGCGAATGTAGCGGACTTCCCGGACTACTTCTGGTGGTGTTCTTCAGGGCAAATCTGAACAGTTCGCTCAAGGAGTCCAGTGTGTGATACAAGATGATAATTAAGAAGAAAGAAGAGAGAATGGCATCCCATGAGTAGTATGTTTGGCGTTATAGGGTCCGCATAATATCCGATGAGACATACCCCAGCAGTTTTGCATTCAGCATGCCCTCGACTTCAACTAGGAGGGTTTGCAAGATGGGTTCTGGCACAGTATGTTTTCTCAGGATGATGCGCAAGACTGTTTTAATTGACTTCACCTCTTACTCTCAGGATCCGCCGAAATGAGGAGCCCAAGGTGGGTTGTAGCAGAACGAATCTTCTGTTCAGATAACTGTTCTTGGAGTTCAGGGGCCATGATTTTTAATGTGTTCCATAGCTCTCGATCCTCTCCTGTGAAGTTGGTGCCATTGTCACAAAGCAACTTGAAGGGCTTCCCTCTTCAGTCTATGAAGCATAGCAATGAGAGGAGGAATGCATCAGAGTCTAGATGTTCCAGAAGGTACAGATGCAGACATCTGGTTGTCAGGCATTTCCACAGGATCCCCTATTGTTTCTTCTGATGATGTATATTCTTCATTAGAAAGGATGCAAAACAATCCATGCCCATGAAGTAGAATGGTGGCTTGAACAGACATAGACAGCTGGGAGGTAGATTCACCATCTGTGGTGTCTGCAGCCCACCAAAACATATAGTCACAGCAGGAAAGTTGGTACATGCATATAGCATCATGGCCTCTGAGCACACAGTATTGGGGGCATAGCTCAAATAAGACCACCAGAGCCAGGATGATGGAGTCTCTGGCCTTGATCCTGGAATAGTAGCCTTGTGACATGATGTCAGGAGTCCAGAATGATCGGGTTGATATTGTCTGCACCCAGGTTTTCATTACAGCGAAGTCATCCACCCACTCTGATGAAACCTGCCGCCTGTCTGTAAAAATGGGCCATCCAGCTTTCAGAACTTTGATTTCATGTGGAAATGTTTCCCTTTGGGCCTGAGCTAGGAGGAACTTCTTTGCCTCTATGTAGTCTGAAGCATGTACGAGGTGTCTGGGATGGCTGCCTAATGACGGGACCTGACAGTGACTTAGACTAGATCGTTCCAGGTGTTGAATTGGCTAAGGTCTATAAGTATTAGACTAGAAACTACTGACATTGCTCCAACAACGGCTGCCCTTCTAATTTCAATGAGGTCAGGATCAATCTTGATATTTGGTGTGGTCACTGGTGTGCCACATGGCCACTGGACAGAGCTCCATTGATGAGGGCCTGCTATTTTGGCCAGGGTAAGACAACAGGTGATGTGGTCAGCTGGATTTTGAGCTGAGTCAACATACCTCCACCTGTTCACATCCATCAGTGTCTGGATCTCGGCTACACAGGCTCCCGCAAACACCTTCATGGTGATGGAATCAGACCAGTATGTTGCTTGATGGTTGGGAAGGGTTAGCTCTGTCTGAATCACATGGGCCATCTGAGCTCCATTATGTGTCGCACTTAACTCCAGGCATGGCATGGATAAGCATTTGCGGGGTGCTACCCTTGATTAAGAGAGGAAGAAGGTAACATGTACATCCCCATGATCATCTGTGGTACGCATATAAGCCACTGAACCATACAATCTCTCTGATGTGTCACAGAAGACATGCAGCTCCCTGACAGTGAAAGGGGAGTCCGCACAGGCAGGAGCATAAGGTCGAAGAAACTGCAACTGGACGATGCTTGGGAGTTTGGATACCCAAGATTGCCACTTCTCTCTCAGATACAAAGGTTCTATAGCATCATTGCAACCAGTGTCATGTCTTCAGAGATCCTGAATCAGAATCTTAGCCCTGGTAGTGAATGGAATGATAAAAACCAACAGGTCGTATTGGTTCGCTAAAGATTTGTATAGTTTGATTCTTCATCATAAGTTGAAGACTCTCCTCTTCATTCTGCTATCTCTTTTAATTTTCAGCAGCCTCTTTGTAGACTCAAATCTATGGGTGAGAGAGCTTTTTCAGTTCACTTTTTCAGTAGCAAAAGACAAACACACACACATGACGGACATTCTCTCTCCCGCACGATCCTCCGCATTAGACCTTTATCCCTCTCGGGAGGCTTGATTAGCCTAATACTGGTTCTCTCTATCGGACAACAACTGCGCCTCTCCGGGCGGATCCGAGGCAGACTTCCCCCTCCAGGCGGTCGGCAGTGAGCCCCTCCCCGCTCGCGGTCGGCGGTCTTAAACCCTGGCGCGTTTCAGCGGCTGGTAGGGAACTCCTCCGCCCCTGGCAGCGGCCCTGACCGCTCCAGGCATTCAGTTACGAGCCCCTCCTCCCCTCGCGGTCGGCGGCCATCGTCCGCTTTCAGATGGCTGGGCTCCTCTCGGGAGGCTTGATTAGCCTAATACGGGACCGGGTGTGTAGGATCACGACCCGGCCCCGCCCTCTGCCCTGCCACACTATGAAAGTGCACATTACTGTAAAGTGAACAACTGTGAACCACTTATTACTGGCTCACTAACATTAGAAACCTATGAAAGTGCACATTACTGTAAAGTGAACAACTGTGAACCACTTATTACTGGCTCACTAACATTAGTAACCTATGAAAGTGCACATTACTGTAAAGTGAACCCATGTAAACCATTTATTAGTAAGTTATGAACATTAGTAAACTATGAAAGTGAACCTTAATGTAAAGTGAACACCTGTGAACCATTAAGTAATGAGTTACTGGCATTAATAACATATGAAAGTGTACCTTAATGTAAACTGAACACCTGTGAACCATTTAATAATACGTTACAGACATTAGTAAGCTATGAAAGTATACTCTAATGTAAAGGCGACATCTGTGAACAATTTATTAATGAGTTTTCAACATTAGTTAACATATTAAAGTGAAAATTAATATTAAGTGGACAGTTAAGAAAGATTTATGAAAAGAGTTACTGACTCCTGCATTCCATTTGTTAATGACTGACTTTTAATGCTTCAAGATTACATAATTTATCATACATAGTACACCTTTCATAAATGAACTACTTTAAATGCTGGCTGATATAAGCAAACTAATATTCCTGAGCACATTTCAATCAGGTCATATTTTATCTAAAATATAAATAACAAACACCAATTAGAAACTTCTACAGGATAGTTTAAGAGTACATAATTAAACTATTGACTATGACTAATAACTCAACCACAAATGCATTATAAATAATTTGTATGCAGTTATAACATGTTACAAATGCTTCATAAAGGTACTTATTAATACTTTAAATCAAAATCATGAAATGTCAGAATTCATGATTTATGTCATGATACAGCAATATAGATTATTATTAGATTATTTAGTAAAGAGAATAAAAAGTGTTGTGTTTGTTTTCATAACTCTAATGTCTTAACTCATGTCACTTTGCTTGTAGAGTTGGTTGAAAAAGAATGCTTCTACTCAGAGTGTTAACCTACCTATCAAAGTTGGAATGTCTCAGCCAAAAACCCTTTAGGTTTTCATGCTCATCCACAGCAATAATGTATACATGTATATTTTATTTCTTTCATGAATATTTTTGACCACTGAGTATTATTGTGGTCCTCTATGGTGGACACCTAATGTCTAATGACCCTGGTACTTTGGGCCTGAGGTGGGAAAATTAAAAACGTTCAGAGGTAACCCATTTCAATTAAATGATAATTATTTTTATTTTTTTTAAGTAAATAAAAATTGCATTGCATAAATGGCACCATTTCCTGAGAAAGACCCTCATCATATGTGAAGGGCAGGTCTCCTACACAACAGCCTCTGCAAGAGTAGCCAAAATCAGTCTAAATACTGGCTGAAGTGTAACAGGGTATGTAAACAATACCCTCAGTTCCAAGTGACTACACTTATCCCTAATCCCCACCAATGTTTCAGATTGTGTGTTTACCAAATGGACCTGACACCCCCACTCACAGATCCGTGTTGTTATCTTCACTACATGAGTGTGCAGCATTATAGATAACAATGGCACAAAAGCAACTTTATCCTTGTGTACGTAAAACTCAGAGATTTACTTCATTCCATGAGGAAGCTTTACTTGAAAATGGGCTATATGTACCAGGGACAGTACTTATTTTAAAACATATTTTATTTATATGACATACAGTATGTATGCTGGCTTCCAAAAGAACAACACATGGTTCATAAAAGAATGACAAACACAGTTTAGAAAGAAAGTACCATAAAGTGTTAGCATAAGTATGAATAAATCTACTAGATTATAATGCATTTGAATGACGAAGTGAGGGAATGGCTTTCTATATCTAAACATCGGGTGCACATAATGTGCCCCATTTTACATGTGTGTAGTAGAGAGCAGTCGTCAGATACTATCATGAGATTCAGTATGATCCATAGTTACTGCAGAACTGATGCATAGATCAATACAGCAACCACACACACTGTGGCATATTTCATCCCATCAGTCACGCTGGGTTGACTAATTTTGAACAGGTTTTGACAGCTAAAACTATCTTACACATCTTTTAGAAAAATAAACTGTGTTCACACCTACATTACTGACTATCAGTGAACCAGATCCCCTTGTCTCACAATAGCAGCAGTATAGAAAAAAACCTAAAACAAACTCTATTCCTTCAGTACTGTATATTCAGGTTTGTAATTGTATATTGGTGTCTATTGCAAGCCATTTTGACATTTAATCATGCACTGTATATTAATGATAGATATATATAATAACAATGGAATTGCTATCAGTTAATTATTGTTAAATTATGTACTCACTTAATACCCAAAACATAATTGTAACTAGTAAAAAACATAATTCAGTAGAGGCAATGTTATCCCTTTATTTTAGAAACCTATAATATAGTTCTCTTACGAGAGGTTCTCTCGTATTGCGTAAGCTAGCTTACGCTACGGGAAAGATTCATCTTTTCTGAGATATTGAAGCCAAAAAATTATCCTTAATTTTTGTATCCATTGTCAACGCAGTGCGGCAGCTGCAGACCTTGAGCGGGCTAGCTAGCGAGCTCATAGGTTGCTCTGCGGCAACTGCTGCAGCCTATAGACGAGCTTGGGCTGAACTCGCGATCCAATGAGAGGCGCCCGCGCTCACTGCATCAAAGCCCGCCAAAAAGGGCGTGACTAGAGTGCATATAAGCGTAGTTCGTGAGGCTGGAACCCCGATTTTCATCTCTTCAGCGAAGCTCTCCGCATCGCTGACCTGGAAGCCGTCGCCGCTTGAGGGGCATCTAGCAAGCGTGGACAGCGCTAGAAGAAGCCGCCGCCTCAGCCACCTTCAGCCATCCTGCGAAGCTACGCCATCCGACGACGTATCCTTTTATTAAGCAAGCTAGTTCTCAAGAACTATTCACAAAAGAGTACGAGCGCTCTTTTCAAGATGCCTCGCTCCACTTGCGCCTCATGTCGCGCCCTTCTCAGCACAGGAGACCGCCACATCATCTGGCGCCTCTGCCTGGGACTGGGGCACGCAGAGCTCGCCCTCACTGAGGGCGGATGCGATTTCTGCGAGGAGCTACCGATGTCGACCCCTGCGGGCTCGACTCGAGCGGTCAAAGCAGAAACCGCCACGCGCTTTACCCTCAGTCAGCAAGAGGAAGAAGCGCCGCCACAAAGGCTGCCGGAAACTGTGGTTGAAGCGACTGCCTCGCCGAGCCTCTCCCTCGAAAGCATCGCTCACCCTCCCCGCCTCGGACGCCGCGAGTTGCCGCCGAGCGGCCGCGACTGCTGCCATCTCGGATGACGAGCCGGAGGATAAGGGCTGCTGTTCCATCATGGCTTCGACAGCGAGGAGTGGACAGGCTCCCAAGCCTCCTCCTCAGCCCAGGAATCCAGCAGGACCCGCGCCGAGTCGAGCGGGAGTTAACACGCCTCCTCACACAGGCCGCCGACCGCCTCGGGCTCGAAGTGGTCACCGCCCCTGAGCAGGCACCCAACAGACTCGACGGCTGCTTTCTTCAAAGCCATCGCCGCTCTACACCCGCTGCCCGGCCGCTCCCTTCCTGCCGGAATTACATACGGAGCTTGCAAAGTCGTGGAACGCTCCGCTTTCAGCCAGGACCCGTTCACACGCCTCCACCTCTCTGCGCCGGTGGACGGCGCCACTGAGAGAGGCTACTCCTCCATCCCCCGGTCGAGGACTCGGTAGCAGCACACCTTTGTCCGCCCGCCGAGATGGCGTTCCAAGCCTGTGCTCCCGCCTAAGGCCTGCAGAGCGACTTCGCCTATGTTGGCCGCGCCTATTCCGCCGCCGCCAAGCCGCATCTGCTCTGCACTCAATGGCCGCTTTACAGATCCTACAAGCAGACCTTCTTCGGGAGTGGGATGAGAAAGGCAGGCACCCAGAGGCTGTTACTGATCTACGAGCCGACAGACCTCGCCCTTCAGGCTACCAAAGCTGCAGCCCAAGCTCTAGGGAAGTGCATGGCCTCGCTGACTGTGACCGAGAGACACTTATGGCTAACACTAGCCGACATGGGAGAAGCAGAGCGCTCCACGTTCCTCAACGCACCGCCTCTCCAACCGGTCTCTTCGGCTCCGTGGTGAGTGGCATTGTTGACCGCTTCTCAGAAGTCCAGAAAGCCACCCAAGCCATGAACCTCTTCCTGCCGCCGCCGCTTAGCTCCTCTGCAGGCCGCTCACGTGATCAGCCTCCTGCACGCAGCCTCTTCACAGCTCCAGTTCAACAATCTCAGACTTCTCAGCGTCGACAGGGCGGCCGCCTCGATCAGGCCAGACAGCCGCCGCGAGACCGCCTCCCCGCGGGCCTCGATCTAAGGTAACGCTGAAACCCGAGCAGTCGAAGTCTTCCTAACTGTGTTGAACAAACGACGGCTCAGTCCCGCCGCCGGACCACTGTCAAAGCTTTACCCCTGTCAGTCCCCTTCTCTCAGGCTACTACAGTGGTGAATTTAGCAGCCAACAAGCCGGTGACACTGCCCGCTTGCTCAGACTCAAACGCCGCTTTCACGGCGACTCAAATAAATCTTGTAAAGAGCAAACATGTCTTATGTGTAGAAAAAGTGCCCACAACCCAGTGTTCGCCCTACACACAAGCATAACACATCCCGTGCTCCCTATCAGAGCACGCCTCATAAAGCGGTTACTGAACCGCCGAAGGCCAGAGTCAATGAAGGCGCCCACAAATGCGTACGGCGCTCCATTCTCTGCCCGCTCTGTCACACCGACCAGCCCTATGTGTAGAAAATGTGCCCACAATCCAGTGTTCACTTCTGCACACAAGCACTGCATGTCTCGTGTCCCCACCAGAGCACGCCACATAAAGCGGTTACTGAACCGCCGAGCGCTAGAGTCAATAAATGCGCCCGCAAATGCGTGGCGCTACCATTCTCTGCCCGCTCTGTTACACGGCCAGCAACCATTCCTCTGTGTGTAAGTCCCGTGCCCATGACTATGCTTAGCGATCACGTAACAGATGTGACTCTTTCCCCATTCATTCCAATCGGAAGTCACTCACAAAACAGCCTGTTCATGCTGTCTGCGAGCAATCATGCATGAACACACTAAACGCGCCACACATTTTGTTCAGCTCTGTGTGCGGCAATCAGAGCTGAATTGGCCATTCACCCTCTAGCGCTACGCTTCAAAGCGTGGGAAGCTATTCCAGGGATATCCAAGTGGGTGTTAAGCACAATACAACAGGGCTATTTGCTACAGTTCGATCGCCGCCCTCGCTTCAGAGCTGCTCGAAACCACTGTGAACACGGAAGCAGCGTGCATGCTTCGCTCAGAAATAGCAAGCCTTCTGTGCAAAAGGGCCATAGAAAAGTGCCACCCTCTCTGAGCGAAGTCGGGCTTTACAGCCGCTATTTTCTTGTTCCCAAGAAAGACGGCGGCCTCAGACCCATATTAGATCTCAGGGTTTTGAACAAGGTGCTTGCAAAAAGACCGCTCAAAATGCTTACAATCAGGAAACTCCTCGCGATGTGCGCCAGGGGACTGGTTTATTTCTCTCGATCTGAAAGATGCATACTTTCAGATTCAGATAAATCCCCGTCACAGGCCATTCTTGAGATTCGCCTCGACGGCCAGGTTTATCAATACACCGTCCTCCGCTCGGCCTGTCCTTAGCACCTCGCACTTTCACGAGCGCATGGATGCGGCGCCGCACTCCCTGCGGAGTCAGGGTTTGCGAATTCTGAACTATTTGGACGACTGGCTGATTATGGCTCAGTCACATATGGAGCTTCTGTCTCACAGAGCAGTTCTCCTCAGCCATCTGAACAGTTTGGGTCTTGCAGTCAATTGGACCAAGAGCTCACTACAGCCCAGTCAGACCATTTCCTTCCTGGGAATAGAACTAGACTCCGTGGCAATGACGGCTCGCTTATCTACACAGCCAAGACGCCGTGTTCAGCTTGACTAGCCGCATCTTTTCAGATGAACAGCCTCACGCCTCTGAAGAAATTCCAGAGAGTGCTAGGTTACATGGCCTCAGCCGCAGCAGTACTTCAGCTGGGTTTACTGCACATGCGCCGCTTCAGCATTGGCTAAACACCAGCTGCCTCGCCGGGCTTGGGCCACAGGCCGCCAGCCCATCAAGGTGACTCAGACCTGCATATCAGCTCTGCAGCCCTGGACAGTGGCCTAATGGTATCAGCGGGAGTGACAATGGGAGCTGTATCTCGCCGAAAGTCATCTCGACAGACGCGCCCAACACGGGTTGGGGCGCGTCTGCGAGGGCTCTCCGGTTTTCGCCTATGGTCAGTTCAGGAAAAGCTCCTTCACATAAATTGTCTGGAAATGATAGCGGTCGAGTACGCCGCGGCGCTTTCTCCCGGTCATTCAGGGTCACCACGCCCTGGTCCGCTCGACAACAGATCTGTGGTATCCTACCTAAACCGCCAGGGCGGTGTCAGATCCAGGAACCTCTTCCATCTGACAAAACGCATACTGAGTTGGTCCCAGTGCCACCTGCGCCGCTGAGGGCGACGCGACGTGCCAGGCCACCTGAACGACGGCCCGACAGACTGTCCAGAGACAATATTCCCCAGGGAATGGTCCCTGCACGCCAAACAGTCCAGACGCTATGGCACCTATTCGGCAGAGCAGAGATAGACCTCTTTGCGCCCAAAGAGAACTCTCACTGCCCAGTATTTTTCTCGAAGCGAGGACGCCGCTGGCCCAGGACTGGCCCAGACGCCCGCTTACGCCTTCCCTCCCGCCTCGCTATTGCCACAGGTAATGCAGAGGATCAGGGAAACGCGCCACTCGGTGCTCCTCATAGCCCCGCTGGGGAGAATCAGACATGGTTCCCGGAGCTTACGCAGCTGTCACTGACAGCCGCGGCCCATCCCAGTGAGAGCAGATCTCCTCTCTCAAGCTCAGCGGCACAATCTGGCATCCCCACCCAGAGCGCTGGGCTGCATGCGTGAGTGATCAACGACTACCCGTCGCTCTGCCAGAAGGAGTAATAAACACCATCATACACGCTAGAGCCCCTTCCACGAGAAGACTCTATGCGCCAAAATGGTCTGTGTTCTCAAAATGGTGCACCGACAGAGACCTGGACCCACGGACATGTGGGGTGTCGCCGCTGCTCAGTATTTCTACAAGAGCTGCTGGATGAGGGCAGATCCCCATCCACGCCAAAGTGATGTGGCGGCGCTGCGGCGCTCGCTGAACCCCTGCACGGCCAGTCATGGGGTAAAAACGAGCTGGTCATCCGCTTCCTCAGGGAGCTAGAAGGATGAACCCCCGCACTCCATCGGTTCCTATCTGGGATCTTTCTATAGTTCTCGAAACTATGAAAGCCCCCTTTCGAACCACTTCAATCCGTGGATTTGAAATACCTTTCACTCAAAACCGCTTTTCTGACTGCCCTGTCATCAGTCAAACGCGTGGGAGACCTTCACGCGCTGTCTGTCAGCCATGCGTGTCTTGAGTTTGGACCAAGTGACTCCAAGGTCATTTTAAAGCCTAGACACGGCTATGTTCCCAAGGTGATCGGTACTCCTTTCAGAGCACAGGTCATTTCCTATCGGCGCTGCCAGCACCGGATAGCGAACGCGACGCCAATCTCCTTTGCCCGGTCAGAGCACTGAGATTGTATACTGCACGCCCGCTGCTTTCAGACGCCCGAGCAGCTTTCGTTTCGCTCGAGGGCGCACCAAAGGTCTCGCCGCTCGAAACAGACACTATCTAGATGGATAGTGGACGCTATTGCTGCTGCATACGCGCCAAAGACCTGCCATGCCCGCTGGGCATTAGGGCTCACTCCACTAGAGGCATGGCATCCTCGTGGGCATGGTCCAGCGGAATTTCCATTCACGACATATGTGTGGCAGCGGATGGACTTCCCTCCACCTTTGTCAGATTTTACAATATGGAAGTGCCCGCTCTGCAGGCAAAACTACTAGCGGTTTAATACGCTACAGCTCCCCTGGTGAGCTGCACTGATGGGACACATTCCACACAGACCGCACCGCCGCTCTGTCGCTCCCGGCCCTACTATGTGCTTATGTATTACACAATCAATGACCCGCATTCTTGCCGGCCAAATATTATTTCCCCACTCATAAGGGCTCCCCGGTCCCCCTTAATTCCCTGGGGCTTATACAGTGGATGCTTGACGCGACGGCGCTGACAATGGGTTCCCGTGAGCGTAGCTAGCTTACGCAATACGAGAGAACCTCTCGTGAAGAGAACGTATCGGTTACCTAACGTAACCTCGGTTCTCTCTAGATGAGGGAACGAGTATTGCGTAGCCGGCCGTGCTCGCGCCACGCAGCTTACTTTTCGCTTCAGTCAATGAAAACCAGGGTTCCAGCCTACGAACTACGCTTATATGCACTCTAGTCACGCCCTTTTGGCGGGCTTTGATGCAGTGAGCGCTGGACGCCTCTCATTGGATGCGAGTTCACCCAAGCTCGTCTATAGGCTGCAGCAGTTGCCGCAGAGCAACCTATGAGCTCGCTAGCTAGCCCGCTCAAGGTCTGCAGCTGCCGCACTGCGTTGACAATGGATACAAAAATTAAGGATAATTTTTTGGCTTCAATATCTCAGAAAAGATGAATCTTTCCCGTAGCGTAAGCTAGCTTACGCAATACTCGTTCCCTCATCTAGAGAGAACCGAGGTTACGTTAGGTAACCGATACGTTTTAACTAATTAATAAATAATTTCAGATATCTTTAATTATAAAAACACAACTTAATTTACTTAATCTATAGATATCTAATACCCATTTCCAGACATCTAAATCCTAAATCTAACATGTTAAAATTACTTTACTGGTATAAAAAATATGCCTTCCCTATCTGTCACTTACTCGACGTTGTGTCGATGAGTTGACACTAGGGGTCGCTCCTGTGGAGCCCAGACATCTCTGATCTTGAGAAAAGGCCAATGGAAATTGGAGCCGAGCGAGAGAAAAGGCCAATGGAGCCGAGCGAGCAAGTTAAAAGAGCTGAATTCCTCTGCTGCCTCCATTCATCTCTCTACGCTGTTGGATCGAGAAAAGGCCAATGGAAATTGGCGTATGGAATTTGCATGCCACTCCCCCGGACATACAGGTATAAAAGTAGTGATGCTGCAAACACACATCAGATATCTTCTTCGGAGCCGAGCGAGCAAGTTAACAGAGCTGAATTCCTCTGCCGCCTCCATTCATCTCTCCACGCTGTTGGGTCTACGGCGCTCTGTCTCCTGTGAGTGTACCAAGCCGTGGCGCTCAAAGACTGCATGAGGGTAGTTCTGACCTGAGATTGAAGGAGCTGCGCTCAGTGACTGGTCTCGCCCTCCAGGCGATGATGGTCATGGTGTGGTCTCTCGGTCAGGCTATGTCCACCTTAGTGGTTAAAAGGCAGACGGGGACCATTCAACACATCCTCACCCCGCCACGATGCAATATCTCGCACCCCCGTCTGTTTGTCGCCGAAGGCGTCCCCCTGCGGCAGCAACACTGGATCCGCGACAGCCCGCCCCAGTAGGCTGGCCCCGGCGCAGAGCCACCCGCAGAAAGCAGACGCCACCCGTCTCATGGCCGGTCACCAAGAACCCAAGAAATGCTTCAAAGCGTTCCCTGAGACGGGCAGTCCAAGAAGTAGGAGACCCGCTGCACAGGAGCTGGTAAGAGCACCACTCCTTCCCCTGGTGGAGGGCCGGTGGAGGTTCTTTATTTCCTTTTCTTACCTCACCGCATTCCCCAAGGGAGCGGGACCCACATTCTAAGCAAAAAAGCAGTCTTCTCATTTCCTGGGCCTCACAGTCGGTGGCCCCGGCCGTCGTTACCATGACTACCAGGCACCGTTTTCTCTCTCTGGCAGGTATGGCGCCTCTGAGGTGGGCCTCCCGCCCCCACGCTCCCAGCTGTGGCAAAAATCCACCCTTGATGTGATGGTCTCCTCGGGCTATGAGGACGAAAATCTTCCTCCCCCGTCCCAGGCTGTTCCGGGAGCGGTCACATGGAGCCAGGTAAGTGCTTTAATGTCTCTAGACTCAGCACCTCGGGCTCCGCCCCGTCGCGAGGCTCCGCCCGCTGGTACGTCCAACTCTGTAGTTCACTTGGTCCCTCTTGCGCGGGGCTTGGGCCGTGGCTTGCGCTCCCCAACCCATCGCGTTTGTTGATCAGGACCGTCCGACTCGGCTGATTAATTTCGCCAGGCCCCCGCCCAGTTTCAATGGCGAGAACGCCGTTGCCTTGCGAGCGGAGATCGCCTCCCTTCTGCGAAAGGATGCGATAGAGCCTGTCCCTCCAGCCGAGTTGAAGAAGGGGTTTTACAGCCCCTACTTCATCGTACCCAAAAAAGGCGGCGGGTTGCGGCCAATTCTCGAAACGCATTCTAGCGAGCATCCGGCATCTGGATTAGTTTGCGGCAGTAGACCTGAAGGACGCGTACTTCCGTGTCTCGATCTTTCCTCAACACAGACCCTTTCTCTGGTTTGCCTTCGAGGGTCAGGCATATCAGTACAAAGTCCTCCCCTTCGGCCTGTCCTTGTCCCCTCGCACCTTCTCGAAAGTCACAGAGGCAGCTCTTGCCCCATTAAGGGATGTGGGCATCCGCATCCTCAACTATCTCTACGACTGGCTAATCTTAGCTCACTTGTGGGACATGTTGTGTGCTCACAGGGACCTGGTGCTCAGGTACCTCAGCCGCTTGGGGCTTCGGGTCAACTGGGAAAAGAGCAAGCTCCTCCTGGTTCAGAGCATCTCTTTTCTCTGTATGGAGTTGGACTCACCAATGGTCTCAATGACGGCGCGCCTCACCAACGAGCGTGCACAGTCAGTGCTGAGCTGTCTGCATGCGTTCAGACAGAACACGTTGGTCCCAATGAAATCCTTTCAGAGGCTCCTGGTGCATATGGCATCCTCAGCGACGGTCATGCGGCTTGGGTTGATGCATATGAGACCACTTCAGCACTGGCTACAGACCCGAGTCGAGAGACGAGCATGGCACATACTGCGTCTTTGTCACGCAGGCTTGTTGCCGCTTCTTCAGCCCCATGTCAGACCTAACATTCCTATGGGCAGGAGTTCCCCTAGGCCAGGTCCCCTGGCACATCGTGGTTACGACGGATGCCTCCCAACGGGGCTGGGGCGCCATATGCAACGGGCACTCAATCGCCCTTGGACCAGCCCGCGACTGCACTGGCACATCAACTGCCTCGAGTTGCTGGCTTTACTGCTTTCCCTGAGGAGGCTATTGCCTTTGATCCAGAGCAAGTTGCTCCGGATGGACAACACAGCAACGGTAGTGTATATCAACCGCCAAGGCGGCCTACACTCTCGCCGTATGTCACAACTCACCCGCCGTCTCCTCCTTTGGAGGTGCTGTGAGCCACTCATATCCCGGGCCACCTCAACAGCACAGCGGATGCGCTGTTGTGGCAGGTTACACCCAGTGGAGAGTGGAGGCTCCACCCTCATACAGTCCAGCTGATCTGGAGTCGATTCGGCCAAGCACAGGTAGACCTGTTTGCTTCCCCAGAATCATCCCATTGCCCACTATGGTACTCTCTGACCGAGGCTCCCCTCAGCACACATGCCTTGGCACACAGCTGGACCCTGGGGCTGCGCAAGTATGTTTTTCCCCCAGTGAGCCTACTCACATAGACGTTGTACAAAGTCAGGGAGGACGGGGAGCAGGTACTCTTAGTGGCCCCTTATTGGCCCTCCCGGATTTAGTTCTCGGACCTCATGCTCCTCGCGACAGCCTCCCCCTGGTGAAATCCCCTGAGGAAGGACCTTCTTTCTCAGGGATGGGGCACCATCTGGTACCCATGACCAGACCTCTGGAATCTCCATGTCTGGCAGATTACATCACGATGCAGTAGAAGGTAAGTATTTATGGAAGCACGATTTGATCATCAGGTTCCTGAGAGGCACAAGGAGGTTAAACCTCCCCAGGCCATGCCTTGTTCCCTTGTGGGACCTCTCTGTGGTCCTTCGGGGCCTTCGGGGAGCTCCCTTCGAGCCCCTTGAGTCAGCAGAGCTAAAGGCGCTCTCTCTGAAGACCGCCCTCCTGACGGCGCTCACCTCCATCAAGAGGGTAGGGGACCTGCAGGTGTTCTCTGTCAGCGAACTGTGCCTAGAGTTCAATCCGGCTTACTCTCACGTCATCCTGAGACCCCGGCCGGGCTACGAGCCCAAGGTTCCCACGACCCCTTTCAGGGATCAGGTGGTGAACCTGCAAGCGCTGCCCCAGGAGGAGGCAGACCCAGCCTTGGCGTTGCTATATCCGGTGCGCACTCTTCGCATCTGCTTGGATCGCACGCAGAGCTTTAGAAGCTCCGAGCAGCTCTTTGTCTGCTTCGGTGGACAGCGGAAGGGAAGCGCTGTCTCCAAACAGAGGATTGCCCACTGGGTCGTCGATGCCATCACTATTGCATACCACGCCCAGCACATGCCGCCCCCTGCTGGCCTACGAGCCCATTCTACCAGGGGTGTTGTGGCTTCTTGGGCATTGTCCCACGGTGCCTCTCTAGCAGACATATGTAGAGCCGCGGGCTGGGCAACACCTAACACCTTTGCAAGGTTCTATAAACCTCAGATTTGAGCCAGTTTCGTCCCGTGTATTATCAGGTGACACAAACAGGTAAGTTCGGGTCAGCTGGCCGGGTGTATCGCTTGTGCATATCGCCTTTCCCCTCCCTTGGGGCGAAGACGTGCGCTCTTTCTCCAGTTGCATTCGCAAGAAGTGTGAACCCTGGACGTTCTTCCTCCCTAGCCTAGCGGCCGCAGAGTCTTCGGAGAGGGCGTCACCAGGCCCCCGTACTGAGGTAAGTGCTCCACATGTGCTGGTTGTACCCCTAGGCATGCCCGCAGTTTCCCTGCTGGTAAACCGCATCTTCCTTGGGCAGAGGGCCCTCTGTCCTTGGTCGCAGTGTTTGTAGTAACTCCTCCCCCCCTTGTATAGGATCTCCCACAAGGCTGCTCTGCACGATGTGCTTCCGCTCCTAAACGGAAAAGACTGTGTGTTGTATTCCACCTAAACCCCCCCCCCCTTCGGGGCCGGGTGTGGTCTCCACGGTGTCGTCCTCTTTGGAGGGACACCCCCCAGCTTGGACCATATATTTGGCCCCCAGCCGAACGGTTTCGTTCCTTTTGGGGAGAACAATAGAGAGAAGGCCACATCTGTGCCAGCCAGTCCTTATACTCCTGAGCAGTTAGCCGTTCCCCTAGGTGCAGGGGACCACTTCATGCCTGCCAGTGTGTTGGGGGTAGTTATGAGATGGCTTGCTGTGCTGGCTACGAGGCACGCAGAGGTTTGCCCGTCTCGCACTGCCAGTCCACGTAACTTAGTTCAGCTCTTGTGGCGTTTTCCATTGAGACCCCTAGTGTCAACTCATCGACACAACATCGAGTAAGTGACAGATAGGGAATGTCTCTGTTACTGACGTAACCTCCGTTCCCTGATGGAGGGAACGAGACGTTGTGTCGATGAGTTGACCCTAGGAATGCCACTTTTTTTATATCGAGAAATGGCATTTCTGTGAGTGATTGTGTGATTTTTTATATCAAGTATAAATGTTTTTACTCAAAAATCAGATCTAATTACTAATATCGTAAATTAGCATTTTCACTAGTATTAATTCCATTGCTGATCTCGAGAATTCTAGCTTTTATATTTTAACTAGTGAAAATGTAATTATAGATATCTATAATTCATATCTTGGACATTATTGGATATATAAAGGGCTTGCCATACACTGTGTTCTTCAACAAATGCAAAGAAATCACTAATCACTAATTTGTTTAGTGACAATCATTCTAGACTTCCAATGTTGTCTAAGACTTTTGGACCCTACTCACTGTCATCAAACAGAGATTATTGCAGCTGCAGTTCTGACAGAGTGTTATCACTGAAATCAAGTGGATAAAAAGAAAATCTACTAAATCATTAATTTCTACCAAATCTGAGGGTGTCTGAGTGTGTCCAGACATGGTGTCAAACCTTTGACTCCCTCCAGAACAACAGCACCATTGTGACTTGATGTGTCCGGAATCAGTATCACTATCTTCCACCTGAACTGATTCTTAAAAACCCATCCCACTTTGAATACTTGACTTAAAAGATAAGTCTACCCAATCTACCCAAAGAGCGCCAGATATTGGCAGAACGACATCTGAGACTGCAACGGACTCGAAGAAGAAGACCCAAAGAGTAAAACTGGTTTTAGATGCATTTTACTGGCAAACTTCTGCTTATACTTGTGCCTGTATAGGTGCCCTTGACCCAGACCAAGCTACTGTTGAAACGGTGGCCTTTGATATTTATATGATGAGTTTACACTAGCTACACTGTCATGTCACACAGGTGGATCAATTCATAACACAGATGTATTTTGTTGCTGTGATAACAGAGCCCTTCATGAGTGCTCTGCATCATTATATTACAAAGAAGAATTAGAGACAAACTGACCGCATAAGGTCTATGAGTGTTATGTAAATGTAAAATGTACCTGTATGTAAATATTTTCTCTCCATCTGTATATTCCTACTCTATTCAGGACAAATCATATCATGATTTCAGGAGTCATCATGCAGGTTGAGTGCATTGTTTTTTTTAATTAATGGAATATGAAATGTGATTATGAACAGATTATGTCAAAATTATTGCATTGATGATTGTAACATTGTATGACTTTAATTTCTGTTACAGTGAAAAAGGTCTCGATCCCTGAGGTGGAAAGGGCCAAAGTCACAACTTTCAGTTTTAAGTACACAAAGTGGAAGGAGTGGTTTTATTGAATGTGTTTGGAAATTATTTTCATATTATTAAGTTTTATGTAAGTTAATAATTTAACATATCTAATAGTTCTCTTATCTAACATATCTAATAGTCAGATTCTGTGCTAGGATGTACATTTAAGCGTGTACCTTCTGGAAATTTATATATGCCAATTTTAGCAACAGGAAGTGGGGAAAAACTTTAGTGAAGTTTCAGGAAGTGAAAAAAACATATGCTGCATGAATTGTGATAAACAGACAACTAGTATTTGCAGAAATGTACACATTCAATTTCCCGGCCCTAGTAATCACATTAGTAATAACACTACTTTTATGCTTTCTGTTGGATCACAACAAGATGGCGCCATGGATGGCCACCTCGGTGTGTAGCTCTTCAGTTCTTTTGTTGTTTTTGTTTGTTTGTCCTGTGTTTAGTAATATTTTTACAGTCAGTTTTAGCAGGGACAAACTGCTGAACATTCGGCAGCACATACCAAACACCCTTTTCCTGTTTTTTGGGGGATTTTAACAAAGCAAATCTCACACATGAACTGCCCAAATACAAACAGCACATTACATGCCCCACCAGAGACAGAAATTTACTGGATCAGTGCTACACAACAATAAAGGATGCATATCGCTCTGTCCCTAGTGCAGCTTTGGGACTCTCTGATCACTGTCTGGTTCATCTTCTTCTAACCCTACAGGCAGAAATTAAAATCAAGCCAGTAGTAAGGACTGTAAAGAGATGGACCAATGAAGCAGAGTGGGAACTACAATCCTGCTTTGATTGCAGGGATTGGAGTGTTTTTGAGGCTGCAGCCACAGACCTGGACAAGCTCACAGATACTGTTACATCATATATCAGTTTCTGTGAGGATATATGCATTCCTACTAGGACATATTTAATGTCCAACAACAACAATCCATGGTTTACAGCAGAGCTCAGGCAGTTTTGTCAGGCCAAAGATGTTGCTTACAGGGGTGGGGATAAAGTCTTCAATCAGGCCAGGAACAGGCTGAATAAGGAAATCAGAGTGGCTAAAAGAAGTTACTCTGAGAAGCTGAAAAACAAGTGGCTGACAACCTGAATGTGTTGTATTTGCAGATTTGAAAGGCACAATCTCACACCCCACACCCAATCTGACCTTCACTTCACACAAACACCAACACCTCCTGCAACCCCCCTCCTCCGCCCTCCTGCTACTCAACCTGCACTTAAGATCTGTGCAAATGATGTGAGCCGGGTCTTTCAGAAAAAAAAGACGAGGAAAGCTTCAGGCCCAGTTGGTGTCTCACCAACGTGTCTTCAATCCTGTGCTAACCAGCTGGCCCCCATCTTCACACAGATCTTCAATAGATCATTGGAGCAGTGTGAAGTCCCATGCTGCTTCAAATGCTCAATCATTTTTCCTGTCCCAAAGAAACCAAAAACCACAGGGCTTAATGACTACAGACCTATCACCCTGACATCTGTGGTCATGAAGTCATTTGAGAGACTGGTGTTGCCCCACCTGAAGAACATAACTTGAACCTTTCTAGATCCCCTTCAATTTGCTTATCAAACAAACAGGTCTGTGGATGATGCAGTCAACATGGGATTGCATCATATCCTGCAACATCTGGACAGACCAGAGGCATATGCAAGGATCCTTTTTGTGGACTTCTGTTTGGCTTTCAACACCATCATCCCAGCTATACTCCAGAATAAATGACACCAACACTCCCATGTCTATCTGTCTGTGGATTACTAGTTTTCTGACGGACAGGCAGCAGCTTGTGAGACAGGGGAAACTCACTCCCAGCACCTGTACAATCAGCACTGGTGCCCCCAGGGATGTGTGCTCTCCCCACTACTCTTCTCCCTGTATATCAATAACAGCATCACCAAGGACACCTCTGTCATGCTCCTGAAGTTTGCAGATGACACCACTGTCATCTGCCTCATCCAGATGACTATGAGTCTGCATACAGAAGGAAGGTTGAACAGCTGGCTGTCTGGTGCAGTCAAAACAATCTTGAGCTGAACCCGCTCAAAACGGTGGAGATGATTGTGGACTTTAGAAAGAACACCCCAACACTGACCATTCTAAACAGCACTGTGGCAGCAGTGGAGTCATTCAGGTTCCTGGCCACTACCATTTCACAAGTCCTGAAGTGGGTGACACACATTGACTCTGTGTAAACATTGTGTAAAAGGCCCAGCAGAGGTTGTACTTCCATCGCCAGCTGAGGAAGTTCAACCTACCACAGGCGCTGCTGATACATTTCTACACAGTAGTCATTGAGTCTGTCACTTCAATAACTGTCTGATTTGGTTCAGCTATGAAATCAGATATCAGAAGACTACAAAGGACAGCTCGGAATGCTGAGAGGACTATTGGTTGCCCCCTGAACCTCCCCCCAACCTTTAAGAACTATACACGTCTAGAGTGAGGAAAAAAGCTGGAAAAATCACTCTGGACCCCACTCACCCAGCCCACTACCTTTTTGAAAAGTTGTATTCTGGCCGGCGCTACAGAGCACTGAGCACCAGAATCGTCAGGCACAGGAACAGTTATTTCCCCTCAGTCTATCCATCCCATGAACAGTTAAAACTGCCCCATTGAGCAATAACTATGTGCAATACACAGTTCAGTCTTTTTTATATTTATCAAACACATCCAAACTCTTCTGCCATTTCATTCCTCTGGGAAACAAAACAACAAAAAAAAAATGCACTGTACATAACAGATAACAGATTTGTATTTGATTTGCACTACGTATGTGTTTGTCTGTGTGTGTGTGTGTATGTACGTATGTGTATAATTATTAGAATTTTTTATACTTTATTATTTATGTCTTGCTGCTGATTTTGTATTGTTGTGCACTGGAAGCTCCTGTCACCAAGACAAATTCCTTGTATGTGTAAGCATACTTGGCAACAAAGCTGATTCTGATGATACTTTCAAAAACACTACACAGAAAAGTCTATATTTCCTGCCGGTTAATTGTCAAAGGCAAATCATACTGTAACGAATAGGAAGGAAGTTCAGGAGCTTGATCTAGGTGCAGAAAAATAGTTTAATGAACAGAAACAAAAAAGTACAAAATAACAGGTAAACACAGGAACAAATAAAACATCCATGATGAGAAACAAAAACAGGAGAAAACCTCCACGAAGGGCACAGGCAAAACATGGTAGGTCAAAACACATTCAGGTACAGCAACTGACAAAGAACAAGCAACCAATAGGGCATATATACAAAAAGACTAATGAGTAAATGAAACACAGGTGAGGACAATAGAAGACAGCTGGCAGTGATAAGGGCAGGTAATTATGGCAAGTGTAGTCCATGGGGAACAGATGACAGAGGCAAAACACAGGACAGACAACAGTGAACATAGCCCCCCCACTGAGCAGATTCTAGACACTCCCAAAAACAGACAAAAAACAAAAAATTGTCCATGGGGTGTGGGGAAAAAACAAAGGGAAAACAGGCAGTTCAAGGGAGCACTAGACGCAAGGGGATGAGGGGAACAGAATAAAGACAGGGAGGCAGGGCAAAGATGGAGTCGGGGACCAGGGAGACTAGAGCAGGTCAGGCGGATGGCTAGGAGACCAAGGTGACCAGAGCAGACCAGGCAGGTGGCCTGAAGACCAAGGGGACCCGAGCAGATCTGGGGGACGGCCTGGAGACCAAGGGGATGACCTCAAGGTGGGGACCGGGTCTGGAGGCCTGGAAGGCAGCCACAGGCCGGGGACTGGGTCAGGAGGCTCGGGAGGCGGAGCTGTGGAAGGCTCTGGAGGCGGAGCCCTGGATGGAGGAGACTGGGAAACAAAAGCCTTTCTTCTACTTCTTCTTCTTCTTCTTCTTCTTCTTCTCCTCCTCCGCCTCCTCCTCCTCCTCCGGGCGGATGAGGCTGTGAATGCTGGGTCTGGGACGGACGAGGCTGGCCACGCTGGCTCTGGGACGGACGAGACTTCCAGCTCATTGACCGTGGTAGGCGTGGGCGTTGGCTCGTTGGCCGTGGCAGGCATGGAATGCTCAGAAGCTGAAACCGGGATTGAGAGAGGTGGTTCCTCTGCAGCGAATATCTCCAAAATTAGCCCCACATACTCCCTCCATGTATAATCTCCGGTCTTCTGCATTTCCCTCGGCGTGTTGGCAGTCCGATCCGATTGACTTCCTTCAGGGTAGTGTCATCAAGACCGGTGTGGATGGCTACGGTGGAGAAGAAATGGGAGAACTCCCGAATTGGCTTAGTTCTGTGAAGTACACCGCTAGATCCATTTTTGTTCAGTTGTTCTGTAACAAATAGGAAGGAAGTTCAGGAGCTGGATCTAGGTGCAGCAAAAGAGTTTAATGAACAGAAACAAACAAGTACAAATTAACGGGTAAACACAGGAACAAATAAAACATCCACGATGGGAAACAAAAACATTAACAGGAGAAATCATCCACGAAGGGCACGGGCAAAACACGGTAGGGCAAAACCCATTCAGGTGCAGCAACTGACAAAGAACAAGCAACCAACAGGGCATACGTATATACAAAAAGACTAATGTGTAAATGAAACACAGGTAAGGAATTATGGGAAGTGTAGTCCATGGGGAACAGATGACAGAGGCAAAACACAGGGCAGACAACAGTGAATCGTGACACATACACTGATGAGAACCCGTTTCTTACTTACAATGACACGTGACACTTCAGCTGTCACAAAAATGCAAACATATGTACATATGAGCATAATTCATGTTTTACATGTATTCCACATATAGATTATTTAAAAAAAATTCATAATCCAAAATGTTTTTATATTGCTTGTATTTGACCATAAAATTCTTCTCAACATAAGAAACACTGTTGAGTTATTATCGAACACTGATCTGAGAAGATTACACTCCAACTTTCCACCCCCTCCCTTCTTAACGACTGTCCCGGCTTGTCTAAGCCGACTGCTGTGGTCTTTTCCGGGAAAGAAACACCGTGAGAGAAGAGGAAATTGGGGAGGCGTAGCGGTTAAGCTAAAATTATGCCAAGCATGCCTTCCTCCGTCTCATCTTGTAATGAACTATCTTGAGAGTCGTTCTTTTTGAGGCTGCTTATTCTTGTGGCAATCGTTGGAGTCTGACATCAGTGGGTTTTTCCTGTGACTCAGGACACTTCACTCAGTGTCCGTCAGTGTCGGGCTTCCCCTTCAATGAGGGGAAGTAAATAATTGCAATCTTTGCCCGCTGTGTCATACAGCACAGCCGGTTGGATATCCAGTGCAAATCAGGATGGCTCTGGTAAACGCTAGATCGCTGGTAAACAAGGCATTTATTTTGCATGACTTCTTCATCTAAAATTGTATGGATTTTTTATTTGTGACTGAGACCTGGCTGAGAGCTGGTGATATAAGTCCCTTTTCTGAAATTGTGCACTCAAATTGTACATTATTAAACTGCCCCAGAACAACTGGTAGGTGACGGGCTAGCATCCATTTTTTAAAGCAACTTTTGTTGTCAGATTTTAAAAACTGAATTGTTTTCAAGCTTTGAAGAACTCCTGTTTCACTTGGACAAGGAGTTTTCAAATTGTTTTAGGAGAAATTGTTCTTAAGTACAATAGATGTTTGATTGTGGGGGATTTTAACATTCATATTTGCTGTGAATCAAATCCATTGACAAGGGAGTTCCAAATGGTGCATGGACCCTCTCATAAACAAGGCCATACATTAGACCTTGTATTTCTCAGATATTATAGCAAAAATGGCCATAGACCTAGGACTCTTATTGCCACTATAAATTCTGTGATTAATCCTCCTGTAACTGTTCACTTTGATGGATCAGCTACAGTGTGTGAAAGTTTTCTTAAGTTTTTCACAGATAAAATAACTGATATTAGACAGCATATTGTACCTTCAGATTATGATCCATCTCATCCTCCTTGCTGTAAATAAGTCAATTTCTTTAAACTAGTGTCAAGATATAATTAAGCCGTTAAAACCTACTATGTCTCTGTTTGATATAATCCCAACACATTTTATTATTCAGGTTTTATTCAGGTTAATGTTGCTGTAATGTTTAGCAATAATAAATGTCTCCTTACAGGGATTGTCCCAAAATACCTTAAACATGCAACTGTTAAACCACTGCTGAAAAAGTCAAATCTTGACCCAACTGTCTTATCTAATTTTAGACCAATTTCCAATTTACCTTTTATTCTTAAAATTTTAGAGAAGATTGTTCTTGAAAGTTTTCTAGAGGTAAATAGTACCTTTGAAACACTTCAGTCTGGGTTTAGGAAACATCACAGTACTGAGTCTGCCCTTTCAAAAGTTTTAAATGATATTTTGTTACCTGTCGATTCTGGGGACTCCGTGATACTTCTGATTTTAGACTTAAGTGCTGCTTTTGATTGGGCATTAAAGGTCATGTTCACAATTGTTTTAAATCCTATTTGGATGATAGTACTTTTCAGTTTGAATTAATGGTTTTTCATTGTCCAAATCTACTCTGACCTGTGGAGTTCCTCAAGGCTCCATTCTGGCCCCTATATTATTCTCATTATACATGCTTTACTTGAGATCTATTTTTAACAAACATGGGGTGTCATTTCACTGTTAAGTGAAATGTTATTGCATGTTGGATGATAAATCATGGATATCATTAAATTTAAATTAGAGTAAAACAGACATGATTGTGTTTGGGCTTCAGGCATCTCAGGCATCAATAGTTATAATTTGGGAGATTTGGCATCTTATGTTAAACCCTCACTGAAAAATGTGGGTATCATATTCGATTCTGCACTGAAATTTGACAAACAGATAAATGCAGTTTTCAAGTCTAGCTTTTTTCAATTAAGGGAGTTTTTTTATCAACTGTAGAGTTTGATAGAGTGATTCATGCTTTTGTTTCATCTCGATTCGACAACTGCAATTAACTTTCTATAGGGATAAACCATTCGTACATGAATCGTTTACAAACTGTTCAAAATGCAGCTGCTAGACATTTGACTTAGACAATATGAACACATTACCCCTGTCTTATTCTTTATACACTGGTTGCCAGTCCGATACAAAATAGATTTTAAAATCCTACTGTGACAGGGCAGAGGGCGGGGCCGGGTCATGATTTTACACACCCGGTCCCTTATCATGCTAATCAAGCCTCCGAGAGGGATAAAGGCTGACTGCGGATGGTGGTGTGACAGAGAGAGAACGTTTATGGGCAGCTGTCCGTCATATGTGTGTGTTTGTGTCTTTTTATTTAATTAAATATTATTTATATTGTCAAGCCAGTTCTCACAAACACACACATATGATGGACAGCTGCCCGTAAATGTTCTCTCTCTGTCACACCACCGTCCTTTATCCCTCTGGGAGACTTGATTGGCCTGATAAGGGCTCTGCCCTCCGCCCTGTCACCTTTACTTTATGTTTTTAAAGCCTTGAATGAACTGGCACTTAATTATCTCTCTGACCTTCTGAGTGCAAATATATATGTTAGACATCATCTGATCAGAGATTATTGATGGTTACTAGGTCTAGACTGAAGTCGAAGGGTGACCGTACTTTTGCCATTGCCAGCCCTAAACTGTGGAATAGTTTACCTATATCCTTTAGAGAAATTTAGTCAGAATCAGAATTTTAATCAAAGTTAAAAACGTTTCTTTTTGCGCAGGCTTACGATTGTCCTTAGAGTCCGTTATGTGTAAACTTATTTATGTGCTTTGATGTAACTTTTTATCTTGCATTTCGGATTGTACAGAATAACTGTATTGATGTATTTTGGTGGTGTAGTTATGTGATGCATTTTTGTGATGTTCCTTTTATTATGGTTGTCTAGTACAGTGGTCAACTACTGTTGTTTTTATTGTGCTCTATAAATAAAATTATTGATTGATTGATTTTGGAAACGTGCAATCCAAATATTATACTTAAAGTAATTAACTTAATGGAAAGCCCGTAACTGTAATCTGATTAAATACAAATGTAATGTGTTATACATTTTGACAAAAAAGTAACGGGATTACAGTAATACATTACTTTGTAATCAGATTACACCCAACATTGGTCATCAGACTCCAATTTGTACCATAGTTTTAGTCTCTAATGCAACCCCTGATGTACATACACAATATAATACCTTCACCACTACACTCTTGTTATGAGCGTTGCATTGGTGACTGCATTCCCCTTCCAGAAGCTGGAATGTGCTTATGAAGCTGCAACATTTCAGCACTACAACTCTCTCAGCACATCCATAACGATTACTCGTACATGACCTACAACAACTGAACCTTACCCAGTCAGCAGGTTACATACATCACTATGGTAAAATGAGAAGCTGAGCAGGTGTGTGTCAGACACTACCCTGTCCCTCAGAGTTCATCTTAGATATTGTTTCTGTAGTCCCCCTCCCATTCTTCTCACCACTCTTACTGTTCTGTAAGCCATATCTATAGTAGTTTCCTGGTTCGTGGAGAGAGCAAAGTACATTAAATGTGTTTTGTCTGCATAGTGAAAGGACTTTTGCAGTGCAATGACCCATTCTTCACTCACTTTTGCTTGATCTTTGGTGCGGGAACCACTGTTAAAGTGCAGCAATTCTTTCACTTGTATAGTATAGTTGACATTTACATGAATATTGTATTTTGATAATTTCCCTCTCACCCGCTCCTAAGCAGAGATAAGAGCATTTTGGGGTTGAAAGACAAAAATATTAGCAAGACAGTTGGTAAGCAAGAAACGTCTAGGTTACGTATGTAACCTCCGTTCCCCGATGGAGGGAACGAGACGTTGTGTCAGAGAAGCGACACTAGGGGTCTCTCTTGAGCGCCGATATTCACCTCTGAACTATGAAAAAAGGCCAATGACAGTTGGCAACCAGTATTTGCATGTCCCGCCCCCGGACATACGGGTATTTAAACGGCGCAAATACAGGAGTTCATTCAGGATTTTTCTGAGGAGCCGGAAATGGTCCGGCCACAACAGTGGCTCGGCTCAGTGACGTGGCAGGGGAGACACAACGTCTCATTCCCTCCATCGGGGAACGGAGGTTACATACATAACCTAGACGTTCCCCTTCTGTCGCTCTCTCCACGTTGTGTCAGAGAAGCGACACTAGGGGTCCACTTAAAAAGTGCCATGCGCTGAGCCGTGTACGTGAACTGCTGATACAGGAGCGAGCAGGTATTCTTACGTGCAGAACGACCAACTGTATCAGGCTGCACATACGCTTCCCCAATGCCCCATTTAAGCCATCAGACTCCTTATCGTTACCCTGGAGGGGGGAACAAGGTGATGGCCGCCAACATGGGAACGGGCCAGCCTGGCTGGGCCTCTTTTCTCTCTATGTTTCTCACATAGAGCAACTACGGCCGGGGCCCTTACACACATTGAGGGAAGGGGGTCTTAGTCCTCATTCAGGGTGGAGAAGACCCTGCGGAGGCCACACCTACCTGGGAGGGGAGGCAAATTTTAGTGGCAAATACATCAGATGGCCTAACTTAGGACCTATGTGGAAAAGTTGGTGCGGTGGTAGATCCAGCCTCATAGAGGGTGGAAGCATACAGCACGGCGACCGAGGCAGCTGTAACTGCCTAAGGGAGACACGGGGGTCCGCTTGTGAGGGGACAGTACCGTGGCAATACACACAGGGGGAGTTCGAACAGGAAGCCTTACCTGTGGAGCACCTATACCAATACAGGGTAGCTTGAGGTACCCGCAGTGGTTTGGGTCGGCGAGTTCCTCCGCTGAACTGCGGACCCATGAGTGCTAGGGAGGAGTCAACCAGCGACCCAAAGATGGGATCTCCTGGGAACGGAGGGGTACTGTTTTCCCTTGGTTAGGGGGAAAGGGCGCTAGGTGCAAGCGGTTCACCCGGTCAGATTGTCGGCGTGCTACCGAGTTCTACGGGCTCGGACCTGAGAAAACACGGGACAATACTGACTCAACTCGGAGATTATAGAATCTCGCAAAAGTGTTAGGTGTTGCCCAGCCCGCTGCTCTACAGATGTCTGCTAGGGCGGTGCCCCTAGCCAGTGCCCACGAGGACGCAACAATCCTGGTGGAGTGAGCTCGGACCCGCAAGGGGGGGGGGCACGGCCTGGGTGTGATAAACCAAGGAAATGGTGTCAACAACCCAGTGGGCGAGTCTCTGTTTGGAGACAGCGTTCCCTTTCTGCTGTCCCCCGAAGCAGACGAAGAGCTGCTCAGAGCGTCTAGTGCTCTGTGTGCGGTCCAGATAGATACGTAAAGCATGTACTGGACACAGCATTGAAAGGGCTGGGTCTGCCTCCTCCCGGGGCAGCGCTTGCAGGTTCACTACCTGATCCCTGAAGGGTGTGGTAGGAACCTTGGGCACATAGCCCGGTCGTGGTCTTAAGATCACGAAAGTGTCTGCCGGACCGAACTCCAGGCAAGAGTCGCTAACAGAGAACGCTTGCAGGTCCCCGACCCTCTTGATGGAGGCGAGCACGATCAGCAGGGCGGTCTTGAGAGAGAGGGCCCTGAGTCCAACTGAGTCTAGCGGCTCGAAGGGGGGTCTCTGGAGTCCCGTGAGGACAACCGAGAGATCCCAGGAGGGGAACAGGTTAGGCCGGGAGGGAGTCAACCTCTGGGCACCTTTTAGGAACCTGACAATTAAGTCGTGCTTACCAAGAGACTTGCCGTCTACCGTGTCGTGGTGGGCCGCGATAGCGGCGACATACACCTTGAGGGTGGAGGGGGACAGCCTCCTCTCCAGCCTCTCCTGTATAAACACGAGCACTGACCTAACCGCGCACTTCTGTAGGTCTTCGGCTCGGGACGAACATCAGTCTGCGAACAGGCGCCACTTTAGGGCGTAAAGATGCCTGGTCGAAGGGGCTCTGGCTTGGATGATAGTGTCTATGACGGCCGGTGGTAGGCCGGCTAGATCTTCTGCGTCCTGTCCAGGGGCCAGACGTGGAGGTTTCAGAGGTCTGGGTGCGGATGCCAGAGCGTGCCCCGTCCCTGAGAAAGAAGATCCTTCCTCAGGGGAATTCGCCAGGGAGGGGCTGTCGTGAGGAGCGTGAGAGCCTAGAACCATGTCCGGGTGGGCCAGTAGGGGGCCACCAGAGTGACTTGCTCCTCGTCCTCCCTGACCTTGCATAGCACCTGTGCAAGAAGGCTCACTGGGGGAAAAGCGTACTTGCGCAGCCCCGCGGGCCAGCTGTGCACCAGAGCATCTGTCCCGAGGGGAGCCTCTGTGAGGGCATACCAGAGCGGGCAGTGGGAGGTTTCCTGTGAGGCAAACAGGTCTACCTGGGCCTTGCCGAACCTGTCCCAAATCAGCTGAACCGACTCGGGGTTGAGCCTCCACTCTCCGCCGGGCAAGCTTTGTCTTGCTAGCGCGTCCGCTATCACATTGAGGTTGCCGGGGATGTGAGTGGCGCGCAGTGACTTGAGTCACTGCTGGCTCCAAAGGAGGAGACGACGGGCGAGCTGTGACATGTGGAGGGAGCGTACTCCACCTTGGCGGTTTATGTAGGCTACCACCGTGGTGCTGTCTGTCCTGAATAGGACGTGCTTGCCGCAAATTAATGGAAGAAACCTCTTCAGGGCAAGAAAAACAGCCAGCAGCTCTAGGCAGTTGATGTGCCAGCGCAGCAGACCTCGGTTCCACTGGCCTGCGGCTGCACGCCCGTTGCACACGGCACCCCAACCCAGTTTGGAGGCATCGGTCATAACCAGAACACATCGGGACACCTGCTGCAAGGGTACTCCTGCCCATAGAAAGCAGAGGTCTGTCCAGGGTTTGAAGGCTTGGCGGCAGGTAGTGGTAACTTTCACGTTGTGCGTGCCGCGGCGCCATGCTTGTCTCGGAACTCGAGTCTGGAGCCAGTGCTGAAGTGGTCTCATATGCATCAACCCCAGTGGCGCGACCGCCGCGGAGGATGCCATATGCCCCAGGAGCTGTTGGAAATGTTTTAAAGGGACCACGGTGCCTGGCTTGAAGGAAGCGAGGCATTCCAGCACTGACTGAGCATGCTCGTTGGAGAGACGTGCTGTCATTGAGACTGAGTCTAACTCCAACCCGAGAAAAGAGATGCTCTGGACCGGGGTGAGCTTGCTCTTCTCCCAATTGACCTTAAACCCCAAACGGCCGAGGTGCTCGAGCACCTGGTCTCTGTGTGCGCATAGTAATTCCCGCGAGGAGGCCAGAATGAGCCAATCATCGAGGTAATTGAGTATGCGTATGCCAGCTCCTCAGAGCGGGGCAAGAGCCACCTCTGCGACCTTCGTGAAGACGCGAGGGGACAGAGACAGGCCGAAGGGGAGGACTTAGTACTGATATGCCTGGCCGTCGAACGCGAACCGCAGAAAGGGTCGATGTCGAGGGAGAATCGAGACGTGGAAGATTTGTGATAAACACATGGTATGTGCCGCGGTGCCATGCCCATCTCGGGACTCGAGTCTGAAGCCAGTGCTGGAGCGGTCTCAACCTGAGTGGCGCGACCGCGGCTGTGGATGCCATATGCCCCAGGAGCCTCTGTTTGAGAAGAACCGGTGTGCCTGGCTGGAAGCGAGCAAGGCACGTGAGCACTGACTGCGCATGCAGGTTGTGAAGCGTGCTGACATTGAGACTGAGTCTAACTCCAAACCGAGAAAAGAGATGCTCTGAACCGGAGAGAGCTTGCTTTTTACCCAGTTGACCTGAAGCCCTAAACGGCTGAGGTGCAAGAGCACCTGGTCCCTGTGGGCGCATAGTAACACTCGAGAGTGTGCTAGGATGAGCCAGTCGTCGAGACAGAGGTTATAGACAGAGGAGGATGTCCTGTAGAGACAACTTCGAGACTCATCAGCGTTGGCCTGCCGGGGTGCCATGAGAACAGCGCACACCAGTTTGATGACCCAGGAAGTGAGGAAATTGCTCTTTTATTGAATATTTGGGTACAGCAGCACAAAGGGGGTGCGGTGAAAGAAAAAGGGAGAACTGAGGATTCTCCTCCCGGCCCTCCACCGGGAGATAGAGTGGTCTTGCTACCAGCTCCGGAGCAAAGGTCTGGCTTCCTGGGTGTGCCATCTCAGGAGCGTTTAGGGGTCTTAAGGGCCCTAGAAGTGGTCCTGGAGAAGGTGGCATATGCATGCCCTGCGGGGCGCTCGACGCTGGGGCTGAGAGCTGGGCCCGGGTTGAGGCGGAGCTGGCGTTGGTTTCTTCGCAGGGGGACACCCACGGCGAGGAGACAGCGGATGGCTTGTGTTACGACGGTGCGGCATGATGTGAGAGATGTCCTCCGTCTGTTTCTTCTCTGCTGAAAACTGCTGGGCGAAGTCGTCGACAGTGCCGCCGAAGAGACCGAACTGGGGCGTTGAGAAAGTGGGCTTTGACAATGTTACGTATCTCGACCAAGTTCAGCCACAGGTGGCATTCCTGGACCACAAGGGTGGTCATCGCCCCCTGAGTGCTTGCGTTGTGACCTTCGTAGCTCTGAGAGCAGTTCCTGCTGCACATCGGGATCGGGACTACCCTGGTGCAGATCTTTAAGTGCCCTGGCTTGGTGTACCTGCAGGAGAGCCATTGCATGCAAGGCTAAGGTGGCCTGTCCAGTGGCACTGTAGGCTTTCGCAGTCAGTGATGACATTGTCCTACAGGCCTTGGAGGGGAGTACCGGTTCCAGTCCAACCCAACGCTCACAGCGGCCCAGGAAAGCATGTTGGCCATCTGCGCATCAGACTCTGACTGGGCGGGCTGGCCCGAGGATGGGAGTCCGGACAGGTCTTCAGCGTCAGATGCCTGAACGCTCTCAAATGCAGGGCCGATGTCGTCATCCAGACATGGCTCCAGGGATGAGGTAAACTGGCCGTGAAGCGAGCCGCCACTGTCCCTAGCTTTAAATCTCCCCCCAAAAATTAAAACATTTTACCACGTGCATCTTTTTTTTCCATTTTTCTACTTTCAAATGCGTGCATTTTACCACCCTCATCCACTTTTCTACTTTTATCACGATTCTACTGCATGCATCCATTTTCTCCTCTGCGTTTTTACATGGATTACTGCATCAACCTCAAACCCCCACTGATCAGGAACCACCAACACAACAAACAATTGTGGGAAGTCATGGCATCAGAACAAATTATTGCTACTTGCACCGCATGCCACATGTTTACAAATAGCTTCATCAAACAGCAGTAAAGGATTTACATGTGATAAATATAATTAATTAATTAAGTTTACGGATGAGTTTAATGAGTTAGAGATATGCATCTGAATGCTAGTGGAGGTCATTGAGAAAGAGGAGCAAGTAGAAATGGTTACGGATGTGGATAGTACAGCACCCAACACACACACTTCAGTTTGGGCAGTAGATCGTCTGCAACTGGGCGTATGGGTGATGTCTCATTGGCATAATTGTAGGGCAAAGTGATACCACTCTCCTGTTCCTGTTTGGATTTCCAGTAGATTCTCCCCACTCAGTGATGCATCCACTGAGATGCCTGTTGGAAGCATCCTGAATATAGGTGACTCTTTTGTAAGGAATGTGGAAATAGAGACTCCAGCTACCATTGTAAAATGCCTAATGGGAGCCAGAGTGTCTGAAATCAGATCAAATTTACAAGTGCTGGCTAATTTTCTAAGATTGTTCTATGATTCATATCGGCACTAACAATGTCTGGCTACGCCAGTCGGAAATCACTAGAGAAAAACAACGTCAGACACTGTAACATGCTCTGGCTCCATTCCTGCTCGTCATGGTGACAAGGTTTATATTAGATTAGTTTTTTTAGATTTGAGTGGTGTCTGGAGAATAGCCTAGGATTTATAGACAATTGGATGAGTTTTTGGGGTAGACCTGACCTGTACAGGAGTGAAATACTTTGTACTTAAAAATTTGTATGGACATGGTGTGAGTAGACCTTCCGTCAGAGGTTTTTCTCACAAAATCATCATGGATTTGTTGTGAACAGGCCTTAACTGGGGCCTAGGACAGGAAGCAGACAGACTGGCTAATTGATCGTCTGCTAGCTGCCTTGAGACATTGCAAAGGTCACATAAACTACAACACATAGTGACTGTATGACCTAGATATCATATAGAGACTGTGTCTGTTCCCCGAACTACCAAACTCAAAACCTTCATTAAATCATTTAGATTTTTTTTTATTGTCAAACCTGAAAATAACAAAATAAATGGAATATAAACATCATGCAAAGGTAGGGCTACACTGTTAAATATTTTCTCATCATAAAACAGTAAAGAAATGGCAGCTGGGTTGCCAGCATGTTACTGTAAAATTAACGGTGTCTTGCAGTTTACAACTGTAATTTAGCTGCATATAGCTGTCAAATTACATACAATCTACTCGTAAATTTACAGCACTTTTTTACACAGTGTACTAAACATGAGATCATCCAAAGCACAATTGTAAATGGAATTATAGTTTAATTTCTCTGACTGAGACCTGGCTAAATGAATATACTAGCTTTATTGAGTCTACTCCCCCAGGTTATTGATATGAACACAAGCCTCACCTTACTTCATCTTTTGTATGCTGTGCTTAGCAAAGGTCGCTCAATCTATGCCATGTTATAGATTGGACTATTCTTATATAGAACTATTCTTTTGACCACTAAAGATAGCTTCACTAATAACCTTCCAGTGTCAGGATCACAGAGTGATCCAAATGCTTTCTCTTGTTTGTCTTTGTGTTTTCCCTCTTCTCTTGTTTTTTCTTTGTTGTTTGCTTTGTTTTGACAGTTGCCATGTGGGTTATTATCAGCGGCACCTGTTTCCCCTTACCCTTTTGATTTCTCTCCCTATTTAATCTCCCCTTTGTTTTCAGTCTGTTGTCAGATTACCTTGTGCTGTTTCACCTGAACATGTGGCTCATTCTCTCTCTCTCTCTCTCTCTCTCTCTCTCTCTCTCTCTCTCTCTCTCTGTCTGTCTGTGCGTGTGTGTGCGTGCGTGTGTTAATTTTTACCTTCGTTTTCAGAATCTGTACGACTGTTATTGTTTTTGGACTGTTCTCCTGATCTGAGTTCTTGTTTGGATTATCGTCCATGGAACATTCTATTATTCGACAATGTGCTCCACTGCCGACAATCACCATACACTGAATTTTTGCTCAGTTCTTTTGTTTTCCCCTGAATCTCTGTTCAGTCAATAAACACTTTATTGTTTCACTCACTTCTGCTTTTGTGTCTTCTGATACCTGACAGCCAGATTTAGATACAAATATAGATACAGTCTTCTCTAGCACTCTTGAATGTGTTGCCCACTTCGATTGAAGAAAATAAAAGAGAAAATCCAGCGGTACAATGATCAAACTTTGTTCTCAAGAGAGAAGTTTAGAAAATGGAGCGCAAGTGGAAGAGTGCAAAATTAGAGGTGTTTTCGTGGTACACAAAAGGATATTGTCTCTAGCTAAAGAAATGCTCTAAAAGCTGCCAGGAGCAAACTCATAGAAAATAAGCACGATAATCCTAGGTGTTTTAGTTTTCACTGTTATGCTGACAGTACTGCTTAGATGTGTTTTATGTAATGTTTTTGACACTTATGTTGGTTGACGTGTTTTACTGAATATGACATTTCTTGGGGGAGTGTGTTTAGTTTGCCATTTAGATAAATCTTTCAAACACACAGAATTTTAGTACTGTGTAACTGACAATTCTGAATCTACAGTCAATGCAGGGGCGCTTAGGAAAATGTAGGCTAGATAAATCTGTTTTCTCTTTGTATTACGTAGTGTTTTCTAGTGTTATTAATGTCACTTTAAAGTTAATTCAGAGTAATGTGTTGTTTTAAAAACAAATGTATACAGGATCATAACTCTGTTGGTTTATTTTTGCACTGAAAGTTTTCTGTGAGGCAGACTGAGGTCAAATCTGAGGTACATTTATGAAGTTTCCTTTTAGTTGTTTTAAATGAGCAATTCAAATCTGTCAATTTCATAATAATCAATTACATGTTTTCTAAATGTTAACTTTAGCAAAGTGTCTGTTCATGTTGACTGCCACTCATGCTTGATCCAGAAGTGAAATGGACTTTAAAACTTTTTTCTCGCTTAAACTTAATTTTTTTTTTAAATTTCATTTTAATTTTGTATTTTAACTCATGTCCACCACTATTTTATAAATGTTAATGCCCAAAGATAAATTTATAATAATTGTTATTGATGTTTGAATTTTATAGGTTGTGCTTCAGCAATGCTGTAAGCCACCAGTTCGCAAGGCCATTGAAAACACAAAAGATGTTGTGTCCACATGGACAGAAGCTCCAGTTCCACCTACACCACACCATACATCTGTCTGCCTGTAAATGGATGACTGTCAATTAGCATTTTATGTTCTCCTCATACTTAGATAGACAGTTAAGTCCATACCTTTCCACATCCCTTTTTTAATCTATACACATATGAGATGATAATATGAGTCCTGCCTTCAGAAGCTACAACAAATATTCACATATATCACACAAGACAAAATTAAAATATACACAAATCATCCTGTTCAAAATTTTAAATTCCCTTTGTTCTTAATATTCTGTGTTTACTTCTTTATCACCAATGGCGGTTTACACATTTTGTAGTAGTTGTGTTGAAGTCCCTCAACTGTCCTATCAAATCTGGATCACAGCAGCATGGCCACTGATGAGAAGAACTCAAATGTGTTGATGAAGCTGGGAAACCTTACAAAGTGCAGTACCTGGAGATTTTAAACAAAAGTGTGCAGTTGCTCAGGACAAAGCAAGGACTCATGCACAACTATCACAAAAAACTCAAACAGTCACTGATTATAAAGGAAGCCTTACTTCCCTTGAGCAAGACCTCTATCTATTTTTGCCAGCAAATGTGGTTCACCACACCCCAATAGGTCCACAAAAAAGTTCCCCCCAACACCTCAGAAGTCAGAGGCTCATCTTGTCCCGCAAGGAAAATTATTTGAACTGCGTATCCCCTAAGCACAGCTCCTAAGTGGCCTTGAGGAGAGCCAACGCATACTTCAAAATGGGCCGCCCGCCCTGTTGGTAGCCCAAAGACGCAACATCCAGAGCTATGCCTAGAGAAACAAGTTCCTGGCGGACGGAAGCTGGGTGCAGGTACAGACCCATATATTTGGCTGAAGTCCGCTGGGTTCAAGAACTGGCTGGATTCTTCTGTCAGGGTTTTGTCATGAAGATCGCAAATACAGACTGCCAAACTTCAAATGTCTTTTATTCCATCTAAAATACATGATGCAAAACTGGACAGAGATCTAACAGGCTTAAAACCAAAAATCCAAAAATCCAATTAGAGTGAAACAACAGAACTAGAACCAAAAAACTAAACAAACAAAAAGAGAGAAAAAAAGAACTAACAAGACCAACAGGAAAACATGAGGAAAAATACAGCACAGGACAGAGCACACAAGGGAAATATATATATAAGGAGGAAGAAATCAGGCAGGCAAATGAGAGGGTGTTATGAATGCGGGAAGCAGGAGAAGGCAGACGGGTGGTAAGGATCCAAATGCGGTTTATTTCAAAATAATAAATAAGCAAAACACAAAGAAAAGTCCACGAGGGGAAAAACTAACTCAAATACAAAAGAACACTCAGCGGGTAGAACATTTTCATTTCATTTCATTTCACTTTATTAGCCATTTGCAGTATAAAACCACATTGGAAAAAGAAAATGTGCAAGAAGCTCAAGGTGCAACATCAACACATAAAAGGACATAACATAAAACAGACAAGCAAATACCACATAAAACTCAACAATAAAACACCGTACAATAAAATCCATACATTGATTTAAAGTGCCTAATTTAAAGTGCTTTGTTTAAAGTGATCACAGCTTGGGGAAAAAAACTGTTTAAATGACGATCAGTAGAACATTTGACAGAGCGATACCTTCTCCCTGAGGGAAGCATCTCAAAAAAGGCCCCTGCAGGATGGCCCGAATCATCATTAACAATTTTTAAAGATCGCTCCAAAAGTCTAGCTTTATATGTAACCTCCAGAAGCGGCAAAGTGCAGCCAATAGTCCTGCTGGCTGAACTAACCACTTTGTTCAAAGCCTTCTTCTCTTTCAAGGTGAGATTACCAAACCACACAGTAATACAACTAGTTGAACACTCTCAATTACACAGTAGTCTGAAGAATCTTAGTATTTTGGGTGAACTCTCGAAGCCTACGTAAAAAGAAGAGGCGCTGTCTCGCTTTCTTAACAATGTTAGTTGTATTTGAGCTCCAGTTCAAATCATGAGAAAGAGTCACACCCAAAAATTTACATTTCTCAATAATCTGCACATTTGAATCATCGATAGTAATAGGCACCTGATTTCTATTGTGACCAAAATCAATAACAAGTTCACACGTTTTTGAAGTGTTCAAAAGCAAGTTGTTTTCCTTACTCCATTGAACAACCTTCTCCACCTCCCCACGATAATGAGATTCATCATTTAAACTGATCAGCCCAATGATTGTTGTATCATCTGCATATTTGATTATCACATTATTAGCATTGGAAGCTTCAAGGTCATGAGTATACAATGTGAACAATAGGGGGCTCAAGATACACCCCTGCGGTGAACCAGTGCTAACATACAGCTCATCTGAAATGCAACCATTGATTTTGACCCTTTGTGATCGACTAGTAAGAAAATTTTAAATCCATTTACAAATGGCATCATCGAGTCCAAGACATTTCAGTTTGTGAATGAGCTTTGTTGGGACCATTGAATTAAAAGCTGAACTATAGTCTATAAATAGCATTCTAGCATATGATTTATGTACATCTAGATGCTTATAGACAGAGTTTAAAGCAAAGGAGATGGCGTCCTCAACACTTCTGTTTTTCTTATATGCAAATTGTAGTGGGTCCACAGACACAGGGATTTGATCTTTGATAAAGTTCAACACCAACCGCTCAAAGGTTTTCATCAGGACAGATGTGAGGGCCACTGGCCGATAGTCATTCAGACTGCGTCACAGGTGTCTTCTTGGGCACTGGAATTATAAATGATCTTTTAAAGCTAACTGGAACAGTACACCTCACCAGTGACATGTTGAAAAGATCAGTCAGAACAGGACTAAGTTGCTCGGAGCACAGTTTAAGGACACGAGGAGGAATACCGTCCGGTCCAGGTGCCTTCCTCACCTTTGTCCTGGACAAGATCCTTTGAGCGTCCTCCTGAATGATGGTAAAACTCTGCTCATTACAAGCAGGAAAAACAACAGGTTCAACATTTCCAATGTCAAAACGACAATAAAACTTATTTAGTTTGTTTGACAAGGATGGATCAACATTGGGACTGGATCCTCCTCTAGGTTTCCATGCGGTGATAGAATTTAACCCTCGCCACATACGTCGTGGGTCCGCCTCCATGAAATGTCCCTCTATCTTAGCTCCATAGGCTCGTTTAGCAGCTTTAATTGACCGCTCCAAAGAATATCTGGACAACTTATAAGCAGCAGCGTTACCAGATTTAAAAGCCATGGCCCGCTGTTGTATTTTCTTATTCACATCACCATTGTACACGGGTTCTGACTAGCATACTGTTTTGTTACCTTTTTTGGAACACAGCAATCAATGCAGAAATCAATGTACCCAGTCAATGCATCACAATACTCATCCAAATTTTCTGAACGGAACACAGACCAATCAGCAGCATCAAAGCATCCTTGTAGTTTCACTTCACTTTCCTTCGTCCAGCACTGAACAATACATGACGAAGGTTTTAATTGTTTACTCCTCTGTATATACAGTGAAGAAAATAAGTATTTGAACACCCTGCTATTTTGCAAGTTCTCCCACTTCGTAGGTGCATGTCCACTGTGAGAGACATAATCTAAAAAAAAAAATCCAGAAATCACAATGTATGATTTTTTAACTATTTATTTGTATGATACAGCTGCAAATAAGTATTTGAACACCTGAGAAAATCAATGTTAATATTTGGTACAGTAGCCTTTGTTTGCAATTACAGAGGTCAAACGTTTCCTGTAGTTTTTCACCAGGTTTGCACACACTGCAGGAGGGATTTTGGCCCACTCCTCCACACAGATCTTCTCTAGATCAGTCAGGTTTCTGGGCTGTCAGCTGAGAAACACGGAGTTTGAGCTCCCTCCAAAGATTCTCTACTGGGTTTAGGTCTGGAGACTGGCTAGGCCACGCCAGAACCTTGATATGCTTCTTACAGAGCCACTCCTTGGTTATCCTGGCTGTGTGCTTCGGGTCATTGTCATGTTGGAAGACCCAGCCTCGACCCATCTTCAATGCTCTAACTGAGGGAAGGAGGTTGTTCTCCAAAATCTCGCAATACATGGCCCCGGTCATCCTCTCCTTAATACAGTGCAGTCGCCCTGTCCCATGTGCAGAAAAACACCCCAAAAGCATGATGCTTCCACCCCCATGCTTCACAGTAGGGATGGTGTTCTTGGGATGGTACTCATCATTCTTCTTCCTCCAAACATGGTTTGTGGAATTATGACCAAAAAGTTATATTTTGGTCTCATCTGACCACATGACTTTCTCCCATGACTCCTCTGGATCATCCAAATGGTCATTGGCAAACTTAAGACGGGCCTTGACATGTGCTGGTTTAAGCAGAGGAACCTTCCGTGCCATGCATGATTTCAAACCATGACGTCTTAGTGTATTACCAACAGTAACCTTGGAAGCGGTGGTCCCAGCTCTTTTCAGGTCATTGACCAGCTCCTCCCGTGTAGTTCTGGGCTGATTTCTCACCTTTCTTAGGATCATTGAGACCCCACGAGGTGAGATCTTGCATGGAGCCCCAGTCCGAGGGAGATTGACAGTCATGTTTAGCTTCTTCCATTTTCTAGTGATTGCTCCAACAGTGGACCTTTTTTCACCAAGCTGCTTGGCAATTTCCCGTAGCCCTTTCCAGCCTTGTGGAGGTGTACAATTTTGTCTCTAGTGTCTTTGGACAGCTCTTTGGTCTTGGCCATGTTAGTAGTTGGATTCTTACTGATTGTATGGGGTGGACAGGTGTCTTTATGCAGCTAACGACCTCAAACAGGTGCATCTAATTTAGGATAATAAATGGAGTGGAGCTGGACATTTTAAAGGCAGACTAACAGGTCTTTGAGGGTCAGAATTCTAGATGATAGACAGGTGTTCAAATACTTATTTGCAGCTGTATCATGCAAATAAATAGTTAAAAAATCATACATTGTGATTTCTGGATTTTTTTTTTTAGATTATGTCTCTCACAGTGGACATGCACCTACGATGACAATTTCAGACCCCTCCGTGATTTCCAAGTGGGAGAACTTGCAAAATAGCAGGGTGTTCAAATACTTATTTTCCTCACTGTATGTAGGAAGAAGTAACACAGAGGAGTGATCTGATTTTCCAAAGGCTGGTCTGAGACTAGATTGATAAGCAGATTTTACATTACTGTAACAGTGATCCAGGATATGTGCTCCCCTAGTTGGATGTTTAACATGCTGATAGTAGTTGGGAAAAGCAGATTTAAAATTACACTTATTAAAATCACCAGCAACTATAACCACAGCATTAACATGGGAGTTCTCAAATTTGTGTACAATGTCACTTAATTCCCGCAAGGCAACAGAAATGTCCGCCCGCAGATGTATGTAAACACCACACAGGAACATTACCGAAAACTCCCATGGGAGATAAAAGGGGCGGCATTTCAAAATAAGACATTCCAAGTTAGCGTTGCAAGTTTTGTTCACGATGACACAATCCGTGCACCATAGTTCGTTAATTAAAAAACACACACCTCCACCCTTCGATTTCCCGGTGCGCTCCTTCACCCTGTCCGAGCGGTGGACAGAGAAACCCGGCGGCTGGAAAGAAGAGTCCGGCACGCCGCTGTGTAGCCACGTCTCTGTCAGACAAAACACGGAGCAGTCCCGGGCCTCGCGCTGGGTCTTAATGCAGCTCAGCAGGTCGTCCGTCTTGTTCGACAATGACTGAACATTCGTCAGGTAGATGGACGGCAGCGGGATCCTCGATTGCCGGCTGCGCAGCTTCACAAGCAACCCCCCTCGCTTCCCTCGGTGTCTGCGCTTCCGCCGCTGGTAGCCTGTAGTATCCCCACTCAGGGGCTCAGATGTACGGCGTGTGTGGCGATACCTCCGCCCAGTCCCTTCGCTCTGCTCCCGACCTCCGCGACCCGAGTCCTGGCCTCGCTTGCCTCGGATAGGGCACGCATCGAAATCAGCACACCTCAGACCAGTATTGACAGATGACAATCCACAAACTTCCTCACGAATCCTCAGAAGTGTCTCGCGGCCATAGCTTAAAGTGACAAGTGCATCACAGATAAAAACAAACATAAAACAGACAGCACATAGAAGAGCTTTTGCTACGGCGCCCTGCCTCGGCGCCATTTTGAAAGAACAGACAGCAAAACAACCACAACGAAAAAGGAACCTCGAGCGAACAAGAACAACATATCAACATACAACAACCGACAAGGGAATGGAGGAACAAACAGGGTTTAAATACACAAGGACACAATAAAGACTAAACGAGACACAGGTGAGAACAATGATGTGTGCAGGCAGTGAGGGAGGAATTGTGGGAATTGTATTTTTCTACAAGGACAGTGAGACTCGGGGCGGACAACAAGGAAAACATGACATGGAATGTGATCCGTGAAGGGTGAAACGGAAAACACGGGGCAGACAACAAGGAAACGTGACATGGAACGTGAAAAGTGGCATGTGAAACAGACAACATGGGGCAGACAACACAGGAACGTGACAGAGGGACTGGTGGAAAAACTTAACAGAAGATCAGAGAAACAAGGGAACGGGCCAGTGAACAAAACAGAATAGAAACAGGTGGGGCAGAGGAATACATGAACACAAAATAACAAAAAAGAAACTACAGTACAAAAGGATCCAGGATCCTGACAATAATACCATATTTCATGAAAATACATTTCTGATCACTTTCCATTAAATATAAGATCTTTAACTTTGTGTTTAGATAATCTTTGTGTTTTTAATAATAAAAAACATCTTCTCATTGCACTGGATGGTATTCACACTGACATGCTGGTTACAGCCAATAATACAGAATATGGGTCTCATTCTCATTAGTCTTCAAATTCAACATTGATTGCATGTGTGTGGTCTATACAAAGAGACTTAAAATAATAATTACAATACTAATAACATTTATTCAAATTATGTGACACTTAAATATGTGAATAGAATCACAGGATCACTCAAATCGATTCTAAACTTAGGCACATTATCACATAAATGCTGTTGATTGGAGCTTTGAAAATCATTTATATACAACAATTACTATTTATAACAGGTAAATATTATCACAGTAATCTGAACTTCCAAAACCATAGCATGATAAAACTGTAAAACTGCTTTGTTATGTAGTGTTGCTTTGAAATTATTTGTATTGTAAGGGCGCTATACAAATAAAATAGCTATGCTTGTGAGGTCTGGCATTCGGCCCAGCTCGGTGGCCATTTTCTGGTGAATCTGCGTGCGAAAAACACGCGCTTCATGAGATGCTGCCTTTAAGAAACACTGTATAAGGGGATTTGTCATTGGACGGTAAGAATATAAAAATAATTTTAAATGCGCCTCCCGACGCCATAATACCTGCTCCACCCTGCTGCGAAGCCCCACCGGGTATGTCAAAAATAATCATCCCCTTGGTGCCCCTAGCACGGAGCTTGGATGCGTGGCTCTCACTTCCCAACCCATCACGCTTGCTGGACCGGACCATCCGACTCGGTTACGCAATTCAGTTTGCCAGGCCCCCGCCCCCTTCACAGGCGTCTGCTTTTCCGCAGTACACGGTGAACATGCCAAATCCCTGTAATTTTGGAATGTGGTCTTTACAATTTTATTTATACAATTTATTTATGGTCTTTATAAAACAAATTGAATTTTTTTCTCATATGTCAAAATGTCAATTGTTAATATAAGTGGATTATCTCTCTTCATGTGGAACGTGAATGGGCTTGGGCACCCCATAAAAAGAAGGAAGGTTCTTATCTTAAACGAAGGAAATATGACATTCAAGACGCATCTTTCCCCGCAGGAAGCTGAAAATTTTGGGAAGACATGGGGTGGACATGTTTTCTTTAGTGCTGACTCAAGGGCAGGGGAGTCAAAACATTGATAAATTAACATCAACAATTCAAATGTCTCAAACGGATTAAAGATTAGGAATTAGGAAGAGTCATTATTCATTTAGCTGAAATTCAGGGGCAAAGGTTGATTTTGGCTAATATTTACGCACCTAACGCTGATGATCGGGGCTTTATTATAGATCTTGAAGGGATTTTGCAAGCTGCTGGTCCCCTCATGATATAATATTGTTAGGAGACTTTAATCATTTGATAGACTATGAGTCCTTGATCGTAGTGAAGCAAAAGTGTGTAAACCCCTTAGAGCAACATTGACGCTTCATAGGATGTGTAAATATCTTGGTTTTACAGATATTTGGAGACTTTTAAACCCATCTGACAGGAACTATAAAACATTTTTCATCAGTCCATAAGATTTATTCTAGAATATATTTTTTTATATTTAAGTCCCTCATTTAATCCGTTGTTGATTGCTTAATTGGAAACATCTTAGTCTCAGATCATGCCCTGGTGAGTTTAGAGGTGTTGCCTCATATGGAGAAAGAAATCATATAGTTGGCGCTTTAATGTTTCCCTTTTGCAAAATCCTGATTTCCATATGTTAAAGGCTGAAATCAATGTTTATATGGAGACCAACTGGTCCTCTGTATCCTCTGTGGAAGTGGCTTGGGAGGCATTTAAGGCAGTTCTTGGGGGTCAGATCATACAATATGCCTCATTCATCAAAAAATCCAAAGCACGAGAACTCATGGAGTTGGAAGGGAATATTAAAAGTGCGGAAGCAGAGTTGAAATGCTGGATGTCCTCAGAGAACTGACCTGATTGAAATACAGATATAATACTATTTTGTCACGGAAGGTGGAGTTTTGGCTATTCAGCTTAAGAGTCATACTTTGAGTTGGGGGACAAAGCAGGGAGGCTTTTGGCAAGATACATAAAACCGATTCTTAATCTATCATTCCCTCTGTGAAATCTGCTGGTGGTGAAATATTTACAACAGTCATTGATATTAATAATACTTTTAAATACTTTTAAATAATTTTATATTGATCTTTATATTTCCATGCCTTCATCTACAGATGAAGATATTAGAAACTTTCTGGAACCATTAGAACTCGCTAAACTGACGATTGAGCAAGAAAATGATCTTGCTTCTGAGATAGCCTAACCTTGGAGGAGCTCGGCAGGGTATTTAAGGCCTTGCCTACAGGCAAGGCTCAGGGGCCAGATGGCTTTGCTGCTGAATTTTTTAGATCTTATGCTACATCAGATCTTATGAATCATTAAAGAATGGAAAGCTTCGTACCAGTAGCTAACTGAACTTAGATTAGTATAAGACATGAAAATACCTTTGTATCAAAGTTGCTTTTCAATTAAGAAATGGATGGTTCCCTCAGATGGTTAAGTGACTCTTTTCATAACTGCGTTTCACCTATTCTGTTCCAGTTTCATTTTATATTCACTTTTCACTTTCCCCATGTATGAGTGTTTCGTGTGTATGTTTTTGTTTAGATTTAGATGTTGTCAGAAATAGGTATATCTCAGGTCTGTCCAAGATAGAAAATGCTGTGTTGGGACATTCCATTCCAAATACATTATCAAACATCTGTTTCATATTAACTTGGAGTGTAAGAGCCCCCTCCTCTCCTTATTTCTTTCTTTCTGTGTGTTTGTGTACTTTATATGAATGTCTATGGCATGGTCCATCAGGCCCTAGTAGAGAGTAGCTTTTTCATATAGGTTTTGGGCCCTCAAGGATTCGAAGGAGCCTTTGTCATATGGAATCGTTATCTGTGATATCTGTATGATGTAATGCGTGTTCTCATTGGATAATACTGTAAACCTCCCTCTTAGTTTCGCACTATATCCTTGAATGCAAGACTTTAGAAGGGCGAGCTTTTCTATTCTTTATTTTGCTCCCCAACGTTGGTTCAATGCTTTGTGTTGATTCACGACTCAATAAAAGACAGAGAAAAAGGCACTGCTATCGTTTAGAAGACTTTTATTTCTAACAATTGGGGGCTCGTCTCCGGGATTTCTCCAAACGGTAAGAATCTAAGTTTCCTTTAAATGAGGGGTTGATTCTTGCTGTTTGATGAGAAATAATTTTAAAGTATATGATTATAATGTTATGATAGTGCTGTATTGCGTTGTTGAAAGACCGTATAGGTCACCAGAGACTGGTCAGCAGAGACTGGTGACTCCTCGTGTTTAATTAATGCGGGAAGGGCGATAAAGGACATGATCAAGTTTATTTATCGTTAGTAGTGTACGGTCTCCTCGTATTTTTGATAAATGCGGGAAGGTTTCCCTCGTACTTCTAATGAAATACGGGAAGAACAAAGAAAGAGACTTGAATTCCCTCTTTTTTGTTAGGTGATTTCCCCGTAAGTTTTTGATAAACTGCGGGACGAACGTAAAGAAGATCCGATCAATTTTCTTCGTTGTGTGATATCCTTTACTTTTGTAAGAAGGATTGTTGTGACATATTTCATAAAAAATCTCCGTAGTTTTTTTTGGGGCTTTGTGAAGTGAATCAATGCACAGTTTATTATTTTTTTCCCCTTTTTCCTCTTTCTCTATTCCTCTTCGTTCTTTGCTTCCTTTGACTAAAATGCTTTACTAACAAATGACACTGCAGCATTTTTCTTCTTTGTTTTCTATTTGATTATTTGAATTTTGTTTATTTTGTTTAGAGGTGAATATTTTTGTGTGGTTTCAAAAATGGGAAATAAAATAAATCCACCTTTATTTAATGAATCTCCGAAAGATTTTATGGATAGAAATAATCAAGCCTTTTTTACGGAACCTTATCTATCAAATTTAGCCGGCTGGTCAGAGGACAAAATACAATTACATAAATTTCCCCGTCAAGGATCGTTCAAAGATACAGACATGTCTGCAGCGAAAGACATGATCTACGGAAACTGGGGTGATCCAGAATGGGACTTTGATTATATGAAACAATCCTATAAAACTTGGGAAATGATGAAAAAGTACTGGGATCGCGGACCTGACATAGATAAAGCGGCTGGAAAAAAATAATAAAGATCGTAAATTCTCTCCCCCACGGGCTGATCTCAGTGAACAGCCTGAGGAGAGAGAAGGGAAAACTTTCTCTTCCCCCGCTTTCCCTCCGAGTTATGAATATCTTCAGGCTCCTATAGTGTGTGAGCCCGTGAAAAATAAACTGTATCATGACTGATGAACTGCAGAAGGATTTAAGGTTCACCCGTTGCCTCTGGTTGATGTTATAGCTATCACCACGAATAATTTTTTAACGATGTCAATTGATGACCTTGATAAGCGTTTACGTGAGCTTTCCTCTGCTGGAGCCTTTGCTTCCTCCAACGGAAAAACTCTGATACTGTTACAGGTTGATGCTGCGGCTCAGAAAAATCCGTTCTTTCACACAAAAAAGCATGTTAAATGTTACTGCTGCGGTCGCTTAGGACATGTTGCAAAGTTTTGCAGACAAAGGGCTCATCTCAGTGCACAGTCAGTCTCACAGCCTGAGGGGAGAGGAAAAAAGCAGCAGCTTAATACAAACCAGATGTGTAAACGCTCAAATGTCTATGAAAAAATACCCTCCTTCATCTTCTCCTAACCGGAGACAGAGTGTAACACATTCAGAGAGATATCCAACTGAATGGAATCGCGCCTGGCGGTGTGAGAGCAAAAGAGTCTGAATTGTCACTACTTTCGATGCAATATCCAAATAAATTAAATGTTTTGCCATTCCTTGAATTAAATGTGGACCATAAACCATACATGTTTTTAATTGATAGCGGCGCTTCGGTGTCCTCATTATCTTCCGATGTGTACTCAGGCTCCGTCACGGGAAAGAAAATTAATTCTGGGATTAATAATGTTCCTGTGAAATGTGAATTGACGCCCACCTTACCAATTACTTCTAAGGATGTACCAACATTGTTTAAAATGCATTCATTTGCAATCATACCGAATTCTCCATTCTGCCTGTTAGGTAGGGACTTGATGCATAAACTTGGTATGAAATTGAATTTTGACTCTAACTCTTTGACACTTCTGTTCCCTTCAGTTTTTTCCATTACAACCGACACCGGAAGTGCTTTTGTTGAAGATTCGTCTGCAACTGTGCTGCTACCAGAAATTTCAGGAGTCGACCCTCAATTGTGGGCGGAACACAAGGATGACGTAGGGTTAATAGATATCCAGCCCTACAGGGTGAATTTGATAAATACTAGGCCTGTGTTTCATAAACAATACCCGCTTTCAAAGGAAAACAGAGGAGGGAAATTAAACCTCTCATTACTCGATTTTTGGAACAAGGCATTCTGGTGCGAACTCATTCACCTTATAATACACCAATCAATCCAATTAAGAAAGCTAATGGTACTTGGCGTTTAACGCAAGACCTAAGAAAAATTAATGATTTGATCAAACCACTTGCTCCTATTGTACCAGAAGTTCAGGCGATAATTAATTCTATTCCTTCAGAACATAAATTTTATTCTGTTATTGATTTAAGCTCCGCATTTTTCAGTATTCCTGTTCATCCTGATACTCAGCCACTGTTTGCATTTTGTTTTCAGAATTGTCAATACAGTTGGACACGTTTTCCTCAAGGGTTCAGAGATTCTCCGGCTGTTTTCTCCGCTGTAGTGCACGACACACTGAAAGATGTCAAACTTCCTCCAGACACCTGCTTGCTCCAATATGCTGACGACATTCTTGTCACCGGTGCCTCTGAGGACATGTGTGCTGCTGCAACAAAGATTGTTTGCAATGTCCTGGCTGAAGCTGGTTTCAAGGCATCTAGAGACAAACTTCAGTGGGTGCAGAGAAAAGTCACTTACCTTGGACATGAACTGTCACAAGGCCAAGTTCGTCTGTCTGCGGACAGGATCAAAGCCATCGCTACATTTAAGTATCCATCCACACGGAAGCAAATGCAAAGCTTCCTGGGACTGGTCAATTACTGCCGCCTGTGGGTGCCTAATTGCTCCATGTATGACAAAATCCTGCGAGAAGCTACGCTGGGTGACAAAGACGATATTACATGGACAAGTGAGATGAATCAAGCATTCAAACATTTGCAAGCATCACTCTTAAGGCCGCCTGCCCTTGGCCTACCCTGTTACACACAAGACTTTCATCTATACGTGTACGAAAGTGGTGGCACAGCCGCAGCAATCCTGGCCCAAGAGCATGGGGGCACTTTCCGTCCAATAGCTTATTTATCCAAGACCCTTGATTCGGTCGCTAAGGGACTTCCGGCTTGTTTGCGTGCAGTGGCTGCTACAGCAATCATGATACAGGATGCTGAAAAGGTTGTTTTGTCACATCCTCTCATTGTACATGTTTCTCATCCGGTAGAAGCCATTATGCATAATATTTCGACTCAACACATGACTGCCCAACGCTGTTCTGGCTATGAGGCTATATTGTTAGCTACTGCTAATGTAACGTTGAAAGTAACTTCTGTTATTCATGGCCCTACTGTACATTTGCATAGGTTGCTGACACAAGGTGAATTTGAGAGCGACGACCACGACTGCCTGAACAGGATCCAAATTTCGACTGCTTGCAGGCCAGATGTTTCCACGTCTGTCCTGGAGGAGGGAATCCATTGGTATATTGATGGATCCTGCTTTAAACCAAACGACAGTACATATTTGTGTGGTTATGCTATTGTTGAATTGCCTAATAAAGTAATTGAAGCGTATTCACTGCTACATAAATCAGCACAAGTCGCAGAACTGATTGCTTTAACAAGAGCTTGTCAATTGGCAAAAGGTCAGTGTATCAACATATATTGTGGGAGGAAAGAAATTTCAAATCCTCCGAAGGAAAACCTATTTCGCATCATAACATTGTGGCCGAGCTGATTAGTGCAGCACAGCAACCATCGAAGCTTGCTGTAATTAAAGTAGCTGGTCACAAAACAGGTGAGTCTGACGAGGCCAAAGGTAACAGATTTGCGGACGAAGTAGTGAAATGGGCAGCAAAAGAAGCAATACGTAGTCCGCATGTAAATGAACAAAACAATGAAGTGCCGATGAATTCATCGTTGATTAATGATTTGGATGTTAAAATCTTACAAGCGAATCCTACTCAACATGATTTGACTCATTGGGCAGCCAATGAAGTAAAACCAGATCAAGTTGGTATTTTAAGAGATAAACAAGGTAGAATCGCGCTACCAGCATCTACTGTTGTAATGCTGTGTAGACATTATCATGGTGTATCACACGTGTCAAAAGAGAAAGTGATACAAAATTTTAATCAATCATACTGCATTGCGAACGTTCGAAGAAATACTTTGTTGATATTGGATGCTTGCCTGGTGTGTGCGCAAACAAACAGGCACAAGGCAATCAGCCATGATGCTTTACCGCATCCTGAACTTCCTTTCCAATATTTACAGATCGATTTTACACACATGCCTCCATGTGGAAATCACAAGTATTTGCTCATGATTATTGATCGATTTACTAAGTGGCCTGAGGTTTTTCCATGTGGAAAAGAAGACGCAAAGACGGTAGTGAAGGTTCTTCCCAAAGAAATTATACCGCGTTTTGGTATTCCAACTGTTATAGCAAGCGACAATGGAACTCCATTTGCTTCTAAAGTAACACAATTATTAGCTAAAGAACTCAGGATTAATTGGCATTTTCATATCCCGTATCATCCTCAGTCTTCGTCAAACGTGGAACGTTTGAACAAAACGATAAAAGAACGTCTTAATAAAGCGTGTTTAGATACGGGCAGAAATTGGGTTGATTTATTGCCTGCCGTACTGACAGAAATGAGAATGTCTCCGTCAGCCACTACAAAAATGTCTCCCTTTGAAATTCTTATGGGTAGACCTTTCCCGACCCCTTGGGTTAGAGGTCGCGCTGGCAATCTTTCCACAGGTGACATGGAGGTGATCATTGCGGATTATGTGGATTCCCTCATTAAAATATTATATGACATAAATTATGATAACTCTCTCCCTCTGCCTGCAGAAAGCTCTACTCATTTGTTCTGAATCAGCAGGTTCTGTTGAAGTATCTGAAACCAACGTAGTTGGGTGAGCCAAAGTGGGCCCAACTATTGTACTGCCGGTGACTCGAACGGAGGTGCTGACTGATCTTCAACCACAGTGGATCCACGCAAGCCGCGTGAAGCTTGCTCCAGAGGAAGGCCTTACTGATTCAAGGTGAACGGTGAAAGCACTGGAGGAGCTGAACACGCAGCGCCAGTGCCTAACCGGGATCTTTGAATTAGCAGGACCTGAGGAGGGACTCGGAACAGTCAACATGAAAACACTCCTACTGACACTCTGCATATGGCAGGTGTTCGTGCTTGCCTATGCCCATTCAGTATCAAAACAACAGCAAGGAGTCACAAGAGTAATTCCAATTACTAGAAATAATGTATGATGGTTTATGTTTTATGGTAATGTTAAAGAAAGATGTTTTTGTTACGAGGGTACGGGTAAACACCCAGAAACGAAGGTACATAGAATGTGATGCCTCAAGTGACCCTGAAGTATATTTACGGTGTTGGACAGCCAAGAGGTATTAAATGTTTGGATTAATTCTTGGCTAAAGATGGAGGAGGAATATGTAAAATATTTGGTGACAAATGCTATACATACATCCTGGGTCACATTGATGATTATGATGGTGAATTCATGAAGGTATGAAAGGAAAGGGATAAGTTGAATAAAGAATTAGCTGATAACGTCAGGGAATATGGGGACATTTTCCAATGTGTTTGGGTGGTTCGCACCCTGGATGTCTTCCATTATATCGATTGCTGTATGCATTCTACTTATGTTATTATTTGGCCTATGTTTGTTACAATTACTAATGCAAAAGAGTGACTGTTATGTTTGTACATATATACCAGAAAATGGTGAAGATGGTCATATCACAGATGGTATAAATAATATGAAAAAATTGTTGATGAATTACAGAGAAGACAAGTGGATGATAGGAGTGGGTTTGGAGATTGGATTACAAGTTGGAAACAATTACTTGTATCTTCTTTAATACCAATTGGAGTTATACTGTTAATCCTTTCATTTATTGTTTGCTGTATTATTCCATTCATTAGAATGTTGATTTATCGTTCTATGAATACCTTTGTATCGTCTCAATACTCTCTAGCAAACAGAACTATCAAGGACTAATGATTTTGAAAGAAATGTTTGATTGAAATATGTTTCATGTATTATTCTGTAATAATGGACATACTGAGAACCATGTAATGTGATAATTATGTTATATTATAACTGTCATTATCAAAGGGGCCACTGTCAGAAATAGGTATATCTCAGGTCTGTCCAAGATAGAAAATGCTGTGTTGGGACATTCCATTCCAAATACATTATCAAACATCTGTTTCATATTAACTTGGAGTGTAAGAGCCCCCTCCTCTCCTTATTTCTTTCTTTATGTGTGTTTGTGTACTTTATATGAATGTCTATGGCATGGTCCATCAGGCCCTAGTAGAGAGTAGCTTTTTCATATAGGTTTTGGGCTCTCAAGGATTCGAAGGATTCGATTGTGTCATATGGAATCGTTATCTGTGATATCTGTATGATGTAATGCGTGTTCTCATTGGATAATACTGTAAACCTCCCTCTTAGTTTCGCACTATATCCTTGAGTGCAAGACTTTAGAAGGCCGAGCTTTTCTATTCTTTATTTTGCTCCCCAACGTTGGTTCAATGCTTTGTGTTGATTCACGACTCAATAAAAGACGGAGAAAAAGGCACTGCTATCGTTTAGAAGACTTTTATTTCTAACAGATGTGTTCGTATTTTAGTTAAATAAATTTTTGTGTTCATTCTTGCGAGTTGATTCTGGTCTGTTTTAAATCAATGTAAATTTAATGATTCGATCTCAGCTCAATGTTAAGGGAAATTAAAAATATCCTTTCTGAGTTGGCTGGACGAACAGAAAAAAAGTCCGAAATACACATTTAGGTCTTTATTTTACTACACTTCGTCTGTTTGCGTCTGTAGATCTCTCATAAATTCAACAAAAGTTTGCGTTCTTAATCAACATACTTCTCCGCGATCTCTGCCGTCACCCTCTCATCACAGTATTACATTTTGTAGAAATATAGTGTAAGCCATGCATTGCTTGGAAATATTGAGATCTAGTAAATCAGTATAACATAGACATCTGTAGACATGAAGTGGCAGCTTCAGCCATTTGCAGCTATGAAAAGTTTGGCGGCTGCAGCAGCCATTTAGGTTTTGGCTGAGCTGGCTAGCCAGCCCATAACTTCATCAGCCAGCCATTATTCTCAAAACAAATGGCTTCGGGCTCTAGGAGGGTGGCTGATTTTAAGGAGGTGATAAGTAGAAGGCTGGGGTTTCAGGAATGGGGCAATTATTTAGCATTTTGGGGGGACTCTTGGGGAGGGAATGTGGAGGATGTAGTTTAGTTTAATTATGTATGTTTATTATATTTTTTGTTTTCAGTTTTTTTTGTTTTTTTATTGTTGTGTGTGTGTGTGTTATTATGTAAGTAATTTTATTTCTATAGCAACTTTCTAGAACAGACGTCACAATGTACTTAACATCCATAATATAAAACCAAAGAAGCATAATGTTTTTCACTTTGTAAGCATTATAACCCTCTGTCTAACAGGCACAAGCACTGTTTTATATGCCTGGGCCAAGCTCAGGTGAGACTGATTGCTTTCACTGTGAATGCATGAAAGGATAATGCCCTTCCCTCTCCCTCCCATCATACTCTCTCTGAGGCTAGTGGCGCAAGAATCGCTCACTTTGAAATAGTCTGGGGATTCTCGACTCGACAAAATGTTTTTTCCGAATCAACCTGACTCCTAGTCCCTCGGTCCGATTTTCCCCTGAGCTGCACGACCAGCAGGTCAAAACGTGGCATTCGCTCTACTCTGTACAGACACATTTATTGTGCAGAGGCCTTACGATGGTCGACCCTGCCACACAGAGGGACTATACTGAGATTCCCCCAGTTGAAGAGGTAGTAGTGACCCATTTATGTTTCTCCTCTGCGCTGGGTTGGAAAGCCAAGTTGGTGCACCTATCCAAGCCATGCTGACTTATGTCCTCGCTCATAGGCAAGGCCTACAGTATATGCTGGTTTGGTCCTGCACACCTTGGTGGTCTTGCAGGCCTTCCAGGCTTGCCTACTTAAAGAGTCTTTTAAAGAGTTGGCCACTGATCTGATGCTTTGGGTTGTTAAGATCACTGCCCAAATCTGATCTATGGGTAGCCTGGTGTCTTTAGAGTGTCATCTCTGGCTCGATTTTACAGCAATATGCTACAGGTACAAAACTGTCTTGCTTGATGCCCCTTTGCTGCAACAGGGCCTTTTCGGTGACACCATGAATGCCTTCACCAAGTTGCTCCAAGCAGCTAAAAAGCAGTCGTAACTGTACAAGCACATCTTGCACAGTGGTGCACCTGGCTAGATTGTGCTCTTTCTCAGGCAGCAGTCTGTCAGTGGAGACTGAGCCAGCAGTTATGCCCCAGCGGCCATGGCCTAAGCATGCAATTGTGCTCTCCAGCCCTCGTCCCAGTGTAAAACCTCCTTCTGGAGAAGGCAAGCATTCCTGATGGTTCAAGTACAGTGAAGGGGGAACCAAAGCCATGGAACTGTCTACTCTGGCTCCGAAGAAGACCCAGACCACTCCTCTGTGTCCCCACAGAATTTTTCTCGCCGCCAAATGCAGGGATCGAGATGTTCACAATAATAGATCAGAATCAAGATACATCTTGTAGTGCTACTTGCTGGAGCAACCTTGAAAAGTTATTCCATAAGGGGCACGTTGGTTGTGTTTCAATCAGTCCAAGGCACTTCTTGTAGTACAAAAGTTAAAAAGCCTTTCTTGAGATTTGGGTGGTAACATCAGGATTATCAATGTAAAAAAAAAACAGTAACTGCACACTGATGCATTTCGGCAAACAGCCTCCCTCTAAGTGTGTCAGAAACTTTTTTAATGTCCAAATGTGACCAGCCAAACCACAATAAAGGCTTTTTAACATTTGTACTAAATGAAGTGCCTTGGACTTTTTTCCTAATGTTTATGTCCGAATAATATTACTGTTTGTGCTGTTGTTGCTCTGTGCCAAATATTTGTCACGAGGACTGCAACTAACGATTATTAGAACGATTATTTGACTATTCGGGAGATTATTGCAATGATTAATCATTAGCTATTAACAAATTATTGAGCTTGTGCCTACATTTAAAAGGCTGTATTAAACGTGCTTACTAACAACAAAGAGGAAAAAATTATCTTTTCAAAATATCTCTAAATGACATTCACTGAATTACAAGGAAAAACTTTTTTTTTTTTTTTTATTCAAGTTTAATTCAGTAAAAAATTCACTGCAAAAAATAATTTTGTAATCAAGTGTTTTTGTTTTGTTTTCCATTTAAAATATCTAAAAATCCTTAAAACTAGACACACATTGCTACATTTACTTGTAGCAACATATTAGATATTTAGACTTGCTTTCAGAGAATGTATCTTGAAAATAAGTGTATTTTTTGACTTGTTCATATTTCTGCCAGTGCAGTAAAGAAAAACAATATACTCATTTACAATATATATTCTCTAAAAGCAAGTCTAAATATCTTATATGTTGCTTCTCAGGTAAATGTATCTTGTTTTAAGTAGGCTATTTTAAGATATTTAAATATGAAATATTGTATTCAGCATTCGCCAGTAAAATGTTTTACTTCTGCAGTATAGCTCCTAATGTAAATGTACACTGTTTTAAAGGAGTTTTAGAATTATTTTGGGAAAACAAGCCAAAAAATATTGATCAATAACGTATTTTGTTCCAGTATATAATGGGCTAAATCTACACTCTCTCACCTTTATGTTCACTTCAATCCATCTTTAACTGAAAAAACAAACAAACCCTCTCTTCTTAGCAGAGCTGTGTATCGGCGATTTTCTTCACAATAAGATACACAACGTGACACATAGTCAACAGTATATTACAATTCAGTATGTCACAAGTCATCACATTATAATCTAGCTGCAGCAAACACGCACGAGGGACGAGTGTCCCTATGCCAGTGTGCCTCAGCTGGGTGCAGTGTTAATCTCTCCCCCTTCATGCAACTCATAGACGATAGCACTGACCGCACAAAGAAATGCCATTTTTGGAGTTTGTTTATGACCCACTTCCTTATTATTTGGACTTTAATAAAGGATGCATTAAAGATATAACACCAGTTTGTTTGCTATTTATACACTCTGACATGCAGGTTTTGCTTAAATGGAATGCCATATCCGGCTCTGCTTTATTTCACGATGACAGTGCTTCTGTATTTACTTATTTACTTATATTTACCCTCATACTTTGCAATCTACATCACCTGAAGCTGTTTGGAAAGTTTAGAGTGCATCTGGACATTGTTTTTTTCCTGTCAGTCAGGCACGAGCTGCGGTGCTCCTCGCGCGCATCATCATTAGAGTCATGTTATGTTAAATGAGATCAAATGATTATTCGACAACAAACATTTTTGTTGATAAAGTTGACTAATCATTTGAGCCCAATTTGTCATGTTCCAATAACGAATAAATAAAGATAGAATGCTTTGTCACAGATGTGCCTCTTTGTCCTCTGGCTCATTATGTAGATGCGTGCTGCGATCATCTGGGAATTTCCAGCTGGCTACTGAGCACAGTTGAACACAGAGACGTGCTTCAGTTCAGGTGGCCACCCTGCTTCACAGCATTCTGTCCTCCACTGTGTCAGTGCAGGATGCACCAGTTTTACGCTCAGAGGTACAATGTCTCCTCACCAAATGTGTGACAGAAAACAGTACCAGTGTGAGACAGACAAGGCTGCTTCTACAGCCATTATTTTCTTGTTGTCAAGAAGGACGGATGGCTGCAGCCCATTCTGGATTTGAGATGCTTGAACCGAACACTAGCAACGTGTTCAAGATGGTTCCTCAGCGACAGATTTTGCCTAATGTCCGTCCTCTGGACTGGTTTGTGTTGATCAACCTGAAAGACGGATCCTTTCACTTGCAGGCCATTCTTGAGATTTGTCTTTGAGGGTACTGCATACCTTTTTAAAGTCCACCCCTTTGGCTTTCCTATCTCCCTTGCACATTCACAAAATATATAGATGCAGTGATGTTTTGAATTACCTTGCTGACTGTTTGCCTTTGGCATATTCAGAGGAGCAATTGTGTGAGCATAGGAAACTTTTGCTCACAAATTTAGAGCATTTGGGCCTTAAAATCTGTTGGACGAAGAGTATGTTAAAGCCCTGTAGGCAAGTTTCCAGTCTATTCTACAATGCTTGATGAGCTTCAAGCCTGGGAGAGCATTGCCACTGAAACAGTTTCATCAGGCCTAAGGGTTGATGGTCACTGCAGCCAGTGTAACCCTGCTGGGCTAAAGCCTTTTTATTGTGGATCAACTTGATAGTGATTTTTATTTATATAGCGCTTTTCACAACACACATAATTTCAAAGCAGCTATACAGAAAATCATGCATTAACAGAAAATGAAACTGTAATATCTATAAAGTCTCATTGTGTAGCTTGATTAAATATGACTGCAAATTATATTTTTAGTGGCTTATTTTTAGAGGTTTTCAGTCCAATAATTATTACCTCTGTTTTGTCAGAATTTAGTTGAAGGACATTTTTGGACATCCAGGCTTTGATTTCACTGATACACTCTGCTAATTTGGATAACTGTGAAATTTTGTCGGGTTTCTAAGAAATATAATGTTGGGTATCATCGGCATAACAGTGGAAACTTATTCCACGATTGCTGATAATATAAGCAGAAAAGTAGAGGCCCTAAAACAGATCCCTCTGGCACTCCATACTTAACTTTTGTTTGATTTGACAATCCTTTGACAAACATTTACAAAGACAAAGTAGTAATTAGGACCTAAACCAAGCTAATGCAAGTCCACAAACGCAAACATAATTTTCAAGCCTATTCAAGAGAATGTCGTGATCTGTGCTGTCGAAGGCTACTAAGATCTAAAAGCACTAAAAGAGAAATGCATCATGAGATGATATGAGCAAGTAATTTGAAACTGTGATAAGTGCAGTCTCTGTCCTTTGATGGGGCATAAATCGTGACTGAAATTGTTCATATATACTATTTCTCTGTAGAAATGAACATAGTTGGTAGGACACTGCCTGTTCTAGTATTTTCAACATAAACAGGAGATTTGAAATCTGTCTATAATTATCCAATTCTCCAGGATCAAGTTGTGGTTTCTTAATAAATGGTTTAATAACTGTCATTTTAAAGTCCTAAGGATGGAAAGGAGTTAATAATATTTAGAAGTTCTGAGATTACAGGGAATATCTCTTTTAAAAGTTTATTTGGTATTGATTCTAACAGACATGTTGTGGCTTTTGACATTTCGATAAGTTTTGTTAAGCTTACAAATTTATTTCTGATTTTTTCAATTTTATCAGTAAAGAAATTCATGAAGTCTTTACTCTTGTGCTGTGTCAGAATATCTGGTTCTGTTAAGGCTTTATTACTAAACAATTTAGCCACAGTACTGAATAAACACCTAGGATTGTTGTGGTTATTTTCTAAAATATGCTGACCAGGCAGCTTTAAGTGCCTGTCTGTAGCTACAGACACTATCCTTACGTGCACCGCAAAATACCTCTAATTTTGTATTCTTCCACTTGCGCTCCTTTTTCCTTGCTGCTCTCTTTAGAGGATGAGTGTGATCATTGTACCATGGTGCAGGGCTTATTTCTTAAATTTTCTTTAAACACTAACAAAAGTGCTAGAGAAGACTGCATTTATATTTTTTGTTATTTCATCAAGTTCTTCTGGGCTTTGGGGTATATGAGATAAATCTGGAATATTATTAGTGAAGCTATCTTTAGTGGTCAAAATAATAGTTCTACCTGAACGATAGCTTGGTGTAGATTGAGTAACATTAGCTGATTGCAGCATACAAACGACGAGGTAATGATCTGAGATGTCATCGCTCTGCGGCAGAATTTCTATAGTATCAACATCAACTCCATATGACAGAATTAAATCTAGCATATGAATATGGCGATGAGTTGGTCCTTTTGTTGGCTCCAAGAGAGTAGAGAATATCGATAAATGCTAATAACAATGTGTCATTTTCATTATCAATATGAACATTTAAGTCAGGCAGATCTAATCCTTTTTTGCTGACGTCATTGGACTTCCTGTTGCTGACAGCACAGCACGCACGCACGCTGCACGAGAGATTGTTTGTGGCCTGCTTAGCACTGCTTATTCTCATACGTTCAACGTATAGTCATCGTTCATAGTTATATCCTTTGTCATTTTACCGCGTTGTTCATAGTTATATCCTTTGTCATTTTACCGCGTTTCAGATTCTTCCGCTTTTTCTCCCGTTTCATCTGCGTGTATTTTACCAGTTGCTGCTGACACCTAGCTAGAGTCTGTGTTTGTAGCCTTTAATCCTTAAACATCTGCCATTTTTAAGCACGCATCGGGTCTTCCCGTATTATTCTCTTATCGGGATTCAACTGCGCACATTTTTTCAGCGCGCACCCGTTTTTTCTCCTCTGCGGTACACAGATTATTGCATCGATCTCAAAGCACCGCTTATCAAGAACAACCACCACCAACAACAAACAATTTTGTGAGGGATTCAAATCAATCTCAAAACCCTCACCGCTCAGGAACAACAAACAATTTGCGGTAAGTCATGGCATCGGCTCATGTTATTTGTTCATGCATTGCATGTCACATGTTTAAAATAGCCTCCTCCGTCAGCAGTGAGGGATTCACTTGTGATAAATGTAAGGAATTAGTCAGGCTGACGGAGAAGGTTAATGAGTTAGAGACTCGCATCCGAACGCTAGTACAGGTCAGTGAGAAAGAGAAGCCGGTAGATACTGTTTCGGATGCGGGCAGTAGAGGGAGCAACACACACACACTTTGGTTCCGGCTATAGAGCCCCTGCAGAAGGGCATTTGGGTGACGTCTCAGGGGCATACTCGTTCAGCAAAGAGACACCACTCTCCCGCTCCTGTTAGGGTTTCCAATAAATTCTCCCCACTCAGTGATACACCCACTGAGAATCATATTCAAAGAGCCCTTGTTATCGGTGATTCTATTGTAAGGAACGTGGAAATAGAGACTCCAGCCACTATTGTTAATTGCATTTCGGGGGCCAGAGCATCTGACATCAAATCAAATTTACAAGTGCTGGCTAATGCTAAACATAGATTTTCAAAAATTGTTATCCATGTCGGCACTAACGATGTCTGGCTTCGCCAGTCGGAGATCACTAAAGATAATGTTAAAGAGGTGTGCAAATTTGCAAAAACGATGTCAGACACTGTAATATGCTCTGGTCCCCTCCCTGCTCGTCGTGGTGACGAGGTTTATAGTAGATTAGTGTCACTGAATGGCTGGATGTCTGAGTGGTGTCTGCAGAATAAAATAGGATTTATAGACAATTGGAAAAGTTTTTGGGGTAGACCTGACCTGCTAAAGAGAGACGGACTCCATCCCTCCAGGGAAGGTGCCGCTCTGCTCTCTAGTAATTTGGCTCATAGACTTAATAACAATATTAATTGACTAAATGGGGCCCAGGTCAGGAAGCAGACAAACTGGTTAATCCGAACGTCTGCTAAACCTTGAGACGTCACACAGGTCACATAAACTACAACACATAGAGACGGTATCACCTAGATATCTCATAGAGACTGTGTCTGTTCCATGAACTACAAAACACAATACCCTCACTAAATCATTTAGAAAAAATGTGATTAAGGTCAAACTTGAACAAAACAAACAAATTAAAAATACACATCATATAAAAATAGGGCTACTAAACAGTAGATCTCTTTCTACCAAAGCACTAATTGTCAATGAAATGATTACAGATCATAGATTGGATGTGCTCTGTTTAACTTTTTATGTCAAAAATACTAGAAAAGGTAGTATCCTCACAAATATGTTCATTTCTACAGAGAAATAGTATATATGACGAATTTCAATCAGGATTTAGGCCTCATCACAGTACAGAGACTGCACTTAGAGTTACAAATGACTTGCTCTTATCATCTGATCGCGGCTGCATTTCTCTTCTAGTGCTTTTAGATCTTAGTGCTGCATTCGACACGATAGATCACAACATTCTCTTGAATAGGCTGGAGAATTATGTTGGAATTTGTGGAGTGGCATTAGCATGGTTTAGGTCATATTTAGCAGACCGCTACCACTTTGTCTGTGTAAATGAGGAATTGTCAAACCAAACAAAAGTAAAATATGGAGTGCCACAGGGATCTGTTTTAGGGCCTCTGCTTTTCTCCATGTATATGCTTCCCCTGGGAGATATTATCAGGAATCGTGGAATAAGTTTCCACTGCTATGCTGACGATACACAACTTTATATTTCTTCAAAACCTGATGAGATTTCACAATTCTCAAAATTAGCAGAGTGTATCAATGAAATAAAAGAGTGGATGGCCAGAAATTTCCTTCTACTCAATTCTGACAAAACAGAGGTTCTAATTATTGGACCAAAAAACTCTAAAAATAAGCCACTAAAATATAATTTGACTCTAGATGGATGTACTGTTACATCATCTTCAACAGCGAAGAACTTAGGTGTTATATTTGATACCAATCTGTCCTTTGAAAATCAAATTACAAATGTTTGTAGAACAGCATTCTTCCACCTCAGAAATATTGCTAAATTAAGGCATAAGCTCTCAGTTGCTGATGCCGAAAAAGTAATTAATGCGTTCATGACCTCAAGACTAGATTATTGTAATGCATTACTGGGAGGATGTCTAGCAAGATCAATAAATAAACTTCAATTGGTTCAAAATGCAGCAGCCAGAGTGCTGACGAGAACCAAGAAATATGATCATATTAGCCCCATTTTATAATCGTTACATTGGCTACCTGTTAAATTCCGTATTGATTTTAAAATTCTGTTAACTACGTACAAAGCTTTGAATGGTCTAGCTCCGCAGTACTTAAGTGATCTTCTACCACGCTATATTCCAACACGTTCATTAAGATCGCAAAATTCTGGCCTATTAATAGTTCCTAGAATATCAAAATCCACTAAAGGAGGAAGATCCTTTTCATATTTGGTTCCTAAACTATGGAATATTCTCCCAAACACTGTTCGAGATGCAGACACACACTCTCAGTTTAAGTCTAGACTAAAGACTCATCTATTTAGCCAGGCATACACCTAATTTATCCTCCAACCCACAATTAGGCTGCTTTAGTTGGGTCTGCCGGAATCAGAAACATTGAGCATGATCTCTAACTCTGCAATAAATTAAATGGCATCTACGCTTACATCTTTTTATTTGTTTCCCTGTCTCAACCTTGGGACTCCTATCCTGAGGTCACCAGAACCGGCTGGATCCAGCACCATTCCTGCTTCATGTTGGACTCCACTGCTACATGTCACAGAATGATGATGACTAAATGCAGCCGGTGCCAGCCAAACATCACTTCAATCTATTATGACGGACTTCAGAGGATGAAATGATGCCAACTCCAACCTGCATCACCTCGGTCCATTTATGGACTAAGATCTTGAAATGAAATGCATAGACTAACTATTGCCAACAAAAGCCTTCATCAGCCGATTAACAAGGACAATTGCATCTATGTGAACTTCTGCAATTAATCTAGATGGACTTCAAAGACTTTGGTCATTAATCTTACAGTTCAAACACAATCAATGTTTAATCACTGACCCTTAACACTTAGTTTAATAATTTTAAACCATGATTTTACCTATACATAATTAATATTTACATTACATTCATATTGTTAGCCAGAGGGGAACTGGCCCCCACAGTGAGTCTGGTTTCTCCCAAGGTTATTTTTCTCCATTAATCTACATCTTATGGAGTTTTGTGTTCCTTGCCACAGCTTGCTCACTGGGGTTATTAATACAATTATCATTTAATTATTTTTAAACACTATTCAAAATCATATTTTATCTAAATTACACAATGATGATTAATCGACTTTATAGACATTACAGTTTTATCGTCTGTTAATGCTGATATTCTGTAAAGCTGCTTTGAAACGATGTGTGTTGTGAAAGGCACTATACAAATAAAATTTAATTGAATTGAATTGAAAGTCACCAACAATTAAAGCTCAATCCACAGTAACTACTAGATCTGATCGAAAATTATCAAATTCACCAAGGAAATCAGAATACAGCCAGGGTGATCTATACACTGTAACAAGAGCAAAAGGCGACAGAGATATTTTATGAGATGGTGTCACATTAGGCATTAGAAAGTATTTGACTAACTGGATCCAACAGCAATTACCAGTACATCTTTTATATAATTATTCAAGTGTTTTATCTACTATTAATGTTTGTGTTGTACTACACTCATCAATTTAAACTGGTGATATGGCTGATAAGTTCAACTGAAGACTTTAATATTATTCTATTATATTGTACTGCCTCAACTGATAATGCAAGTGAACCATAATACCTCAATAGTATGTCTTTGAATGCACACAATAACACCGTTAACTAAAAACTAAAAATGAGGATTCAATAACAATGGGAATAAAACTGGGTTTTTCCCTGTTAATAACAGTGTGGCGTAGTCAGCTTCTTCTCCTAGCTGCGCTCTGCCACACTAACAACACCTGTTTCAGAAAAAATTATTTACTAACAGCCACACAATAGGCTAATTGTTATACAGCTATCAATTTCTAATGTTGTTGTTTTCCGACTGTGATCGGTTTGATGATTTATTGCATGTGACAGCACTGTATTCAAGATAAGATCTTAATATAATAACTGACAGAAAGATGAGTTGTCGTTCATGTGTAGGTGTAGTTAATAGCTGAAAAGCAAACACTGTGAAATCTTCATACATGCATTGTTACTCTACACAAGAAAAGTTTGCATGCTCTTGCCTTTGAACCACAGATTCAACAGCATACACATTCTGCTTTTAGTCTTCATATCTGAACCAAACATGACCTTATATAGCTCATTAATTTAGGTGGCATTTGGGTTGAAGTCATCAAAGTGTGATTATGGGAAACTCAAGAGTTTCTGATAGAGGTATTTGATAAGAATTTTAAATATGATTCAAAATAAGGTTGATAATGTTTTTTTGTTTTTTTTTTGCAAAAACAAGAAATCCAGCTAGATCGATGAGTGCAAGATTGAAAGACATATTTAAGTTTAATGTAGAGTAGATTAATATCATTTTAGAAAAGAACAAAACAGTATTCTCTAGTTAATAACAAAAGTGGCAAGCTTATAAATGTATGTACATTTGTGTGCCATTCAGAATTAGATTTTTATATATATATATATATATATATATATATATATTCATTAGGGCTGTCAATCGATTAAAATTTGTAATCGAATTCATTACATGGTATCCCGATTAATTAATCACGATTAATCGCATATACAAATATTTGCTGAAAGCCCCTCATATAACAATAATTCAATATATAATGATGAAATAATTATACATAGTTATCTTTAAATATATATATAATCAAAATGCATTACATTCTTGTGGCAGAAGAGTTAATCATTGATAAGACAATACAAATAGCTGCTTTAGAATACAATGTATTGTTTACTACCATATTATTGAACATAAGACAATCATTGGCATACAGTTCACAGCAAATTCGCAAATGAATTTTTCAATCAGTTCGAGATTTATTATGAGGGCTTGTTTAAGGGCCAGTCAATGTACATCTGCGTCAGACATGCTTGTGTAGGGTCTCAGTTGCGTTGCGTCATAAACATAAAATTTTTAGGTCACGGTGTCAAGTTAAATATAGTTTAATACTTAGAACACATCTTGAGATCCCTTAGTTTGAATTTGCGCTCCATGAAGTGTTTTGAACGCAAGAACGTTACATGTTTTTTTTGCTGTATAAACCGCGCATTGCCACACAGCTGAAATTTTAATTACTGCCCTCTGGAGTAAACAGGTGGTACTACAAGCTTGCATTTCTCAGGAATCTTCCTTATTACTGTCCAGGGGCATTGCGATTAATTGCGTACATTTTTTTTACACATTATTTTTTATCAAATTAATCGCACTGAATTAACGTGTTAAATCGACAGCCCTAATATTTATATATTACTGGAAGAGCTCTGCATTTTCCATATTTCCTGATTTGTCATAAAGTCTTCAAAGTAGAGTCAAACTACATTAAGCTGCTTTCAAGATGGAAACCTTAGCAAAATTACTAAGACGTAATCGGTTCTTGCCTGTTTTGTATTTTGGGAAAAGGAAATTTCTCTCGTGACTGCAACTACATATATTCCTGTTATTCCAATTAAAATCCTGTGAAGCATGGCTGATTCAATTAAAATTCCAACTTATAAATTAAAAAGATGCCAATCTTAAATTCTGAATTTTTCCAAACCCTGGTTCATTTGATTGGAAATGTTACAATTAACAACATTTGAAATGAAATGTATAATTGGTAATATTTTATATTAATGTCCCCTTTGTTAAGGGTTTAAAAGGGGTCATTATTGAGTAAATAATTTACAAATGCAATATTAATAATTTAGATGCAATTATACATTAATAGACACAACATAACATGAATAGAATGGTCCAATTTTCATGCAATACTTGTCAAATAGTAAGCATTTTATCATACATATTATAAAGGCTTAATGAACACAATTATATTAAGAAAAATGAACAAAATTCATGATTTGCAATGCAGCAAAAATAGACTATTATAGTGAAATTAAAAGGATGGATTATGTCATTTTGTGTTTATATTCATTACTGTAATGCCACTCCTTAATAATACTTTATACAGTATGTCCACATTACATTAAGGTACATTTTCATAGGTTACTACTGTTCAATAGGTGTTATTAATCAGTGAGGTAAAACAACTTGCAGGACAGTTGCCATTTTTATTCATGTTGTTATAACCGTATATCAGTAATTTATAACGCATTTATAAATTTGTTATTGGTAAATAATGAACACTTTTATGCACCCTTAACAAAGGGAACTTTAATGTAAAGTGTTACCATATCATTTCTCAGTAATAGATGTCTGTTTAAAACTATTATCCTTGTTACTGCTTTGAAAGTCTCTGCTATCAGATGGAGCTTTTCTTATCAGACATCTAGTGCATAGGAAATGTTTGAATTTCCTAAAAGGCCTTTGGAGATCTGTGGGTAAACTTCATAAGAATGAAATCAGGGATAAAATCAAGGATGTCTGGCTTTCCACCAGACATGTGACATACAAGACAAGTCCTTCAAATATGTAAACTAGAAAGAGGCTCTGCCATGCTCACAAAATGGGCTTGTTTACGCCATTTTTGTTGCATTGCACAATGCCAATTCTGACATGCTTTTGTGCCAGCAGATTAATGATTCTCGGTTAAGAGCCCTGTCTCAGATCATGTCATCAGCATGTTGAACAGTGGAGAATAAACTCTGGCTGTGCTCCAGACAGACAGCAAGCCGACCTGAAAATTGTGCCAAAACATCCCACCAGTCTCTTTGTAACTCAATCCGAGATGAGCGGATAGGACACAATTCTCAGAACGTCTTCTGAGATGTACGATGTAAAATTAAGCGCACGGTTTCACAAAGACAAGCAAAATGTCTGCTGTCACTTTTTAGATTCTCCTAGTTTATGTGTCTGGACTTTATATACAGTTACATTCTTAGCAATCTCCAGACATCACTGATTCACAAAACATGCTCTCTTGTTTAGATGATGTGTAAAAGCTGATACTTTATCAAAGCAACCTGCATGAACAGGAGTTTTCTTGGCTGCATATTGGCATGTGGCCCGTCAGGGCGTCAGTAATGTCTACGTGCAGATTGGAGATCTTTGTGAACTGGCAGTAGTTTTTGGCTCTGCCGGGAAGATTAAAGACATTTCAGTGAGTCTAACCTGAACAGTTCAGCATCAATGGCTCCTGCGTTCAAAGTAAACATTTGCAAGCATATATCTTCACGCACATACTCTTCAGCATGTGTCATGGGCACTGCAGTGAGCATTCGGCTGGGAACAACAATAAACTGGTTCACAAGTGCATGACTTGAATTATGCTGATACGTAAGTTTTTACATACATAGAAACAGAAAGACATTTTTTTCTTCTTCTTTTGCACGCAGTCATTTATTTATTTATTTATTTCATTTTTTCACTTTTCACTGGTGTGGATGCAGCATCATTCAAACATTATAGTTTTCGATTACCAGTGCCACTGTAGAAATGTACTATTCACAGTCATCAATTATTAATTTAATCTTATTAATGAGTGAAAGTGTCTGAAAACAGGGCAGTTACTGAGATTAAGCAAGTAGTATTCAGATGGTCATGTGATTCTAACATGGCATGTGCAGACTTCCTCCATGTAGAATAAAAGAGCTTTTATAAGGTAACTGATATGACTGGAGTCAGTGCTCATGATTTTTTACATATATTTCAAAATTACAATTAATTTCTTAAGGTGTACAACTTCTCAATGAGGAATTATTATTTATTTAATCAAACCACACAATGAGGACAGACATTTACAGATATTCCAGTTTCATTTTCTGTTACAGCACGATATTCTGTAAAGCTGCTTTGAAATGATGTGTGTTGTGAAGAGTGCTATACAAATAAAGATACTGAGTGCACCTTTAAGCAAAAATGTTATTACATTTTAAATTGTTTTAAGAATGTCTAGATATTTTTACTGGTTAACAAGACAAAAATACTAAAAATGACCTTATTGCATTTGCCATATTATCATCAATTCTTAGCAAAACGTGTTATGTAAAATACTTTCACATCCACATAAATGTTGAAATACTGTTGCATTCAAATAAGGCATAAATATTGCAAAGGAAAGAGTAATATGGTTTGTTATTTGGCTCAAATTAAACAACACTCTGTACTGAAAAGTGTACCAACATAAAGGCAGTATTGACAGTGTAATTCTACCCATTGTATGATTTTGTTTAATGCAGGTAACTGCCCCCATGAATAAATAGGGAGTGCCGCAAGGCTGTTTTGAGCCCATTCGCAGCTCACATGAGTGACTTTACAGGACGTGTGGTGTGGTGGTGACCCAATGGTAAGGAATGTGGGCATAATGGTTGCAGGTTCAGGGGCAGATTGAGGTGACCTGAGTTGCTGTCCTGTTAATAATATGCCCTTGGCCTGTGAAATTTACAGTGCATGATATGTTGCTATTGATGGAAAGTACCTTGCCCATGCAGATCGAGATCAAGATTTTTAGCACTTCATCTTTATCTTCAATAAGATACTTTAAGAAGCTACAAGATGCTGCTTCAGATACAAATTATTTTTCTTTTAACTCTGGAATAAGAAGACAATATTTTAAAAAGACATACTAGATTAAAACAATAAGCTACGCTGAGTGTGATTTTACCACGGGTATGGGATGTTATTTCGGCATGACACAGTGAAGTGATTAAAATCATAGATGTTATCATGCAGTATCTAAGCCATACTGCCCTTAACTGTGGTAAAATCACTATAATACTATCATGGCTGATTGCTTTTATAACATGGCGGCAACAGCAATATGACAAAACACCAATGTTCAATCAGTTGCATTTATTCAAAATAATATTCGGAATACATTTCTTCTGTCAAGTAATATACTGTAGTTAATTTAAGTCACCATAAATTCAAAACTGACCATTCATATTTCTTATTAGATGTTGCTGTTTTTATTATAAAAATTGTATATGTTCACATATTTTTATTTAAACAGCTAAATACACATATTTATATACATATACGTATGTTACGGGAGGTGCACTAGTGACTGACACTTGAGGCTGTAGCCTTTAGCCTCCTTGTTAGCGCACCGCCTCCCACGCCGGTTCGAGTCCCGTTCAGAGCGGGTTGGCCAGGGTTGGTTACAATGGTGCCATGACCCGGATGGGAGTGAGGTTTAGGGTGGTGAGTGTGCCTATGAGCTATATGAGCCTATAACCAGGAGTAATATGATTCTAAAACTGGTGATATCTGCATTTCCAAACTCTTCTTTGCTATGAACCACTCCAACTAGTTCACATATCGGATTGAATGCTCCGGTTGCAACCATTCTCGAGACAACAGTACAATGACTCACTCGCAGCAGTTCTTGAGTGAACAGTACACTGAACTGAGAATGGCCTATTTTGGAGAGTCCGACATACTGAGAACTAATAAACTGCGGATACTGATCATGCGTGTGCTGTGTGTTTAATGGGGGGTGAAATGTGGTGTATTTTACTGAACAGCAGAAAGTATAAAAAAATAAAAACATACTGGAAATATATTTATGACTTGATTGTATTAATGATTATACACTCACCTAAAGGATTATTAGGAACACATGTTCAATTTCTCATTAATGCAATTATCTAATCAACCAATCACATGGAAGTTGCTTCAATGCATTTAGGGGTGTGGTCCTGGTCAAGACAATCTCCTGAACTCCAAACTGAATGTCAGAATGGGAAAGAAAGGTGATTTAAGCAATTTTGAGCGTGGCATGGTTGTTGGTGCCAGACGGGCCGGTCTGAGTATTTCACAATCTGCTCAGTTACTGGGATTTTCACGCACAACCATTTCTAGGGTTTACAAATAATGGTGTGAAAAGGGAAAAACATCCAGTATGCGGCAGTCCTGTGGGCTGAAAATGCCTTGTTGATGCTAGAGGTCAGAGGAGAATGGACCGACTGATTCAAGCTGATAGAAGAGCAACTTTCCCTGAAATAACCACTCGTTACAACCGAGGTATGCAGCAAAGCATTTGTGAAGCCACAACACGCACAACCTTGAGGCGGATGGGCTACAACAGCAGAAGACCCCACCGGGTACCACTCATCTCCACTACAAATAGGAAAAAGAGGCTACAATTTGCAAGAGCTCACCAAAATTGGACAGTTGAAGACTGGAAAAATGTTGCCTGGTCTGATGAGTCTTGATTTCTGTTGAGACATTCAGATGGTAGAGTCAGAATTTGGCGTAAACAGAATGAGAACATGGATACATCATGCCTTGTTACCACTGTGCAGGCTGGTGGTGGTGGTGTAATGGTGTGGGGGATGTTTTCTTGGCACACTTTAGCCCCCTTAGTGCCAATTGGGCATCGTTTAAATGCCACGGCCTACCTGAGCATTGTTTCTGGCCATGTCCATCCCTTTATGGCCACCATGTACCCATCCTCTGATGGCTACTTCCAGCAGGATAATGCACCATGTCACAAAGCTCGAATCATTTCAAATTGGTTTATTGAACATGACAATGAGTTCACTGTACTAAAATGGCCCCCACAGTCACCAGATCTCAACCCAATAGAGCATCTTTGGGATGTGGTGGAACGGGAGCTTCGTGCCCTGGATGTGCATCCCACAAATCTCCATCAACTGCAAGATGCTATCCTATCAATATGGGCCAACATTTCTAAAGAATGCTTTCAGCACCTTGTTGAATCAATGCCACGTAGAATTAAGGCAGTTCTGAAGGCGAAAGGGGGTCAAACACAGTATTAGTATGGTGTTCCTAATAATCCTTTAGGTGAGTGTATATTGTTTTATCAAGGTATGATGATGATCCGGTCACAACAGTTGTCAACAGTACACTGATCAGGGGAAAGAAGCTCTAGAGTAAACAGTACACTGGGTCGATCACAGCAGTTCTCGCGTTTACTGTACACTGAACTGAGAATCGCCTCTTTCGGTTCAAAATACTGAGAACTTGATGAGTGAGCTGCTGATGAGCATGCACAAACCTGTCCGGGGACTTGAATAAGGGGGCAAAAGTTTCAGTCGACAATGTAAATACATTTTAATACATTTAGAGTAGAGTTTTGTGCATGCAGATTATATTTGAAGTGAGCTTGATCATGGTTTCTGTAAAAATGGGTGAGTTGATTAAGACTTTATATGGTTTAGACTCGTAGAACATCCACGTTTGAATGTAAGTGTCAGTATTGTGTGCTTTAGGTGCAACTGAATGAAACACTGATGACTATAACTTCTTATTATAACTTCATTAAATATATTTTAATAATCAGCAATATGCGCTTTATATGGCTTTATTGAATGTGTTTGAGCGTGAATTCCACGACGCCAATGTATTATCATAGTGACGTCATTACGCCATGACGTAAAAGAACAGGTGAACCGCTTTTTAACTGGTTCATTGAAATAAATCTGAAAGAACCGGTTCAGGTAAAAGAATCTGACTTCCCATCACAAATAGATTGCTTTTATATCCCCTCTGGACAAGAGAAACACAATTCCTTAACATTTAATTGCAAGCAAAATAATCTCAGTATTTCTTTGTATTTATGTAATAACTCTACACTTATGCTCTTTGACAAGTTTAGATGAATTTAGCTTTCAACACAGGGAGAAATGTCTCTGTAAAGGGAGTTCAATGGAAAGAGGAGGCGAGAACTGGCTTGACAATATAAATAATAGTTTAATGAAAAACTTAAACAAAAGACACAAACACACTCGTGAAGGTCAGCTGCCCATAAATATTAGGCTTAATTAGCCAGATAAGGGACTGGTGTGTATAATCACAACCCAGCCCCGCCCTCCGCCCTGTCACAGTCTCATGTGTTCACTGCAAATGGTAGCGAAAAAAAAAAAGCTATCAGCTCAACAAGCTCACAGAGTTAAAGTTAATAGATCACTATCAGTGGATATTTCTCACAACTTTGATGTTTTATAAATGTGTATCCCTTATATTTCCTCAAGGCATGAGCACTGTGTGAAGCATGTTGTGAATCACATTGCTCTACTCTAGCAGATTTCTTAAAGGGACAGCATCACAAAATACAAAATAAAGTGAAGGATGTCTGTGCTTATTGTGCTCTCAATATAAGGCTTTAATAAACAGTTGCACATTTAAGTATTATGCCATTTTCACCCAGTATATATATATATATATATATATATATATATATATATATATATATATATATATATATGGAAGTCAAAATTTTACATACACTTATTTAAAACACATTTTGTAACCACTTCACAGATTACATGCTAGAAAACTATAGATTTGGACCGTTTACATAACAATTTGTTTAGGACATCTACTTTGTGCATGACACAAGTACTTTTTCCATCAATTGATTACAGACATATTATTTAACTTTTAATTGACTATATCACAATTCCAGTGTGTCAGAAGTTTACATACACTAAGTTAACTGTGCCTTTAAGCAGCTTGGAAAATTCCAGAACATGATGTCTAGCCTTTAGGCAATTGGCCAATTAGCTTCTGATTGGAGGTGTACCTATGGATGGATTTTAAGGCCTCACTTCAAACTCGATGTCTCTTTGCTTGACATCATGGGAAAATCAAAAGAAATCAGCTAAGACCTCAGAAAATTGTGGACCTCTTCAAGTCTGGTTCAGCCTTGGGAGCAATTTCCAAACGTCTGAAGGTACCACGTCATCTGTTCAAACAATAGTACACATATACTATAGGATCACGTAGCCATCATAACGCTCAGGAAGGAGACGTATTCTATCTCTTAGAGATGAACGTAGTTTGGTGTGAAAAGTGCAAATCAGTCCCAGAACAACAGCATAGGACCTTGTGAAGATGCTGGAGGAAGCAGGTGAGTCCTATATCAACATAACCTTAAAGGCTGCTCAGCCAGGAAGAAGCCACTGCTCCAAAACTGCCACAAAAAGCCAGACTACAGTTTGCAAGTGCACATGGGGACAGAGATCTTACTTTTTTGTAATAATTTCCCCTGGTCTGATGAAACAAAAATTTAACTATTTGGCCATAATGACCATTGCTATGTTTGTAGGAAAAAGGGTGAGGCTTGCAAGCTGATGCCATCCCATCTGTGAAGCATGGGGGTGGCAGCATCATGTTGTGGGGGTGCTTTGATATAGGAGTGACTGGTGCACTTCACAAAATAGCTGGCATCATGAGGAAGGACATTTATGTGGATATATTGAAGCAACATCTCAAGAAGTTAAAGCTTGGTCACAAATAGGTCTTCCAAATGGACAATGACCGCAAGAATACCTCCAATGTTGTGGGAAAATGGCTTAAGGACAACAAATTCAAGGAATTGGAGTGACCATCACAAAGCCCTGACCTCAATCTGATAGAAAATAGAAAATCCTAACTGACCAATGACAGGGAATTTAATTTTTTCTGCAATTTAAATATCAGGAATTGTGAAAAACTGAGTTTAAATGTATTTTGAGAAGCTATATATATATGATTTATTTACTTGTCAAGCAAAATGGGATAAGATATTAAGTCTTGTTTTAAGATAAATCTGACTAAATTTAGTGAACTTTAGACTCAAAACAAGAAAACAAATCTGCCAAATGGGTAAGCAAAATAAACTTAATTTAAAGAGAAAACAAGTTTATTTTGCTACCTCATTGGCAGATTTTCTTTTTTTTGTTTTGAGTCTGAAGTTCACTAAATTTAGTCAGATTTATCTTAAAACAAGACTTAATATCTTATCCCATTTTGCTTGACAAGTAAATAAATCATGTTTTAAGAAAGTTTAGATAATTTGACAGGAAAACAAGACAAAAATACTTGTCAAAAATCATTTTTTGCAGTGTGACTTCACCTCATAAGATCCACATGGGTGATGTGAACATTAACAGAAGTTCCTAACCCGTATCTGCGTGATATGCGGAGGTCCGATATATATATATATATAACGTGGTGAGTGTCCCAATCACAAACCAGTGTCACCCTTAGAAATTACTTCACTGGATAATTGGAAGAGAACAGAGCAGGCTGATCAGGCACACCTGAAACTAATCATCAAGACCAGATATAAATGCTAAAGGAGAGGGTGAGAGGGAAGTCTTCTTGCTGGCTAATGTTTGTTCTATGTGTTTTCTCCAGGAACCAGCGATTAATGTGGAGCCAGACAGCCTACTATAAAACTGCATGGACATGAGCACCTGTCACGACTTCACCGCCACTCTGAGACTGGAACATACCTCAAACAGCCAGCCACAGCGACAACCTTGAGCACATCACTACTCTGCACCCTTCATTATTCATTCATTGGGTAAATAAAGGCCCCTTCAGGGTGATGTTTACCTGCATTCTTTGTCTGTGCCTCACTGCGTCCCACCACACTGGTGTAGAATGCTGGCTTCAAATGTGAGGACTTTGATGCCAATTTCATGTTTCCATCTCTATCTACAAGTACAGCTCTCTCTCCTGAATTGGATGTAAGGCTTACAGACATCAATCTCAGCCATCCCAGATGGTCATGTGAATGTCAGTCAGTTACTAACTAAACTCATTGACGAAGATGATGTGGAGGCATACCTTGTGAGGGCTGAAGGTGAGGGCTGGGATGAAGGTGAGTGGGCTAGAATTGTTGCGCCCATCTTGATGGGGGAAGCGCAATTGCCTATAAGAGAGAGAGCTACTATGTTCCCTCGGAGGGTGCCTGGAATACGAAGAATGTTCAAGGGTACTTCAAATGCAGAAAGCAGACATTTCACTCCATGCCTAGCGATGTGTCAATGCCAATGGCACCCAACCAATCTGAGGTGCAAGCACTGCTGTTTGTCTGAATTCTAAACAACACCATGCCATCCGGAGTACCGGAAAGGGAAGTCCAACTGAACAACCAAAAACTCACATGCCCTGGATTTCCAACACGAAAGGCACAGAGGCAACCAGTGATGTTGGCAACTGACATAACCGTGGCAGCGTTGCGATCTCTGCTTTCTCTTGTAGTGAGAGAAAGCCACTGCAGCCGCCCCCCCGCGCCTCGCCTCCTTCCTAGGGGATTTGGGCAGGCGCCGCTGGTGATGAAGACGATCTCGAAACCTCCCGCCTCCCCGGCACGCTTGCCTGCTTCCCCCGAGCTCGGGATTAGTGCGGTCCGCTTAACGGCCTACCGTCCGGTCCCTCGAGCTCCCCGGCATTGGATGATGACATCACCGCTGCATCGGAGAGCGTAACAGCGGCGTCTGATGCGGATAACTCGCCTGGGCCACCACCTTCGGGTCTGCCGCCCAGTCTTTGCCTGACGCACAGAGGTCAGCTATGCTTCCCCGGGCTTAATTGGTTCCGCGGGCATGTGCGCAGCTCACAGCTGCGCCCCCGGTTCCTTCCCGGACGTGCATGACGAGCTGAGCAAGCCCAGCTTCCTCGCTCCTCCGCTCTCGCTACACTCGGTGGTAGAATGGTCCCAGACCGCTCCCCCCTGCACGCCATGGCCCCCTCCTGCAAGTCCACCGGTCCAAGGCACTTCAAAATCTGCCCTTGGGTAGTCCTGCTCTTGACGTGCCGCAGGAACTGCACTCGAACAGGCGATGGCCACCCCCGTGGTCCAGAAACGCAACACATGGACAGGACCTGGTCGCAGTACAGGAGGCAGACAAAGCACGCTTTCTCAAAACGCTCCCGTCTCCCAGCTCCGTCCATTTTGGCGACACCACTTGACGACTCCGCCCAGTAGTCCTCAGTGGTGAAGAAACAGACAGAGGCTATTTCACACATCTTGCCCTGCCACAAACCTCTGCTTGCCGAGGGTGTCCTCCTGCGGCTTTCAAGAATGAAAGAAAGTGGTGCTCCGCCTCAACTAACAAAAGAGAGTGGGCCCAGCTCTCAGCCCCAGCGTCGAGCTCCCCGCAGAAGTTGGATGCCCCTCGTCTCACGGACCCCTTCGAGGACCCGGAAGGCTCCCAGGCACTCCTGAGATGACCGACCCAGAGACCGAAATGGTAGCTTCAGAGCTGGTAAGACCGCTCCGTTCCCCGGTGGAGGGCCGGGAGGAGAATCTTTTTGTTAAATTCATTACATTCTCAATAATAGAGCTATTTCCTTTTGTCTCTGGGTCACCTGGCCCGCAAATGCCGTTCTCACGGCACTTTGCTTCCAGATCTCAACAGTCCCGGCTTCCTGAACGCAGTTCCACCGCCCTTAGTCCCACAACTGTTCCCCGGCCGGCCGGTTCAGACGAGTCCAGAGGACACCAACATCAGACCTCCTCATCAGTCGCGAACCTGCCCCCTGCCAGGTGCATAGAGCAAGGTAAGTGCTTCGAGTCTGTTCTCAGCACCAGAGCCTCGGGACGCTTCACTGCCTCCCGACACTGTATTACCTGTTCCGCCCTGCTGTGAAGCCCCGCCGGGTACGTCCAAAATACTCGTCCCCTTGGTGCCCCTAGCACAGAGTTTAGAGATGTGGCTTTCACTGCCCAACCCGTCACGCTGGCTGCACCGGACCTTTTGACTCGGTTACGCAATTCAGTTTGCCAGGCCTCCGCCCCCCTTCGCGGGCGTCCGTCTTTCCGCAGTATGCGGTGAACATGCGCAAGGAGATCGCCTCTCTTTTACTCAAAGATGCGATAGAGCCTGTCCCTCCAACCGAAATGAAGAATGGTTTCTACAAAGCCCTTACTTCATTGTACACAAGAAAGGCGGCGGCTTACGACCGATCTTGAACCTGCGAGTTTCAAGCGGGCTCTGTTCAAACTCCCATTCAAATTGCTCACCCAGAAACTGAATCTGTCTGGTGTCCGGCGTCTAGATTGGTTCGCAGTGGTAGACTTGAAGGACGCGTACTTTCACATCTTGATTCTGCCACCACACCGACCCCTTCTACGGTTCGCGTTCGATGGCCAGGCGTATCAGTACTAAGTCCTCCCCTTCGGCATGTCTCCCTCAATGACGGGCTCATCCTGGCCCCCTCGCGAGAATTACTATGCACGCACAGAGACCAGGTGCTTAGGCACCTCAGCCGTTTGAGGCTTCAGGTCAACTGGGAAAAGAGTAAGCTCGCCACGGTTCAGAGCATCTCTTTTCTCAGCATGGAGTTAGACTCAGTCTCAATGTCAGCACGTCTCTCCAACGAGCGTGCACAGTCGGTGCTGAAATGCCTCGCTTCCTTCAAGCCAGGCACTGTGGTCCCTTTAACGTTTCCAAAGGCTCCTGGGGCATATGGCATCCTCCGCGGCGGCCGCACCGCTGGGGTTGATGCATATGAGACCACCTCAGCAATGGCCTCAGACTCGAGTCCCGAGACGAGCATGGCGCCTGCTGCCAAACCTTCAAACCCTGGACAGACCTCTGCTTTCTACGGGCAGGAGTACCCTTGCAGCAGGTGTCCCGACGCGTCCTGGTCACGACCGACGCCTCCAAATCGGGTTGGGGCGCCGTGTGCAACGGGCACGCAGCCGCAGGCCGTTGGAACGGGGCCCCGCTGCGCTGGCACATCAACTGCCTAGAGTTGTTGGCTGTTTTCTTTGCCCTGAGGAAGTTTCTCCCGTTAATTCGAGACAAACATGCCCTAGTCAGGTCAGACAGCACCCCAGTGGTTTGGACGTGTTTTGACCAGTAACGGATTTTGGAATAGGTAGAATAGGTAGTCGCCTAGGCCAGCAGTGAGCATGTTTACATGCACGCTATTACACAATTATGCATAATAAGCTGACAACACGTGTGGTCATGTAAACGCAATTAACTGCATTCCTTTAAAGGTGTAAGGTCATAAATTATGTAAGAATAAACCAGTCGACACAGGTAGATTTTTGCCCATTACCTGATTTCTCTTGGCATGGAAACACCTTTACTGGTGTCTTCGTCGGCTTATCCAATGTGTGCACGTTTTGAGAGCATGTCTCTTCACAGTTTGACGTCAAAAGCAGAGAATAACCCGATTATTCTAAATCTCATATAAACACATCTGATCTGAGCCGCACCCTCCGCATCAGTGTTGGGGAGTAAGCTACTAACTAGTTACTAACTTAATTACATACAGCTCTGCAGATTATACAAAATGACAGTAGTTCAGTTATTTTCACAATAGTCTTGCTTTTCCAGTAACAAGCTACTTTTTCCAATGAGTTATGGTGTTACATGACAGAATACTACGTTGTACATTGTATTTCACTCACAGCAAACAAATTAATCAAATGTGCTTATCTAAACGTCCTCTCTCTCTCTCTCTCTCTCTCTCTCTCTCTTATGGGAAGTCCAAAACATTTAAGTGAATTGGTTTGTTTTGATGGTTTATGTAAATTGCAATTATTTTTCAGTAAAGTACAGCTATGAAGTAGTTCCAGGTCTTGACGGTTCATATCACTGAGCCTGTTAGGATCTGTCTCTGGTTTGTATCTCTGACTGTGTAGAGATATTCTGTTAGATTATACTTTCTGTTTAGGGCCTGATAACATTCCAATTTACTTAGTTTTTACATTCATCTTCAAAATGGTCTACATATGGATTTTGCTTTCTTTTATGATTTGATTTATTTTGATTTGGTTTTGCTCAGCAGTTCTGGTTTATATAAAATTTGTGTTTGTTAGCTGTCTGTGGGTTTGTCAGTTTCAGAGCCTGCTGTCGAAGGGGTTGGTATTAAGCCTCAACTCTTGGGTTTTAAGGGCTTCATGTTGCAGTGTGTTAGGGGAACTTGAATTTACATGTGTCCAGAATTTGAGGGATCGTTTTTGAGTATATATAATTTGGGGGTATCTGCCTAGTTTGGCCTGGCATGCATTAGTAGGTGTTCTTCTCTGAACTCTTAAAATATTTCTACAAAATTCTGCATGCAGGGATTATGTAAGGGGTGTATTAAGCCTATTGTTCAGGTATAATGAAAGTAGCCAGTTTGCATAACCAGATTAAACTATTTTAACAAGGCCTCCTGCTTTACCACAGGGCTGTACTTCAATCTTTCTGTTTGGATGTTGTCTAAACCACATGTGTTCCTGGGTTCTATTTAGTACATCTGTCAGTTCTTCAGGGATAATCTGATAGTCTAGGGTTTTGGTTGTTTTTCATTGCGGATTACGATGCGTTCACCTTTTTACATGTTGTTTTTTTTAGCAGAAGTGAGATTTTTTTTCTTTTTGATTTTACTCTCTTTATCAAACCAAATTACATATCCATTTTTTTCTTTCTTTTTTTGATCTTAGCATGGAGAGAGTTTGCTTAGATTGCACACCTTTTGATAAATATAATGTATTTGATGTACAGCAGAATTTATATCAAACTTGTTTGCCTTAAACTGTGTAATTTGAAATCTATTGATTAGATTGGAAATCTCTTAGGAGCTAATTGTATTAAGGTAAATCAGGAGAAAAAATCGAGTGCTTGCATATTTGGATTTGAGAACTTGTGCAATAAATATTTGTACTCGTAAGTTGAAATGTACACTCATAGCACCGATGTGAAAACCTGTCAAATAAAAAGTTGCTATGTTGCAATCTGTACTCACAGACAATAATTCAAAGATTGTGTTCTGAATTCACATTTTCAGACAAGTAGTCACACATGTGTAAAGTGAAATTCACATAAAAATTAACATTCATTTTTGCAGTACAACCACAAATTGACTTTTGCAAATACTTTTGCAATAAACCTGTAGCAAAACTCACATGTGCACTTTTAAATACTGATGCGAGAGAGCAAGACCAGTGTTTGTCAGGGGAGAGGGAGGGTGCAATGAAATCGGCTGATGCCAGCCAATGAAATGGGATGTTTTTGTACAAGATGACGTCACGCCACAGCGCCTGCCCGTGCCTGTTTGTTATGGCAAAGGGAGTTGTTTACTGAGTAAAATCTGTAATAATTATTTATTTGTCAACTACTACATTCATGAAATGATATTACCCCAAGAGGAACATTCTTCTGGAACTCTATCATTACTAACATAAATTGGAGGAAAGCATGGTTGTTACCTTATAAATATTGTATGACTAATAAGTGCATTTTAAAATCTTGCACAAAATGTACCCTTGTATCTAAGTATTCTGACGTAAATAACTCACGTACCTTTTGTGGGAACAAAAGTGAAAGTCTTAATCATATATTTTTTTAATGTCATGTTATATCTGCTTTTTGGCATGATCTCAGTCTCCATTGTTTTTCCAAGTTAAAGTTAAAATATGATTTTTGTGTCAAAGACAGTTTATTTTGAAAAAACGAAAAACGATCTCTGGAAAACTGTCATTTTTTTTATTCAGGTTGTGAAATGTTATATACACAAACAGAAATTTCTTAAAAAACGACCTATAATTGCAGAATTCATGCTGGAAATCAAGTTCTTAATAAATACAGGTGAAACTCGAAAAATTAGAATATCGTGCAAATGTTCATTAATTTCAGTAATTCAACTTAAAAGGTGAAACTAATATATTATATAGACTCATTACAAGCAAAGTAAGATATTTCTAGCCTTTATTTGATATAATTTTGATGATTATGGCTTACAGCTTATGAAAACCCCAAATTCAGAATCTCAGAAAATTTGAATATTGTGAAAAGGTTCAGTATTGTAGGCTCAAAGTGTCACACTCTAATCAGCTAAACACCTGCAAAGGGTTCCTGAGCCTTTAAATGGTCTCTCAGTCTGGTTCAGTTGAATTCACAATCATGGGGAAGACTGCTGACCTGACAGTTGTGCAGAAAACCATCATTGACACCCTCCACAAGGAGGGAAAGCCTCAAAAGGTAATTGCAAATGAAGTTGGATGTTCTCAAAGTGCTGTATCAAAGCACATTAATAGAAAGTTAAGTGGAAGGGAAAAGTGTGGAAGAAAAAGGTGCACAAGCAGCAGGGATGACCGTAGCCTGGAGAGGATTGTCAGGAAAAGGCCATTCAAATGTGTGGGGAGCTTCACAAGGAGTGGACTGAGGCTGGAGTTACTGCATCAAGAGCCACCACACACAGACGGGTCCTGGACATGGGCTTCAAATGTCAAACGTCTTACCTGGGCTAAAGAAAAAAAGAACTGGTCTGTTGCTCAGTGGTCCAAAGTCCTCTTTTCTGATGAGAGCAAATTTTGCATCTCATTTGGAAACCAAGGTCCCAGAGTCTGGAGGAATAATGGAGAGGCACACAATCCAAGATGCTTGAAGTCCAGTGTGAAGTTTCCACAGTCTGTGTTGGTTTGGGGAGCCATGTCATCGGCTGGTGTTGGTCCACTGTGCTTTATTAAGTCCAGAGTCAACGCAGCCGTCTACCGGGACATTTTAGAGCACTTCATGCTTCCTTCAGCAGACAAGCTTTATGGAGATGCTGACTTCATTTTCCAGCAGGACTTGGCACCTGCCCACACTGCCAAAAGTACCAAAACCTGGTTCAATGACCATGGTATTACTGTGCTTGATTGGTCAGCAAACTCGCCTGACCTGAACCCCATAGAGAATCTATGGGGCATTGCCAAGAGAAAGATGAGAGACATGAGACCAAACAATGCAGAAGAGCTGAAGGCCGCTATTGAAGCATCTTGGTCTTCCATAACACCTCAGCAGTGCCACAGGCTGATAGCATCCATGCCACGCCACATTGAGGCAGTAATTAATGCAAAAGGGGCCCAAACCAAGTACTGAGTACATATGCATGATTATACTTTTCAGAGGGCCGACATTTCTGTATTTAAAATCCTTTTTTTTTATTGATTTCATGTAATATTCTAATTTTCTGAGATTCTGAATTTGGGGTTTTCATAAGCTGTAAGCCATAATCATCAAACTTATATCAGATAAGGGCTTGAAATATCTTACTTTGCTTGTAATGAGTCTATATAATATATTAGTTTCACCTTTTAAGTTGAATTACTGAAATTAATGAACTTTTGCACAATATTCTAATTTTTCGAGTTTCACCTGTATTAAGAGATATATTAGCAATAAAAGATGTATTTATTTTCTTGCTTGTTATGTTGAAATCTTTCCTGCCTCCTTCACTCAGCTCTTCAATAGATCACTGGAGCAGTGTGAAGTCCCATGCTGCTTCAAATGCTCAATTATTATCCCTGTCCCTAAGAAACCAAAAATCACAGGACTTAATGACTACAGACCTGTCGCCCTGACATCTGTGTTCATGAAGTCATTTGAGAGACTGGTCACCTGAAGGACATCACTGGACCCTTTCTAGATCCCTTCAATTTGCTTATCCAGCAAACAGGTCTGTGGATGATGCAGTCAACATGGGATTGCATCATGTCCTGCAACATCTGGACAGACCGGGACAGACATACGCAAGGATCCTTTTTGTGGACTTCAGCTCAGCTTTCAACACAATCATCCGAGCTATTCTCCGGACTAAGTTAAACCAACTCCCAGTTCCCATGTCTATCTGTCAGTGGATTACCGGTTTTCTGACGGACAGGCAGCAGCTTGTGAGGCAGGGAAAATTCACTTCCACGACCTGTACCATCAGCACTGGTGCCCCCCAAGGATGTGTGCTCTCCCCACTACTCTTCTCCCTCTACACCAATGACTGCACCACCAAGGATCAGAGCTCTGAGCACCAGAACCGTCAGGCACAAGAACAGTTTTTTCCCTCAGGCTATCCATTTCATGACCAGTTAAAACTGCCCCATTAAGCAATAATTATGTGCAATACACAGTTAAGTCTATTTATATTATCCAACATATCCACTTCTGCCATTACATACATTGCACTGTACATAATATACTGTATTTTTGTTCTTTATATAATGGATTTGTAATAGATTTGCACTGAGTGTGTGTATGTGGGTATGTATGAAGGTGAGTGTATGTACGTGTATGTATAATTATTTATTTGTATTATTATTTTTCTTTATTTATTTTTTTAATTATCTATGTCTTGCTGCTGTTTTTGTATTGTTGTACACTGGAAGCTCCTGTCACCAAGACAAATTCCTTGTATGAGTAAGCATACTTGGCAATAAAGCTGTTTCTGATTCTGAAAATGTTTTCTTTTCTTCTCTTTTTTTAATCACCTTTTTTCCAACTTTGTGTACAAGTAATGTAAATATTTTTTCCACAAATATGCAAGTCAGCATTGATATTCCTTTATTGCACTTTTTCTTTGTAATCTGTTTTTTTCTCCAATACGATATTTGCCTTAACAAACAGGCACGGGATGACCCTATGGCGTGACGTCATCGCATACAAAAACATCCCATTTCAATGGCTAGGCATCAACCAATAAATCGACTTCATTGGCAAACACTGGTCTTGCTCTCTCGCATCAGTATTTACAAGTGCACAAGTTTGTTTTGCTACAGGTTTTTTACAAAAGTAGTTGCAAAAGTCAATGTGTGAAGATTTAAAGTTGCAGTGGCAGATTTGAGAGGTAGTATGTGCCGATTTGTGGTTGTGCTGTGAAAATAGATTAAAGTACAAAAGTTAATGTGTAATACAAGTTTGTGTCTAGTTGTATTTATGTGAATGCCATTTTACAGATTTGTGACTACTTGTCTGCAATTGTGAATTCAGAAGTCAAGCTTTGAATTATTGTGTGTGAGTGCAGATTGCAACATGCAAAGTTTTCACATCGGTGTAAATTTCAACTTACAAGTACAAATATTTATTGTACAAGTTCTCAAATCCAAATATGCAAGTCCTTGAGTTTTGCTACTGATTTACCTTCATATAACCGCACTTAGGAATTCGGACTCACATTTTGGGCACCATTTGTATATTACGTTTAGATTGAACAGATTGTGGGACTCTTGGTTTGTCCTATAGGATTGTTCAATTTTCTTTACGAATACATTAATTTGACAATGTTCTGATAAGAAAGACTGTGGTCTGACAGTGAATCTCTCTCTCTCTCTCTCTCTCTCTCTCTCTCTCTCTCTCTCTCTCTCTCTCTCTCTGTAGCACACACACACAGTCTGTGGAATAAGAAAGTTGTTCTACTCGTGTTTTAGGGGCGAAAACCTGAAAATGTGTTGAAATAAAAAAATTGAACAATTTCTTGAGCTGTGGTAACCACGGTATCAACGGTCGCATCATCCTTACTTAATTTATGTTCACTTTAGTATGATTTATTTGTTCAATTTAATGTTGCCACTCTATTTAATGCCACCATAATTGAGATTGTCATTGTGCCAGATAGATAATATATAGTGTATAATTTATAATATATTTGTATCAGAATTAAATACTTTTATTTGATAGTTATATATTACATTGTATTATTAGTTATATTATTACATTCTCTCAAAATCAGAACCACATGCCTTTGACTTCAGATCAGATTTAATGACCAATTTCTGCAAAAAGCCATTGTAAATAGGGGGCTCAAATATTTTTCCCTGCAGCTGCATGTATACAGTATAGGTTATATGAGTTATCTGTTGGCAGAGTTTATTAAATTAGAGGACGTTACCTATACCCTTCATAACTTAAAGTGAATGTATTATCTGTGTACAGGTAATTAAGCATGACTTCTCAAAAACAGCCAAATTCTGAGCTTTCTTCAGATTCCATTGAGATAAGGCCGAAGAGGACACCTTTCCGTGAGAATCCTTATCAGCAGGAAGAGAAAGCTAAAAATGTACTGTCTTCTTAAAGAGGCATGAATGTGCTGGCGAAGCCACCCCCCCCCCGATAGCCATCTTATAGTCAGGATATTGTGCATCACTACTGATAAGCAATCTGCCAGCTGCCTCTCCTCAACCTTGGATTCTAGCAGGCTATTTTCTCTATTTCTCTTTATGTCCTTCTCCTGTTTTGCCCCTCTCTTTTTGATCATCAACAAGTGGCATTACTAGCAAAACAGCCATTAGCTAGAAGCCACATCTGAGGCGCAGAAGGGGAGGATGGTTTCCTCTCTCTTTTCTTTTTATTATTAGAGATTCTGAGAGAAAGACTTGGGTGTTTTGAAATGTGATCACATTACAGCAATATAGTGAGTTAATTGTATGTGAGAAGTGAAATAATTTGCGTGTCAAAAGAGATGCTCTGATTAGCTCTTGACACCTTTCATCAGATGAGAGAGAAGGTGATCAAACAATTGCTTGTGTAATGGATCTGTCCTGATGTAGTTGGACCATACAGAGATAGGAGACTCATCTGGTCATATTCGTAAGTCTCTCAGTCATAGGGGCCATTAGGAACTCAACAGATAAGAACAGCTGCACACTGACTTACCTTTTACGAGTACAGCATAAACATTGCTATGGTATGAACCAGAGCGATCAAAGATTTTCAACAATTTCATGTAAATGTTTTTGTTTTGAATCAGTTTGAACTGAATGTTACTTACACTAATTATAAAGATTTAGCATGTAACTGTGGACATGAATGGCACCTCAAATCACATAGCTTGTTGAGGAGATATGTCATATTTCTAAGTAGTGATGTAAGGTTTGTGAACGAATCGTTGATCGAATGATTTGAACCAGTTCACCAAATTGTACTGAATCATTTGCCTTTTGAGTCAAAGCTGATCCACAAGTTATTTCAAGGTTTCCCAGCAGAACATTTCCCAGAGCACCACACTGCCTCCGCCGGCCTGCCTTCTTCCCATTGTGTATCCTGCTGCCATCTCTTCCCCAGGCAAACAACGCACACGCACCCAACCGTCCACATGATCTACAAGAAAATGTGATTCGTCAGACCAGGCCACCTTCTTCCATTGCTCCATTGCACTTTTGGCGGTGGACGGGACAGAATGGGCACTGTCTGTCTGTGTCTATGCAGCCCCGTATGCAGAAAGTTGTGATGTGTTCTAACACCTTTCAGCAATTTGTGCTACAGTAGCTCTTCTGTTCAGACCAGACGAGCTAGCCTTCACTCCCCACACGCATCAATCGCCGGTTCACCGGTTGTCCTTCCTTGGACTACTTTTGGTAGGAACTAACCACTGCATACCGAGAACACCACACAAGATCTTCCGTTTTGGAGATGCTCTGACCCAGTCGTCTAGCCATCATAATATCTCCCTTGTCAAAGTGCTCAGATCCTTACACTTGCCCATTTTTCCTGCTTCCTGCTTCACGAAATTCAAGAACTGACTGTTCACTTGCTGCCTAATATATCCCAACCCTTCACAGGTCCCTATGTAATGAGATAATAAATGTTATTCACTTCACCTGCCAGTGGTTTTAATGTTGTGGCTTAAATTCAATTAGAATTCAATTAAATTATATTAGTTTATGTTTCTGATGTATTTTGCTGAACAGCAGAAAGTATAACAAACAAAATATACTCTGAATATGTTTATAACTTGATTGTATTACCGTTTTATCAACTTGATCTGGGCCAGCAGATCTGGAGTCAATAGTTCACTGATCTGGGAACAACAGCTCTCGAGTTAACAGTTCACTGATCTGGGGACAGCAGCTCTCGAGACAACAGTTCACTGACCTGGGGACAGCAACTCTCGAGTCAACAGTTTCCTGATCTGGGGACAGCAGCTCTCGAGTCAACAGTTCACTGATCTGGGGACAACAGCTCTCGAGTCAACAGTTCACTGATCTGGGAACAACAGCTCTCGAGTTAACAGTTCACTGATCTGGGGACAGCAGCTCTCGAGTCAACAGTTCACTGATCTGGGGACAACAGCTCTCGAGTCAACAGTTCCCTGATCTGGGGACAGCAGCTCTCGAGTCAACAGTTCACTGATCTGGGGACAGCAGCTCTCGAGTCAACAGTGCACCGATACGGTCGCAGCAACTCTCGATTCACCAGTACACTGAACTGAGGATCACCTCTTTTGGACATATCCTAAAAACTGATTAGAACTGAAGAGTGAGCTGCTGATGAGCATGCATGAACCATGAACTTGATTGAGGGGGCGAAATGTAAATTTCTTTAATAATAAATAAAGCATGGTGAAAATATGAATTCAACTAGTTTTAGTAAACAACATTTTTATTAAAACATGCAAAAACTTTTCAGTTGAGAGATGTAAATGAATTTGATCTTTGAGTATTGTGCATGCAGATTATATTCGAAGTTGTTATGAGCTGAATTATGTTTTTTTGTAAAAAGGGTGGGTTGATTAAGACTGGTTTATTCACTTTATATGCTTTAGACATGTAACATCAATGTTTGTACATCAGTGTCTGTATTGGGTGCTTTAAGTGCAAAACTTTAATGTAGGAAACTCATCCAAGATGCAATCAAAAGGTGTCAATCGTATTTGAGGTGCAGGTTCACTAAATTAATCACCAATGAATATAAACACCCTTATTGTTATAACTTAACTGAATAAAATATAATCAGCATTATGCGATTACATGTGGCTTTATATGAATGTTTGAGCATATATTCCACAATGCCAGGTTGATTGGATTACGTATTAGTGATGACATTACACGATGACTTAAAAAAACTTTTAAATCGTTTTATTGAAACGGCGCATCCAAAAGATCCGTTTCACTATTTCCAAGTGATGAGATTTACGGATTTCATCTGATGGATCATAAAACAAGCACAAAAATACAAAAAATCCCTCAACTAAAGTTCTTAAATATCTTTAAAAGATATGATGCCATGAAACTCTTAAACTTTGGTCAGTTCTTAATTATGTTTTTGGAGTTAACGTATTAATAAAAATATATGAAGAATTTAGTCAGGGGGCTTTTTTTATCGTCCACATTTTTTATTTTGGGTGCATTTTTGTCATTTTGGTAACATTTTCCCAAAGCCCCCTTCTTTTCTGATCCTTTAGTGCATAGCTATGGTATGAAATATTTTCAATATATTTTTTATTTCCACAAAATCAAACAATATTTGACAGCATGGTAAGCTACACCACGTTAAGAAATAGTCTTACAGCTCCAAAATGAAAATCTCCCCAAAACTGTGCAACACTACTGTGTCTTCATTGTTACATGATGCAATTCTTAAAAGAGAAAGTAACCATATTAGCGATGTCATACGTTTATATGCAAAGAGATTTAAGAGACACAACTCATCAAAAATATTATTACATCAAATACCATATATCTGTATATATATATGCAAGCAAGGGGAATACTGGCACTTGTTTTTGTGCACTTAAAGCACTGGTTTGTCTCCACCAGGTTGTAACTATTGCTTTTTCCTCAGAAAATGTAATTATGTTATTGCTTTCATTTTTTTGTCCTCACTGACTTAGAACAGAGTGAAAAAGCTCGAAGCTCGTTTCAATTGATCACATTTTTACGGCCTTGTTTTTTCTTCTTTTTCATCTTACATACATTTATGGACAGCTCATTCTCATGAGCATGTTTTTTCACGTGGGCCCTTGTTAGTACTGCACATGTCAGTCTCTGTTGTGTAGAGGGATCTCTGATTGCTTAAGATATGGGGCCCCGATTTCAACCTTGAGTCCTTTGATGAGTCCACAGTGACGTTATACTTCAGCAGCTGATAAGCATTTCACATGATATTGTTGTCTTCTGCACTAATGAAAGTGGAGTGTACTGTGATGCTGAGACAGGTATAGAGCTATATGTACAGTATACATGGCTCATTCTCAGCAAATGGTGCCATTTGTGCCTGGAAATCTCTAAGTTTTTAATCATTATTTTTTAGGGGATTGTTGGGAAAAGGTTACTGCTGAAATCTTAAGAAGTCATATTGTCCCACATCAAGTCCTCAAGATTAGTGCTCAACTATAGGTTTCAATAGCCAGTTCTTAAACTATTATGCCCAATCGTAAGTAATGTAAAGTACCAATATAGTAGTTACAGTATCATCACTTACTATAAAGTGCAACATTACGTCAACCTTATCACAATAAGTTAATTTAGTTTTAAGTTGAATGGATATGGTGTACATTTTGCTGTGCTGATATTAATAACCTATGACAATTCTCTTTCGAGACCTTTTTTTCAACCCCGTTACAAATATTCATGGTTTGAACATAACAGGGTTGAAAGGTCAGTGCAAACAGCATTAACTACAAAATATTATTTTAGAACCACACCATATTATTTAAGTGAGGTTCTTGTTCTTTGTGGCAATAAATACAAAAAATCAGATGATATTTTCCCATAACATTCGGGTAGTTTAAATGTTAAGCTTGATGAGGTTAATATAATTAAACATAATGAAATAAAAAGAAACGTACCTTGTTTGAACCATGAGGTCAAAAAGACTTTCATGATCAAAGCATTGTTTTTAAAGGGGGAAATGTTTCAACATAATGGAATTGAATAAAATGTACAAGAAAAGATGGACAAATTCTGCTTTTTCTCAAAGATAAAAGAAAAAAAAGGCATTAAGCATTTTAGAAACAGCTATATACATTCTGCACTTGAGAGTAACACAAGATTACAACAAACTGTGCCAGATTCCGATTTCCTGATAATTTAATCAAATAAGCCAATTTATAAATGTCTTCTAATATGCATCTTTGTTTTTCATCACATTTGGTTTACCATCCAAACACCATTTTCTGAGTGTTTTGAGTGCACTGTAATATTTGGGTACATGCAGTTGTTTCCTTAAGGGGTGACCTTGGATTGATCTACTTTATGTGCCTCTCAGTCAGCTCCCTTGTTCAGTAGTCAGGGCACTGACCAAGGAGTAGGCTGTATCTAGGGCTGTCCCAGATGCAAAATCATTCCAGTGCACTGAAACTTTTGCTCCCTAAGAATTACCAAACTGTACCATGAAAACCAGAGATCATCGTTGCTCACTATTTTACTTTAACGGAAATGTCATCATGTCTTCTGAAGTTGAATACAAGTGTAAAATTATCAGTCAAAACCTTATTTTCTCTTTAAAACAGATTTTGTTTGTAATTATCTTTCATCTTGAAATGTGCATGATAATGACGCAGTCTCTTTAATATTAGAATTTTGAAAAATATAAAAAATACACTACTTTGTATTTTTATTTCTTCTTTTATGTAATTTATCTTTCATAATAACAATATATGTTTTAATATCGACAATGAAAAATGCACGATGTGCACGATTAAATGTCTTTAATACAGTAATGTTGCTGATTAATACTAGCTGTGTTTTATCGTGTCGCAGGTAATTGTCCAAATGTATAGTGGATGAACACCCTTACCAGTGCCCGAATTTGTGTTTATAATATACTGATTGACAAAATAGGGAACAAGGGAGCGAGATAAAATTTACTTTCATTGATGTATCCTAATGTAATCAGGTTGATTTAGTCTTATTAAATACTATTTTGACTCAAATAATACCCAGTAGCAATTTTTAGGTTACCTGAAAATATTTTAACAGTGTGATGGGTGTCCCTCTGTAGTGACCTCCAGTATGTGCCCCTGCTGTTTGTACTTCAGGGGAAATGAGGAGGAACGAAGAACAACAAGCAGGAGCTTCTCAACATAAACATGCAGGGGAAAGTATTTAGTGAAAACGATGAGCCCAACACCACTGAGTGCTGCCAACGGCCCCTAATTCTGCCCTTTGTAATCTGATGCGTACTATAAACACTCTCTCACACACACACTCGTAATTGATGGACTCAACATGAACAGACGCACCTGGCTGTCAGGTGTAGTATGGTCAGGTGTGTTTCAGGGGCAGGAAGGTCAGCAATGGTGTTTGATTTATGAGGTGACGATTTGAAAATATCACATGGAAATGCTGTTACTGTTGCAAATGCGAGTTCCTTATGTATACAAATGTTTTAATGCTTATATGTTGTTTGTTTGTTTTGTTTTTTTGTCAGACTAACATCTGTAATATCTATTGTATAAATCTAAGGTATAAATCAGAATCGCATGTGTAACATTTTTCTTGTGTGAAGTGTTTCTCCTGTACCTACCAATCACATTCATCAGCACTTTCCTGTCCAGTTCAGCAGCACAACCGGCGTCCTTGAGTTTTGTAAATGTTTTTTTTTTTCTTTTCTTTCCTTTTTTCTTCTGAAGAGAGCCTTGACTGATGACTATATGTTACTCAGGTGTGTCCTTAAAAACAAAAAACGTATACAACCATTTTTCCACAAAATTTGATGACACCCTAAGACTTTTCTGGCTTTACTTTTTCTTTGGTCTCAGTTCATGTAAACTGCAAATGCATGTGGCCATACACCTCATTTATAAACAAACACTTAATAGTTTAGTTGTTGACCCCAAATAGAATTTCAACAGTTCTTACCAGCACATTTGTAGCCAGTGAGAGAACTGCTGTCATTATCACACACCAGTGACAGCATTATTATCATCGCATATTGAAAGAATAAAGTCTGTTAACAATTGTTTCCTCCATGTGTTTATAACTCCATGTGGAGAGTAATCAGAGGGGAACATTTTGTTTCTAAATTCAACTGTTCTAAAGTTATGTGGAAAAGAAAAGTGAATGTTTTGAAATGATGGTAGCATTATAGATGAAATTACTCACAACGCAGGCAACCGCACTTCCAGGTTCTTCAGAGCTGCCGATTTCAATGGTGGACATTGGCTCTGCTGCTCTTTTAATAACCTTTAAAGCATGTGATGCAATAATGTTTGTTGATGATGATTTATAGTTATTACAAAGGAATATATATATGGTTTATAGTGAAGAAATTATGTAGGTTCTTTCTGAATTATTTAAAAAAAATAGTTTAAATTTGGTTCAATATGCCTGTATGATTATGTCATATATGTAACAGGTTGATAATTCACATCCTCACATGCATAACACACTTCTAAAGCCTGAGTAATGTGGAATATGAAAATGAAGACTCCCTTCAGACATGTTCAATTTCAGCCATTTTCGATTTAATAATTGTTACTGCATTCAAAATAAACGCAAAGATGTCATTTTCACAAACATTAGCAAGTGTACTGTGATGGTAGAGAGGGGTCCCCATCTTACAATTAGACCTTCAATGAATCACAGCGATTGAATTTTGGGAATCGATTTTGTGCGATTCCTTAGTAAAAAGGCAGTGTTGTATAAAGTATACATTTGTCATACTTGAGTAAAAGTAAAGTTACCTTCATGGAAAGTAGCTCACGAGAAAACGACTTAAGTAAATGTATTAAAGTAACTGATATAAAATGTACTTAAGTATCAAAAGTACATGTAAATTGAAAATATTAAAGAACAGTTCATTAAAACCATGGCAACTTATTTGATTGGTTGTGCTCATCGTTTAATCGCCCACATGCCTTCCCAGATGTGTATGACTTTGTCATCTGCAGAACACATACAAAGATTTTTAGAAGAATATTTCAGCTCTATAGGTCAATTCAATGCAAGCGAATGGTGGCCAGACATTTCAAGCTACAAAAAGCACATTAAGGGAGCATAAAGTTATCCATCTGAAGCAATTCAGTTGGTTTTGGTTGAGAAAAACTATTTGTAACTAATTTTCACTGAATATCTTGCCATTGTAATCTCTAGGCACGATCTTGATTTTAAGCTTGATTCACTTTCTAGTGCTTGACGCATACATAGAGCCCTAGATGGCGCTATAGGATGTTTAAGCGAGCTTGAAATCCTGATCGCCAAGGAGACTACTAATGTCAAGATTTATAGTCAAAAAAGTTATATTTTGGTCTAATCTCACCAAAAAACAATTGGACATTGATGAAACCACTGGAGTCTTGTGGATTACTCTTATGCTGCTTTTATGTGCTTTTTTGAGCTTCAAAGTTCTGGCCACAATTCACTTACATTGAATTGACCTACATAATAGCAATATTCTTCTGAAAATCTTTTTTTGTTGTGTTCTGCAGAAACAACATGAAAGTCATACACATCTTGGATCGAATGAGGGTAAGAAAATTAAATGAACTATCCCTTTAATGGTGCATTCAAGACAAATCAGATAATCATATTTATGGGATGAGTGTAAATGAACACCACAGTCCATAAAATGTAGAACATTGAAGGAGGGAGCTGAGTCATATTAGGGAACAGAACAGAGACTTGTGGGGGTGGGCTCTTTTCAATTGGGCCAATAAGCAACCACCCAGAATGCCCCGGCAACTGCATAGCAACAACCGCACAACCACCTAGAACACCCTGTAAACTGCAGAGCAATGTGCAAAATTGTGATTGACTTTTATATGAACAGGTCTCCTGGTAAGGCGGGAGACTGATCACACATAATTTCATTAATTAACAGCATTCATAGTGTTTAAGGATAAAGTTAGCAAATTAACGAGTAAAACATTTTTTTTTTTTTACTTACATGAGCAGTTTCTTGTCTTCCCCAGAGGAGACACGTAATAGAACACGTAATCTACGCTTCACTTGTGATTTTGATTCAGATTCATGATTCCAAAAACAAATCATTCAGAAAGCTTTTTGAACATTTGTTCGGTTCAAATGAATACATTTTAAAAGATTCAACTCTTTCGATTCTTTTAATGAATCACACATCACTATCGCCGATCTGCATTCATTTTTACAGGTACAGCTGCTATTTTTTGCTGATTCAGTCGCGAACGTTACAAAAGGTCTGGGGAAATGAATCGGAGTAAAAGTATCAAATTTCTCTTCAAAATGAAATGAAGTGAAAGTCCAAAGAAATATTTATACTCAAGTACAGTTTTTAAATTATTCTACTTTATTAAGTACAATAATTAAGTATTTGTACTTTGTTACTACAGTATACACCTCTGTAAAAAGGTCAACTCCACCAACAGCAGCTGCAGGTCAATCGGGTCTCATTAGAGATGTGATAACAATGACGGTGATCCGTGAAATATCATAAAAGATGTAAAATCCTATGTTTATCCTGATCCACTGGTCCTGATGGAAATTTAAAGAAGCTCAAATATCCAATAATCTTTTGCAGTTGTGCTATTTTAACCTCACAAACACCACATTTGGGGAATTTTCAGCTAAGTTTGAGCAAAGCACCCATTGACAGCAATTATTTTGTCTGCTTCCAAAAGAACCCGGATGTGCCAGAGCGGAGCTTTTGTTTGTAAACAGTAACTTCGTCTGTAGAGTTTGGCCTAGAGACCCCAAATTTCACAACTTTCCTTCAAACCTTTCATGATGGCTGCCAAAGACTCCCAGCCAGAGTCAGAATACTAATACAAAATAAAACTAATACAATAGGTGCCTGTGCACCTTTGGTGCTTGGGCCATAATAAGAAATGGAACAGATACAAGAGGTGGCTATGCACATTCGGTGCTTGGCCCCTAATTAACTGAAAATAGTGTATAAAATGTTACTCCAGAAAATTTCACATTGACTTTTCTATTGTGTTAAACTGTTTAAAATGCATGGCTTGAATATATTAAACTTTGTATATTTCTGTTTAATTCATCTTTACCACAACAACAATGTAATAATAATATAACTTCTTAATACTGTTTGTCACAGAATTTAATGACATGTATTGTTCTAGTAGTCAATGGGCCAGACATTGCAACAGGTTCAATAGTATCAGTAAAGTTAAAAACTAACATGTTTCCAAACTTTTGATCAGCATTATTTCATGGAGAGTATCATGAGTCATCTATGTAGTAAAATGACACACAAGATCACATCTGTGTTTACACAACAAATGTGGACAACTCCAAGCTTGAAGATACTGACATTTAGATGCAAACCAAAACGCAATTTGCCTTGCTTGAGGTGTTGCTACACAATTACTAGAAAGTCATCCAGGTCGTCCAACTTGTGTCGTGTCCTGCCTGGTCGTTAAAAGCCTTTCGAAAATGTATTACCAAGTGGCAATAAATCATACTCTCTATTTACAACATGGTCTGGATCAGACACAATTTTTCTACTATGCCAGACACCGTTCAAGTACATATTGCTCAGAGAAAGGGGGACATTTGAAAATCAAATGTCTATGATTGGGGCATGAAAGAGGGACTTTAGTTTTTCTAAAGAAAAATTACCATAGCATATTGCCATCCCATAATAAATTAAATAATAATAAAAAATAGGAAGCATGGCATGTACCACAAATGTCATCACCAGGTCACATTGTTTGTGTTGCTCTAACAATGAATGTGGAAATGGAGGTGGCAAAGTAAAGTATGCCCTTATGAAACTGAACCCAGACATCTGCAGGATATCCCCCTGTACTGTGATGCTTAATGAATTCCATTGTAAACCAAATCATGTTGAACTTCTCCTTGACAGATGGATTACTCTTGCATAAAGCCAAAACAGATTAAACCATTCACCTTTTTCATGTATTTTTGTTCTCTGTGCGCAACCGCTGTCTCTGACCCAGTATCGACAGGTCATGAGAAGCCATAGAGGTGCCAAAAGAAGAGTAGATAGACAAATTTAATGTGAAAATAATTTTAAGGTTTAAGGTTTCTTGGGTATCTAAAATATTTTCCTTAATCATAGTGCTCCATTTGGGGTCCAGTCAAAGATAATGTCTTTTTAAGCAAACTTTTCATTGTGGCTTTCATTTAAGATTTACTTTATTTTCTTGTATTCAACTTTTATCATTTTCTTGTAATAAATTCACTATTTTACATTTTGATGTTTAAGTAATATCTTTAGAAATGAACTTGGATAGAAACAATTAGTTAGGTTGTTGAAAAATAAGGTTGTCTGAGATAAATGTTAGACATCTTCTAAAAATGTACTTTAGAACATTACAAATGTCATATTTTTGTCCATGTTGGTTTCATAAATTTTTTTAAAGAATTTTTTTTTTTTTAACAAAACATTATAATATAAAAATTAGTAATCAGGATGTAAAATTTACATTTTTTTCCCCTTGCACAAGTACACAATATTCCTTGCTCCTTGAATAAAGTGCAGTGTACACAACTTAATCATTAATGTCTAAAAAGTGTTAAACATATTTTCAAGGTAAAAAATATTTTAGTCAAAAATATTAACGCTTTCTCAGGGTTGAAAATGTATGAATTTATTTCTTATATTCTCTCTGGATGGTTACACACATATTTTTTAATTTAAGTCCAAGAAAAAAATATCAAAATGAAAATATCGATTAGCTTATATTCCAGTATTTCCCATTCTGTTTCCTGTCTTCATTTAATATTTCCTTTAATACTACTTACAACAATAAATAAAAATGAATATAAATTTGATCTGGTAAAAAAAAACCATGGTTTTACTATGGTAATATTGTAGTGTTTTTATTTGTTTTTTTTTGCATAAGCCATAGTTTTAATGCAATTAACCATGATTTTACTGCAGTAATATGGTGTTAAAATAGTAACCATGTTTAATTTTGTGGTATTTTACCACAAAATACCATTGTGATACTATGGTTACAGGTGTAAAACCAGGGTTCATTTTTGTGAGGGAAGGTTAGGGTTAGATGTAGGGGTAGAGGTTGGTGAAGGGTGTCTGTGGGACTGTAAATAAACACAATAAACACACTGCAGTGATGCCCCTATACTTTATGATAGTATTTAAAAAGGGGTGGAAGTAGTATCTGCCACTTTTTTGCACCAAGGTTCAAATAGCATCTAACACTATTTGGACTTAGTGCATCTATTGCTATTAGTGCAAATAGTCTCTGCATGTTTTTTCTGTGAATTTTTAACACTTTTTTGCAAAGAGAAATGGTGTTCAAGAAATCCCTGTTGACAAATAACAAAAAGTTCTGCTGGCTTAACTGAAACCAAAGATACAAAATAAAACTGTAATACCGGTGCTGTAGTTACAGCTACTTTTAGGGTGTGTTTTGTTTTGGGTGAGACCAAAGCCCTTCCGGTTAAAATGTAAAAAACAGAAAACAGTAAAGTACCATCATGTTGACTAACATATTACATCCTCAGTATCTACAGTAGCTCATCATTTCTGACCTTCATAGGCCTGTATCAAATAGTATGGCTCATTGGCTTTCACCTGCTCATATTCGGCTCATTTTGGTATAAACACTCAGCCTTTCTGCTGCGGGACACACTCTGACCTCAGTGACTGTTAAGTGTGCTTGACTCTCTTTCAGTGGCTTCAGTCTGTTAAACTGTGCTCCCATGATGCATGTGCTCAAGGGTGTAGATTTGGCTTAAAATGGGGGGGGTACAGTATGAAGAATTTACATGTTTCCATTGATCATGGTATAAATATTGTGGATAATACTTTTATTAGGGCTGTTTTGCACAAACTTTGGCTGCATACCAGCTCTCGATAAACATCTTATTATTTATATCTGTCATCCCAGGAAAATTTGTATTTAGTATTCCAGAAATCACTTTATTTTCTTACAAACAGTAGAGATGCGATACACTCAAAGCAAATCTCCAGATGAAGAATGAGTGATGGAATGGGAGAAGTCTCGAGTTGACTGACTAGTTTGTATATAATTTTTTTTTTCTCCCCAATTTGGAATGCCCAATTCCCAATGCGCTCTAAGTCCTCGTGGTGGTGTACTGACTCCCCTCAATCCGGGTGGCGGAGGACGAACTTCAGTTGCCTCCACATCTGAGACAGTCAATCCGCGCATCTTTTCACGTGGCTTGTTGAGTGCGTTACCGTGGAGACCTAGCGCATGTGTAGGCTTCACGCTGTTCTCTGTGGCATCCACGCAGAGCTCGCCACGCACCCCACCGAGAGCGAGAACCACATGACTCTACCCACCCTAGCAACCAGCCCAATTTATTTGCTTAGGAGACCTGGCTTAGTCACTCAGCATGCCCTGGATTCAAACTCGCGACTCCTGGTGTGATAGTCAGTGTCTCCCAGACCCTCAGTTTGTATATTCTTTGTTTGACATCAGAAAACATGGCTGCATCACTGCATCAAAACAGTGTGCTCTAACGGTAAGCCTTTAAACTTTTATTAAGTGATTGTTTGAATTATAAAAAAATAAATATATTGTGATGTTGAAAAGACTTTTTGAGCAGCTTGTTCATTATGACAACTGCTTCAGTCAATCATTTGCTGGTAAATAACAGCAGGAATGCAGATCAAACCAGTGTGATCGTACGTGCAAAAGGGTTAACGAATAACTATTTCTAAACTCATCCAAGTAATCAATATTGGATGATTGCAATCTTTCAAACTCAACCCAATCTCATGAAAAGTCGTACATAATTTACGAGTTGGCTATTTCTTATGGTCTTGCACGATGTTGTTTGCATAAACTCGTACGACTTCGTCACGTGCAAATTCCCAGGTGTCTAATCCGCAAGTAAGCACGAGTTCCGCACACGAGGCGTTAAGGACATATTAATATTATGCCCATACCCAAACCCCTTATCTAAACTTAACCAATCAGTAGAGTGTAAACATGATAGGAATCTGTCATGTGTGACAGAAGCAAGTAATTTTTACGTGTTAGATAGAAACGATGTCCAGCGATTTCAGTGGCTGTAGTGTCAGTCGTACGAATTCAAACGAGTGCAGTCGTACGATACCATATGAATAGCCTTCATTGTGCCACAGTGTTGTTTTTTTTTGTCATTTAACATTAATTATTTTATATTAATTGACCATTTCAATTGGTGTAAATGAGCAAATGCCACACAATCACAGTTTTCAAAAACCTAACTGTGCCTGTAACTACATTTGCAGAATGTTCCAAAAACTATAAAGTAACACTTCTGACAAAAAGATGACACATGCTTTCTTTAAATCAAAATTATTATTATTAAATCTGTTAAGATGACTTTTATGTGGATTCATAAAGGCAAGGGGCTTACAAATAAATATAACCTAGGTCCAGTGTTTAAAAATAAAATATATTTTTAGACATTTTGCTACCACAAAAGAGGACATTTCTGTAGCGTTTGCCAGTTTGCAAGTTATACGCTACAGAATTATTGAACCACAAGAGTACAAAATATATTAGGCTACATATTACATACCTTACAATATTATAGGCACACCAGAAATTTTGAGGGGAAAAATAATTGTGTCCTGAGCGGGTATGAGTTTTGAGAACATTTAGTTAAAACCAACTTTCCTAAAGACATTTTTTTTAATTTTTTTTTATACACATTCAAAGTCGACGCTTTATACACGATAGGTTTTTGATCACCGCTTACCCCCTGGGGACTCGATTTCATAGGCAGACTCATTTGATCACAACACCTGAAAGACATCTTTCTTACAGGCGCGCTGTATTTCTGCGCATGCTTTCTAGAGCGCTCGTGTCTCGTACTGACTGCATATACTATGTGAACAATCAAATGCGCTGCTTGGTAAAATAATCCCTCTTAACGCGATATTAAGTGTAAAAACACAGCCGTTAATATGACAGTGTAAGTAGACGGGAAAAAACATATGCGCAATCTTGAAGCGAAATTAATGTAACAGCATTAACGTGGTTAAATAGAGAGGACTCTATCTCAAATTTGTGCGATGTGTAAATGCAGCCCCCTGCTGTCCGTTACTGGACTGCCGTTAATTTTAAACAAATAGCTAGCAACATTGACAAGAAAAAGAAACGTGTTTGACTCAATCAAGTGCAGGAGCATAGCAATCATTTTAGAAGTGAGGGGGACAGAACGATTAGCATAATATTCACATAATATATAAGATATATTTTTAAGGCTCTCAATCGATTACATTTTTGAATTGAATTAATTACATAATTGACAAGTGAATTATAACTTTTGCATTTAGACATTTGCTGTATGAAAGACACAGCATAAACACATTTTCCCTGTGAAAAAGTGAAATGTGTTTATGCTGTGTCTTTCATACTGCAAATGTCTAAATGTGTAAATGCAAAAGTTAAATTCACTTCTCAATTAATTAATTCAATACTCGAGACCACTGATTATTAAGTATATTAGAGTATATTTAATAATTACACATTCAATGTTTTTTGATTAAATAACATTTTGAATGCTTATATATATATATATATATATATATATATATATATATATATATATATATATATATATATATATATATATATATATATATATTTACGATTTTTTTCTTTTTATGTTTATTTGCTGCTGTTACGAAAAACCTAAAGCCTTGTTGACTCTATTTTATATTTTATTTTATAACTTGCTCTTGAATAATTACTAGGATAGGCCTACTTCAAAAGATTTAAAATGTTTTGACTTAAGAAACACTTGACGACTGCCTTGTTGGACTTGATTTGTTAATATTAACTTGAAACTTTTAAAAAGAAGAGTGTTTTCAATTGTATATTTATTTATTTATTTTCCCGTTTTTGGGCTGCCTCTTGAAAAAACAAAACAATATAAAGGGGTGCTGAAGTTTAAAAAAGTTTGGGTACCAATGCTCTATCTGACTGAGAGTCAATAGACATCGCCACCTGTTGGTGAAATTGCGACATACGAGGGATTGGCAGGCTGTTTCCACAGATGTGAAACTTATGTGACACTTATGAAAGGCGAAGAAGATTAGTCTTTTTTAAAGAATAAACTTAAAGTGCCCTTTCAAAGTAGGTTCTTAATGCTGTACACATCAACCATACATTCTTGCAAATTAGCCTCAAATTTAAAGCTGCTTTATGCATTAAAGAGTCAATTTGGCTATGTGACGAATTATTTTAATTATTCAATAACACAATGCAATTCACACAAAACGTCTAGGTTACGAATGTAACCTCCGTTCCCCGATGGAGGGAACGAGACATTGTGTCGGAGAAGCGTTGTGTCGGAGAAGCGACACTAGGGGTCCAATTTAAATTACACCATGCACTGAGCCGTGTAGGTGGTCTGACACAGGAGCGGGCAGGTGTTTTTACGTGCCAGACGACCAGCTGTATCAGACTGCACATACCCTTCCCCAATGCCCCACAAAAGTCGTCGGAATCCTTTTGGTTACCCTGACAGGGGAACAAGGCGACGCTTGCCAACCTGGGAACGGGCCAAGCCTGGCTGGGCCTCTTTTCTCTCTATGATTCTCGCATAGAGCAATAGACAGCCGGGGACCTTACACGCACTGAGGGAAGGGGGTCTTACCCAATTTCCTATTCTTTCAGGGGGAAAAGACCCTGCGGAGACCACCCCTACCCAGCTGGGGAGGTAAGGTGGTTAATACATCACATGTGTTTTTAGGCGACACGTGGAAGTGGCGCGGTGGTAGATCCAGCCTCAGCGAGGGGGGAGTTGCTACACACGGCGACCGGGGGGCAGCCGAAACTTACCCAAGGAAAACGCGGGTCCGCTCGTAAGGGGACCATATCGCGGAAAATACACACAGGGGGAGTCCTCACCCTGTGGAGCACCTATTCCAGTACAGGGTAGATTTGAGTACCCGCAGTGGATTGGGTCGGCAAGTTCCTCCGCCGAACTGCGGACCCATGAGGGCTAGGGAGGAATCGACCAGGGATTCGAGTTGAGTGAAATCTCCTGGGAAAAAAAGAAGCAGAGTTTTACCTCAAGCGAGGGAAAGGCGCTATATGCAAGCGATTCACCCGGCCAGCCCATCAGCGTGTTACCGAGTTCTACAGGCTCGGACCTGAGAAAACAGGGGATGAAACTGCCTCAACCCTGAGATTGTTGTTGTGTTGGGTGTCGCCCAACCCGCTGCTCTACAAATGTCTGCCAGGGAGGTACCCCTCTGGCCAGTGCCTACGAGGACGCAACACTTCTTGTCGAGTGAGCTCGGACCCGCAAGCGGGGGGGCATGGCCTGAGTGTGATAAGCCAATGAAATGGCATCTACTACCCAGTGGGAAAGCCTCTGTTTGGAGACAGCGTTTCCTTTCCGCTGTCCCCCAAAGCATACAAAGAGCTGCTCAGAACATCTAAAGCTCTGCGTGCGGTCCAAATAGGTAGGCAAAGCACGTACCGGACACAGCAACGACGGGGCTGGGTCTGCCTCCTCCCGGGGCAACGCTTGCAAGTTCACTACCTGGTCTCTAAAGGGAGTGGTAGGAACCTTGGGCACATAGCCCGGTCGCGGTCTTAGGATCACAGAGTGTCTGCCGGACCGAACTCCAGGCAAGTGTCGCTGACAGAGAATGCTTGCAGGTCCCCGACCCTCTTGATGGAGGCGAGCGCGATCAGCAGGGCAGTTTTAAGAGAGAGGGCCCTGAGTCCAACTGATTCTAGCGGCTCGAAGGGAGGTATCTGGAGGCCCATGAGGACTACCGAGAGGTCCCAGGAGGGGAACAGGCTTGGCCGGGAGGGATTTAACCTCCATGCGCCTCTTAGGATCTTGATGATTAAGTCGTGCTTACCAAGGGACTTGCCATCTACTGCGTCTTCAAGGTGGACGGGGACAGCCTCCCCTCCAACCTCTCTTGCAGGAATAGGAGCACTGACCTAACTGCGCACCTCTGTGGGTCTTCGGCCAATTTGCGAACAAGCGCCACTTCAGGGCGTAGAGCTGCCTGGTGGAAGGGGCTCTGGCTTGGTTGATCGTGTCTACGACAGTAGGTGGTAGGCCAGCTAGATCTTCCGCGTCCCGTCCAGGGACCAGACGTGGAGTTTCCAGAGGTCTGGATGCGGATGCCAGAGCGTGCCCTGCCCCTGAAAAAGAAGGTCCTTCCTCAGGGGAATTCGTTGAGCTTTCTGAGTGGAAAAATAGCAACCAAGAGGGAGTAATTCTCCCTATTTCGCAGTAGGGTCATGTCAGGATGAGCCTGCAGGAAGGGTACCACATGATGGAGAAGGATGTCTTCCCTGTCACACGCAGCATTGAGATTGCCTGCAATGACAACAAGCTCAGTCCGATGATGCTGTGAAACTCCGACCCAGACCATGTTGAACCCTCCAAATTGATCCCACTCCAGAGTACAGGCCTCGCTGTAACGCTCATTCTTTCGACAATTAACGTGAGTCTGACCATCACCCCTGGTGAGACAAAACCGCGATTGTGAAGAGCACTTTTTGTCAGTCCTGTCTGGTCCATCGAATGTGGGTTTGTGCCCATAAGCAACGTTGCTAGAGATGTCTGTTAAAGACCTGCCTTACAACAGGCCTACAAGCCCTCAGTCCAGCCTCTCTCAGCCTATTGCAGACAGTCGGAGCACTGGAGGGATTGTGCGTTCCTGGAGTAACTTGGGCAGTTGTTGTTGCCATCCTGTACCTTTCCCACTGGTATGATATTTCGTTGTACTGATCCTGTGCAGGTGTTGTTTCACGTGGTCTGTCACTGCGAGGATGATCAGCTGTCCTTCCTGTCTCCCTGTTGCACTGTCTTAGGCATCTCACAGTACGGACATTGCAATTTATTGCCCTGGCCACATCTGCAGTCCTCATGCCTCCATGCAGCATGCCTAAGGCATGTTCACGCAGATGAGCAGGGACCATGGGCTTTCTTTTGGTGTTTTGGTGTCTTTTGTGAGTCAGTAGAAAGGTCTCTTTAGTTTTTATAACTGTGACCTTAATTGCCGTCTGTTAGCTGTTAGTGTCTTAACAACTCTTCCACAAGTGCAAGTTCATTAATTGTTTATGTTTCATTGAACAAGCATTTTTTTAAACCCTTTACAATAAAGGTCTGTAAAGTTGTTTGGATTCTTACAAAATTATCTTTAAAATACAGTGAGCTTACTTTTTTGCTGAGTTTATATATATATAAACAAACAGGTCATGTGTAGTAAGCCTAACCCTGAAATTTCTTGATATCCTTACATTTTCATTCAAATTTATTTGGTTTTTCATCATTTTATTTATTTATTTATTATTATACACATTTTAAGTATGCTAAACATTCTCTTCTGATTCTCTTCTCAGATCTGAAATTCCTGGGCATTGAGAGGATTTCATCTCACAGGAGAGGGAGATAGAGATAAAAAATTGTTTGGATTTTTGAACTGAAATCGTTAACTCCTAGGTGGAATGAATGAACAGATGGACCTTTCCTGTTTTTTGTAAATGTGCTTTGTGATTTATTTGTCTTATTTGTTCTGTTATTTTTCAAGTCTGCAATTTTAGCTTTCCCACTTTAAGAGATTGTTGTCACCTCATTAATCCAGCTGTCTTCATTGATTGGTGGTACTTGATTGATCTTCAATCAAGTACCTATAATGGGTGAATACAGTACCTATAAATACAATTGTTGAACCATTGCTTTAGTTTTAGTGAATAAAGTGATGCACTGAAACGTTTATTCCTGTGTTCTGGCATTTAAATCACTAGCACTTTTTCACTATGCAAATATAAAACTTAATAATTCATTGATTTTTGCAGGACCTTTTTCCATATCTTAATTAAGTTTTAATTAAAACTTCGGAGAAGCAATTTTTTAATTTTTTAGACTAGGTTTTTAAAAGATTTATTATTATTATCACCACGGACAACCTTATTTGTCAACGACCCAAAAGCAAAAAACTGAGCCGAACATATCAGTTTTTAAATAATATTGAAAATATCAATATATTGATAATATTGATGATTCATGTAGAACTGGGACATTACAAACTTTCTCATTTTCCTTCACCTTTGCTACTCTTACTGTGGCAATGAAAAAATTGTGAATTAATTGGAATTAGCTTGTTTTCTGTATTAATTGGTTATTAAATGTGTTCTCATCTTCATAAAAGTTACGAGTTTAGACCAACATGAGTAGCTTTTTGTAGAAAAGGACATTAAGCTATGCATTTATAAAATAAGCTTGAATTTTTTTAAGCATTTTTAAGCATTAACCTCAATATTTACAATACACTGGATTAAAAAATGTGTGACAACTAACCCCAGTATCCCTATAATGTGAGGAATATAAGCATGCTGTTTGCCTTATGCGTCAGAGAAACTAGCATGCAGCCATCTTGAAAAACATTTCTTTGAACTTCCGGTCAAGCGTTTTGTATGTAGTCTATGTGTTGATGTCAAAGTGTATGATTTAAAACAAGTGTACTTAATTCATAAATCCACAAGATCTGACCTTCACACAATGGATGTACTGATGTGCCTCTGTGCTCCAGTAACTCCAAGAGACAACACAAAATCATTCAAAATATCTCTATACGACACCTCTGACCATCTTATTTCATTCAACCATCGCGTTATTATTCAGGTGAGCAGATTTTTGAGTGTTAAACCGGGACATGGGAAGGGGCGCTACTATATGTAAACTCACACACATGTGAAAGTGTACGTTTTGTTTTATATTTCGTTTACAACTATTGCAATCACATTTAAGCCTTTTAAAAATGTGGGGTGACAAATTAATTTATTATGTTTACGTATGCAGATGAGGAGTGGGGATCTAATTGCGGGTTCTTTATTGAAAACAAACAGGAACAAAAGAAACATCCACAAGGGGAAATAATGAAACAAAAACATGAAAAACATCCAAGAAGAACACAGGCTGGGGAAACATCCACGAAAGGCAAAGATAACATACATCAACATACACATTCAATGAAACATACAACGATCGACAAGGAGTGGAGAAACAGCAGGGTTTAAATACACGGGAGACATGATGATAACAAACGACAATCAGCTGAGAACAATGACACAGGGCTGGCAGTGATGAGGGCCGGGAATTGTGGGAAGTGTATTTTTTTTTTTTACAAAGATTAGTGAAACACAGGGCAGACAACAAAGGAATCGTGACATTATGCATGTGACAGCTGTCACTGTCTGAAATTTAATGTCAGCTACACATTTTAACACATATTAAAAGAAACCTCATGACTTAGTATCAGTGTGCCATGTGGTGAAATTTGTGCAAGTATTTCAGAGCTAAATAAATGCTACAATGTGACAAATATGTTTTTTATAATGACTAGAAATATACTCAGTTTGGTACAACATTGGCTTATAGAGATCAGACAATGCAAGGAGCAATGAAGCATCTATTGGAAATAGCTGTCATTTCACATTATTATTATTATTCCAGCAGAAATGTGCTTATGTTATTAAAATAAATGGTATAATTTCAAGCCAAATAAGGTCTAAATACCATAAAATCCTCCCAAATCCCTCCCAAAAATGCACAACTTTACACTGGGTTTCAAAATAGCTAGTACAGGAGGTATCAGAACCCAAGTTGTTTTCCACCTGGATATGGGAGAAATTAAATTGCCAAAAGTGTCCATGTACTGGAAAGCTGAAATTAATATTGGCATTTTTAGAAACACCATGTCCCGTGGCAGATTCTTCCAGCTCTGGTCACACTTTTGGTCAACAGTTTGGAGAAGATGCTACAATGCATAGATTTTTCAAATCAACCAGCAAGTACACATAAACACACCCACAAACACACAAAGACATATACACACATACACAGACACCGCATGCAAGGAGCAAAAAGAAAATCTTTAAGATAATTTCACACACTATATAGGTTTAAAGTAAACTTTATTTCACATGTATTGTTAATATACTAAAAATATGAGGAACCCAATCATAAATTCCTTGAAAATGTATGTTGCTTCAGTTATGTGTCCATTGTAGTAGATATAAAAAAAAAAAAAAACATGTGTTGGCACAATTTGTTTTTAGACTCATTTCTATATTTGAGAAGAACAACTATCAACTGGGTAAAACGTCTCGGGTTACTTGACTGTAACCCCTGTTCCCTGAAAAAGCGTAACGAGATGCTGCGCTGATTTAGTGCTTTGGGAACGTCTTTTAGGAGTGACCAGCTGTGAATATGTGTGCAACACGTCAATGAAATTGACTGGAATCACTCTGCTGGTGACATCATCAGGATGCGCTGGTACCAGGGGCTATAAATAGATGCGCCACAGATGCATCGTCAGGTATTTTGTCTGGAGAGCCGTCCTGGGGCATCCTCACTGCGGCAATGAAGCGCAGCATCTCGTTACGCTTTTTCAGGGAACAGGGGTCAAGTCAAGTACAGTCAAGTAACCCGAGATGTTCCCTATCAAAAGCTACACGTTAATGCTGCCCTGATTTAGCGCTTTGGGAATGCGAATACCCACGCTGCCGCACTGCAGATGTCTGGACCCCTTACGGTGGTGTAGTTGTGCTCACAAGAGCGCGAGAGGTCTCAGAAATGAGCTTGTGATGTTGACTCAAGGACGTAAGAGCCCTGAGTGGCATAAACATCCGACCTATAAAATCGTATAATTGTATGCGGAGAGGACCAGCCTGCCACATTACAAACATGCTGCAGAGGGACACCTCTAGCCAAAGCTTTAGAGTAAGCGACCCCCCTGATAGAATGAGCTGTGATACCTACTGGCGAAGCTTGACTGCACGCCTCATAGGCCAGGGCAATATCATCCCTCACCCATTGTGACATTGTTTGTTTGGTGGTGGCCACCTCCCTGTTACGGCCCCCATGGCAAACGAATAGTTGCCCTGACTTACGCCACTGGCTATTGCGGTGGATGTAAGCCTGAAGGGTATGGACTGGGCACAGTCTGTGAAATTTCTCCTGATCCGGTGTTGTAAATGGCGGCGGACAGGAGGCCTCAAGAGTGACCGGATTTACGGTCGAGAAAGGAACCTTAGGCAGGTAGTCAGGATGAGGATGCAATATCTCTTTTGCCATTCTTGGGGCAAAGTCTAAGCAGGATGGCAAGACGGACAGAGCCTGCAAATCCCCAATTCTCTAGAGGTTCAAAGGTTCAAAGGGCATCTCAACCAAACCCTCAAGGACTATAGCTAAATCCTTTAAAGGGATCCTAGTTCTAACGGGATGCCTCAGTCACATTGCCTCACAAACAAAAGTGAGCAGGCAAAGGATGTTTCCCCAGTGGTACCCCGCAAATCAAGCTTGGCAAGCCGACAGTGCGGCCACATAAACCCTGAGAGTGGTGGGGCATGTGCCTGCTGATAATTTCTCCTGCAGGAAGTCCAGAACTGAAGCAATCCAGCAGTTAACTGGATCTGCAACACCTTTCAAAGACACCCCATTTATTGGCATAACTTTTCCTAGTGGAAGGAGCCCTAGCACTGAGAATGGTCTCAATAACTTCAGGTGAAAACTCAGTGTCCCTCAGTTGGTACTCTTCAGGGGCCAAACATGAAGGTTCCATCACTCGGGCCGGGGATTAAATATTGTCCCCTGCACCTGAGACAGAAGGTCCCTCCTGTCCGGAATCGCTCAATGCAAGCCATCGAGGAGAGATATTATCTCCGAAAACCACACCCTGTTCGGCCAATGCGGCGCCATCAGAAAGAGGCAAGACCCTTGCTGGTGAACTCTGGCCAGAACTCCCGGGAGCAGAGAAACAGGAGAAAACGCATACAGGTACATTTCGGGTCATGTATGTGCCATCGTGTCCAGACCCAGCGGGGCTGGGTGACTCAAGAAGTAGAGGAGACATTGCGCTGTCTGTTGTGAGGCGAACAGGTCCACTTCTGCCTTTTTCACTACCTCGGGGTGGAGTTTCCACTCCCCCGTCTGTATTTTCTGTCTGGACAGTAAGTCAGGCATCCAGGGATATAAACTGCTCTGATTGACATGAGCTTGCCCTGAGCCCAAAGGAGAATCTGCCATGCCAGTCTGTTTAGCTGGCATGATTGTAGACCTCCTTGAACATCGACGATTCCAAGGAGTGATCTCTGTGGAGATCGTCAAGAGCACCAAATTCCTTGGTGTTCACCTGGCGGAGAACCTCACCTGGTCCCTCAACACCAGCTCTATTACCAAGAAATCCCAGCAGCATCTCTACTTTATTCAAAGGCTCCACCCCCCATCCTCACTACATTCTATAGAGGGACTATTGAGAGCATCCTGAGCAGCTGCATCACTACCTGGTTTGGGACTTGCACCGTTTCGGACCGCAACACCCTGCAGAGTATAGTAAGTATAGCTGAGAAGATCATCGGGGTCTCTCTTCCCTCCATCAAAGACATTTACAAAAAACACTGCATCCGCAAAGCAACCAGCATTGTGGACGACCCCACACACCCCTCACACCAACTCTTTACCCTCCTGCCACCTGGCAAGAGGTACCGAAGCATTCGGCCCTCACGGCCAGACTGTGTAACAGCTTCTTCCCCCAAGCCATCAAACTCCTCAATACTCAGAGTCTGGTTTGACACACACACACACACATATGTCCTTTTTTGCACTTTAATTTTGTCACTTTATAACTGGCTGCTACCTCAATAACTGCTATGTGCATAGAACACTATCTCATAGTATGCTATGTTTACATTTGGCATTTTTAGAAACTGTCATCTTTTGCACTACTGTGTACTGGTCGGCCCTGCACTGTCTCTTACTGTGTCTATTGTCCTGTTCATTGTTAGTAATTTATTGTACTGTCCCGTCCTGTATTGTACTTTTTGCACACTTTATATAGGTATGTTATTTAGTCTGTGTAGTCTCATGTGGTTCTGGGTTTGTCCTATGTTGTTTTATGTAGCACCATGGTCCTGGAGGAACGTTGTCTCGTTTCACTGTGTACTATACAAACTGTATATGGTTGAAACGATAATAAAAACCACTTGACTTGACTTGACTCTTGATGGTTAGCATCTTGAACTTGAGCGCCTTGACTGAGCGATTCAAGCCTCGAAGGTCTAACATCAGACGCAATCCCCCATCCTTCTTGGGAACCAGGAAGTATCTGCTGTAGTAACCTGACTCTCTCTCTGGAAGGGGAACATGTTCTATGGCCCCTTTGACCAAGAGATTTGGTGTTCTTTCCACAGTAGACATGCTTGTTCCGGTTTCAATGTAATGTAAAAAACAGTAATTTGCTCTGGCCCCCTCCCTGCTCGTCGTGGTGATGAGGTTTAAAGTAGATTAGTGCCACTGAATGGCTGGATGTCTGAGTGTCTGGAGAATATTATTAATACAATTCTAGAAGGTAATTAATACAATTATTATTTAATTATTTTTAAACATTATTAAGAATCGTATTTTATCTAATTACACAATGATGATTCATCGACTTTATAGACATTACAGTTTTATCGTCTGTTAATGCTGATCTTCTATAAAGCTGTTTTGAAACGATGTGTGTTGTGAAAGGCGCTATACAAATAAAATTGAATTGAATTGAACTGAAATAGCATATCATTTATAGACAATTGGAAGAGCTTTTGGCGTAGACATGACCTGCTAAAGAGAGACAGACTTCATCCCTCCAGGGAAGGTGTCACTCTCCTTTCTAGTAATTTATCTCATAGGCTTAATAATGATGGTATTTGACCAACTGGGGCCCAGGCCAGGAAGCAGAAAAACTGGTTAATCCGAACATATACTAGCTGCCTTGACACGCCACACAGGTCACATCAACTACAACACATAGAGTCTGTATCACCTAGATATCTCATAGAGACTGTGTCAGTTCCTCGAACTACCAAACACAAAACTCTCACAAAATCATTAAGAAAAACTAATGATTTAGAAAAGTGATTAAGGTCAAACTTGAAAGAAAACAAAAACATTAAAGATAAACATCATATGAAGGTAGGGCTACTAAACATTAGATCTCTTTCTACTAAAGCACTAATTGTAAATGAAATGATTACAGATCATAGTTTGGATGCGCTCTGTTTGACCAAAACCTGGCTTAAACTAGATTAATATATTCGTTTAAATGTATCTACTCCTGTGGTGTATTTTTATCAAGTTAAGTATACATTAATCAGGTGTAATCAATGCCATTTTATTCTAAAATTATTTCTGATGGTCAAGCAGGTCTTTTACTCTGTGTGTGTGTGTGTGTGTGTGTGTGTGTGTGTGTGTGTGTGTGTGTGTGTGTGTGTGTGTGTGTGTGTGTGTGTGTGTGTGTGTTTTTAGAGGTCTGTGCAGGAACATGAATAGCCTCACATATGTGCTCCCATGACTGCTGAGAAAATATATGGTGAGGCAGGTGTCTCCTGTCCACTTCTTAACATAATCTGACCAGGGTTAAAGCATAGGAATAGCCCCACCTTGTCAGAGGACTGCATTTAAGTGAACCAAAACCCAGAGATGGGTTGGTTTTTCTGCAGGCAACTCGGCTTTATTGTATGATAATAAAGTCTATTCTTCTGAAATCAAAATCCCAAAGATGTTGAGTGATTTTTCACAAAATGGGTAGAAACTACTGCACTCCCCAGGTTATTGTTATAAACATGAGCCTTGTTTGAAGGGTCAAGGAGGTGTTGCTACAATTTACAGTTTTAGGTGTTACTCAGAGGACAGGATATAAGTTTAAGTCTTTTGAAATAATAATGCTTAATGTGACTAGATCTAAACAAAAACAAAAAAAAAGATTTTGCCCTTGCTACAGTATATAGATCACCCTGGCCTTATTCAGATTTCCTTGGTGAATTTGCAATTTTTTTTTTTTATCAGATATTATAGTTACTGTAGATAGTGCTTTAATTGTTGGTGACTTCAACATACAAATAGATCATGAAAATGGTATATTTGGATTAGCATTTATTGCTATTCTCAACTCTCATGGAGTCAGACAAAATGTGACAGGACCAACTCATCGACATAATCATACGCTAGATTTAATTCTGTCATATGGAGTTGATGCTGATAATATAGAAATTCTTCTGCAGAGCGATGACATCTCAGATCGTTACCTCCTCTCTTGTATGCTGCGATCAGCTAATATTACTCTATCTACACCACGTTATCATTCAGGTAGATCTATTCTTTTTTCAGATCCATCTAATACACACAATTAGCCCCAAAGTCTAGAAGAACTTGATTAAATAATTAAATATAAATACAGTCTTCTCTAACACTGTAAAGGGATAAAAAAGAAAGGAGGAGGCGAGAACCGGATTGACGATGTAAATAATATTTTAATTCTAAACTTAACCAAAAAGACAAAGACACACACAGGTGTCGGACAGCTGTCCATAAATCTCTGTCTCTGTCGCACTGCCGTCTTCAGTCAGCCTTTATCCCTCTCGAGGGCTAATTAGCCTGATTAGGGTCCGGGTGTGCGGAATCACGACCCGGCCCTGCCCTCCGCCCTGCCACATTTCTCCCTCATTCATCCACCTCCACTTTCCCTGGGGAGGGGTGTGCCTTCCACCCCATCTGCCGGCAGGTCATCCCCGTCTACCTGAATGAGGGAGGGGACAAGGGGAGGGAAACAAAAAAAATGTGGCACCTATGTACCGTAACGTCGATCATGCCAAATTAGCAAAACGTAAAAAAAAGAGAGGAAAAGGCCAACACGGAGCAGCAGTGGGAGAGAGAGAGATGGAGTGAGAGAGAGAGAGAGAAAAGAAAACTTACTTTCCGGTTCTCCGATATGCCATAGCTAGAGAATAGTTGGAGATGTGGTGGAAGTGGGATGTCAGGAGAGTTGTCACAGGAAGCAGGTAAGCAGAGCCTTATATACTCCTCCTCGCGGGCTTTGATTTGTCAGTTTAAAATGAACTTGCTCCTCCCAAAACTCTGTTAATTAACACCATTTCAGTAGTTTGTATGTTAATGTAATCTTGTGTTGAAACAGGGTATTTGGCTTGCTATCCATGTACTGGAGGGCTTGGAGCTCGAGACTCAACTCTAGTCCTGATTACCCCAAAAAGGCATTAAGATGAAAGATCGGTACCATGACTACGCCAGGAAGTATTTAGGACAGCAAGCCAGCAACAATTCTATTTGGTAAATTGACTTGGCAGATACTTCCGAATTGTTCTTTCCCTCAAAATCTGTATAGAGGGAGCTCTTTACGCATTTGTTTGAAGATGCGTTCTTGTACAATGGCTGGTCAAGAGAACTACGCTGTGATTCGAACGAGAGACCACCACTTGTCGTAGTAGTGGATGGGCTCATGGCACGCGAACAGGGAGGGTGAAAACGAGATTTGGCTCATGCTGCACTCGAAAGGGAGGGCTCACACTGCAATTCAAATGGGAGACTGTAAAGAGAGTGGCTCGTGGCATTTGAACAGGTAAGCCCAGCATAAATTTTAACGGGGAAGGTGAGAATGAGAGTTGGCTTGCCCTGAGTTCGAAAGGGAGGGCTCACACTGCGATTTGAATATGTGATGGTTCTATGGAGAGAGAGAGAGAGCTCACGTTATTCGAACGGGTAAGCACAGCAAGCAATCGCACAGGGAAAGAGCAAGAGTTGGCTCATGCTGCGTACAAAAGGCAGGGCTCACCCTGCGATTAGTATAGGAGACTGATCTATTGAGAGAGACAGCACATGTCATTTGAACGGGTAAGCCCAGCATGCAATCGAATGTGGAAAGTGAGCACAAGCTGGTCGTGTTGTGTTTGAAAGGGAGGGCTCCAACAACGATTCGAACAGGAGATTGCTCTATAGAGAGAGCGAGCTCACAGCATTCGAACGGGTAAGCCCAGCATGCATTTGAACAGGGGCCACTCTTTGTCTGAAACGGAAAGCCCATCGATCGCCTCAGAGGGAAAAGGCCGTGATACGAGGATGTGGATGACCTTGCGCGGCATTTGACCGAGAGGGCTATGCTGCGATTCAAACGGGAGGTCTTCTGATTTAAGTATATAGATGCACATGTACACGTGCCCACGTACGTACCCCCATGCTTAAACGTACGTGTACACATATGCGCGTGTGCATATAGGATTTATTGAGATTGCGGCAGGTGGTGGCGTGAGTGACGGTGACAGATGGTACTGAAAAGTGATTAGCTGATTAGTGATTGATGATGTGGAAACAATTGGATCTGAGGTAGCTGTGATATGCGTCTGAGGACCTACAACCGAGAGTTTTAATTTGTTGTTCAGATACACCTTTTTGGGCAGCTGTGGCGATACGGAATGAATTGTGAAATCGAGTAAAATTGTGCCTGGATGCCGGAATGGATAAGGTTTGACATGAGTTTATTGCACCATAGTTCACTGTGTCTGCTGTAACTGAAACTGTTCAAAATAATCAATAGTGGTGATTTTGATTCAATTTAATGACTCGATTCATTTGAGGGGATGGTCTAGGAATCGCAGCTCCGAAAAGGGAGGTACTGGGATCATAGTTGAGTCCACCTCTGGAGCTAATGCTCTGAATTTCTGAAAGGAAAAGTGGGAGTCCGCAATTTTATTATTTGATCCTGGTATGTGTCTACCAAAGATAATTAATTGGTTACAGGCTGAAATCTAAATTAGACTCCTTAGAAACTACATGATTTCGGGGGCACGAGAAGAGCCCTTTTTTATTTAATGAATTATAGCCTGATTATCGCAATGGACTATGATGCTTTTGAAGTACATTCGTTTCCCCACAGAAAGGCTGTTACTATGATTGGATATCATTTGTGCAGGGCTGAGGAAGCTGCTGATTGTGGAAGGCTGGTGAGCTTTTTGGGCCAGGTGGAGGCAAACCAGCAAACTTCGTAGAATCCCCCAAAGCCTCCCCCAGGTGAAAAGTTAGATGTCTTCAGGGAATGAGAGGAAGCCCTCATAAAAGAAGGTAAGTAACCAGAGCTGGAGGTCAGTGAGGCAGTATTGGTTTAGGGTTACTGTATCATTTAGCACAGCGACAGATAAGGCAAGGGTGATACCTAGGAATTCGATGGATGAGAAGGGACAGAATATCTGGTTCAGTTAAGGCTTTATTCCTAACAAATGTATCCACAGTACATCCACAGTTTTCTCATGGGAAATTGGAATTCCTAAATCGGCAAAAAGTTTCTGGACAGTACAGAGGTGGGCAGCGGGAGGGGCATCGGGGGACGAGATAAAGAGGAAATCATCTAGAAGGTGAATTCAGTGGGGAACAGAGTAGTTATTTGACAAGATCTGGCAAATAGCGTCAGACTGTAAGTCAAAAATCTTGGGGCTGCTTTTGTAGAATAACAAGATTGTTTCGATGGAAGAGCTGTTTTGGTGTAGCAGAATGCTTTGTAGTAAAGTTGCATCCGATGATCCGACTGCCTAGGTCTGTTCGTGGGCAATGGGCGGGGCTGAATTCCGGAAAGTTCAGGAGAGCTGTTACAGGAAGCAGGTAAGCAGCGGCTTATATACTCTCGCTCACAGGCTGTGATTTGTCCGATTAAAATTAACATGCTCCTCCCGAACCTCTGTTAATTAACTCCATATAGTGTCTGTAACTACAGCATATTTTAGCAAACTCATAGAAAGTAACCACATCAATCCAAGGTGTTCATTCAGTACTGTGGATACATTTGTTAGGAATAAAGCCTTAACTGAACCAAATATTCTGTTGAAGTTTATAGTAAAAACTTCATGAATTTCTTTACAGATAAAATTGAAATCAGAAATAAAATGGAATTATACTGTCGCAATATCTGAGTGTCTCATAATTTTCCACAGAGTAGTTGTGAATATCCCCATGCACACACTTCACCCTCACCATTTTAGCTGTGCCCAAAGCCTCGTGTTGAAACAAGCATTGGTAGATAGTGGTTTGATTGCAACCCGTGTCCAAAAATGCTTGGTGAGTACCCCCCTTGACACTTACTGGTATCCAGTACGCTCCGGCCTAGTCGGGGGCAGCCTGTAGAGTGTCAGGGACCTGGACAACTGTCCCCAACTCCATCACAGGGCATTGATTCCAGAAGTGTCCCGGATTCCTAAAACTCCAACAGGCTAGCCTAGGCACCATGCCACCTGTGTCGGTGGACACTTTCAACTAAGGGGGAGGGTGGCAGGGCACTGTAGATACTGGGGGTGGTGAAAACCTTCATGCGTGGGGAATGGGCCTCTGAGCAGAGTGAGAGGGAAGAAGGGAGGGGGAAGAGAATGGGGAAAACATAGCGTGAGGGGAGAGAGAGTAGGAGAGCTCTTCCACCCTCGGGTATGCTGCCATATGGTCCTCCGCCAGTCTGACAGCTCCGCTGCCACTCTGCCTTTCATTTTGGTAGTCGATGGATTAGCTGCTCCAGCACCACCTATTGATCACTCCCACAACGTCACAAGCCCCGCCAGCAGCCATTTCCGGCATGCGTCTCGGAGCCGTTGGGTGAAGGCACTTGGGCGGCCGGTCCTCTCCAGCTTCATGGAACAAAACAGCTGGCAGTACTGCTCTGGACTATGGCCAACCCCCTGCAGGATGAACTTCTTCAGGTCCTAATAAGCAAGGAGGTTAGCTGCTGGCAATTGTTGAGCAGCAAGCTGGGCTTCCCCGGACAGCAACAGGAGGAGCCTGGCTGCCCACTGGTCATGCGGCCAGCCCCAGATCTTCGCGGTCCACTCGAACAAGTCGAGAAAGGCTTCAGGGTCATCTTCCACCCACATCTTTAAGATCGTGGGTGGGGGCAGGGGGCTGTGGTTGTCCAGTGGCATGGCCGGTGTTCTCTCCTGGCTGAGGAGTCTCCGGATCGCATATTGGTCCTCTGCTTGAGCTTGTCGGCTCTCACAGAATCTGTGATGTTGGACTTGGCGAAGCTCAAGCAGGCAATGCTGGTGGGACTGGTGTAGGCCGGCGGGGGACTGGAGGATCTCTACCAACTGCGAGGACTCCATGGGGCATACTTCCTCCATCTTCAATCCCAGGTTTCGGCACTATTGTGAAAGACTCCAAAACACGTGGGAAGGAGGACACAATTTTTTAATTGCCACTTCATTGATTTACAACTTTCACAGACTCAACAGTTTCAGAGGCACGTTGACAGTCAAACTCATTTAGCTTCACAACATAAACTCATTAGCTTCACAAGCAACGTAGGCTTCCTTGTCCCAGACCTCTGCAGGTGGCCTGGCCGTTTATATGCCACTCTCCCAATGCTCACTGGAATTAGAGATAGGTGTTAGACATAATCTAGCTAAGGTGTAAGCGCCATTACCGCTTTCTCTCACTCTGGATGGATGCTTGACCACACCCCCTCTGCCACAATGTTATACACATCAGACTAAGAAGTGATACTTCATACACAAGATCTATAGTTGACAGTTTATTTGAAATCAATTAATATCAATTAATTATTACAAATTATTATTTAAATCAATATTTAATCCGCAATGCCTCATCCGTCATGTTTTTCCTCTGGCATGGAAACTCCAGTCCGCTGTGATTATTTGAGAGGGTCAGCAGCAGGGACTTTTGGGTAGAGCTATGGAGCTCACGCTGACGGCCGGTCCACACATCCTCCATGAGTGGGGTGGTCGTGTTGGATGTTTACATTGGCCTAGTTTCTTCTACGAGAAACAGCAGAGCCTCTGTGCAGAAAATAACTGTATCTATGGGGACCTACACCATTTTTTTTCTTTAATAAGACCATAATAAGATGATGTTATTGCTGCTTTAAGGACAACAGTGGGCAGTCATGAGCCCTTCATCTTTATCAGCACACTTGTTTGTGATTGGTTAATGTTCTGTCTATACTTGTACACCTATATACACAGAATGGCAAAAGGTCTGGCAGTTTATTAATTCTTTATTTATTTTATTGCGTTTACTTGCATGCAGACAGAAATTGTAGTGTATTATAGGTTCAGTTTGAATCTCCTGATTATTTTAGTGTTGTACTGCACCCAGAGCTGCTAAGCTCTACACCGAAACTATCAACTCACTGCCGCCTCTAGGATGCGTTACCTCGCGACTCACGCTTGCAGTGGTAATGGTGTAATCTGTTATGGGTGCAGAAATGAAAACACAGTGATTACGCCTTGCTCACACCCCCCTCAAGGAGGATGTGTGAATCCGACGGCTCAGAAAAAGGGTGTATTGAGGGCACAAAGGAGTCATTCATGAGCACCATTCTGAGTGCTAAAATGTCAAATTAGACACCCTACGGTCACATGAACTTTGCGGGAATGCACAAATGAAGGCCATGTGACCTCAAGTCCACATTAGGACAGGTCCTAAGTTGGACAGATTTCTAATCGACATGCACCTGTAGGTGAGCACCGCTGATTGGTTCTGTGCAGAACTTGCTCATTTCAAACTAGCCTAATCCTGAAACCCAGTAGTCAGGATCAAAGCCTGAGTTGAGAGAAAGTTGATGACCAGCAACATGGTACCAATTAAGCCTGATTTGATTGGTATGGTTTTGTCAACTCAAAACCAATAGATACAGTTGGCAACAAAGCCCCGCCCACTCTTAGGGGAAAGCCAAGGCCAATAGTTACACATTAATTTCCTGAGCTGCACTGTGAAAAAAAAATCACTAGGTGAAACTTTTTTTTTTTAGGTGTCCTGAGCAATGTCCTACATATATTTATTTTTTCTATCAAATATTTTTTTTCAAAAACAATTCTCTCTACAAACCCTTTTTTTCACCTTTTGTCTCTCTCTCAAATAACATTTTTCTCTCAAAAACTATTTTTCCCAAGAGGTAAAATGTTTTGCTTCCTACTTTACAATTAGTATGCAGTACCAACCTCCTCCACCAGGTGCCACCATCAGTTATCATGACATCTTATGCTTGCAATGAGACAGATGACAGCTGTGGTACTTGATCTGTTGATTTATAGTATAATACTCTAACAAGAATGTTTTGCAAATTTAGGGGGAAAAAAAATTGTCAGAAAAATTATTTTAGAGATACATTTTATTTTCAAATATTTTTACTCTGTCTAAATAAAGTTCTCTCGTCAATTTTATTATTTTTTGTTTTTATTATTATTAATGTATTTGTTTATTTATAAATGAACTTCTGTCAAAGCCAAAAAACCCAAAACTGACTTTATATCAACTTTCAATTATAGAAACCACTGAGGCTGCAAGCTATGGAGCTGCAGAGTTATACAGTTCAGCAGTCTTATTACAGAGATTTAAATGGACTATTTTCACGTTAAGGTTTTGTTATTCGATTGGTATCTAAAAAACAACTGCTTTATTTATCATCATCATCACTTTTATTTATATCTCATAATATGATTATTAAAGTGTTTCATACACACATTAATGATATTTTGAAATGATTGAACACAAATGATTGAATACAACATGTATTAGGTCTGGGAATCGATTACAATTTTTTAACTAATCAATCATAAAATTTTCTGTAATTAATCAAGATTAATAACAATTAAATTATGGTACATGATACATTACAAAAAGGATTAAAAATCATCATAAACAATTTATACTTAGTCTCAAATAACTTGCATGAAATTGGTTAGTCGTTATTATTTTAAATACAGTAAATACATATATGTACATTCAAATGTTGTTGTTTTTTCTTTCTTTTTTGCGGTTAAAGTTACTTAGACACAATTTTACAGGTATTAATGTTTGACACAAGTATCTGTATAAATGCCATAAAATCAGTGGAGAAGCTGACAGCTTAAGGTTATTGTTACAGTGAGATTTCTCATCATTGTTAGGAAAGCACGATGCTGTTATTAAAATGCATTAAAGAGCAAAATACTCTGACGTTTTCCTGTTGACTTTGATTAATAATAGGATCAAATGGATAGATTCAATTCATATCAAGCTGCATTGGCAAGATAAACATAAGTGTACTGTGCATTGGTAAACACTATATATACAGATATAAAACATAGTGAAGGCTGAAGTTTAAAGGAGTACTCGGTAATTCTAATCCAATACACTTTTTTGCCAAATTCAGCAAATATCTCTTCACAGTCTGCTAGCTGTCTGTTCTGTGGGTGGGCAAAAAAAAAAAAAAATTATTTGTACACAGCCCTGGCTCTGTAAATGGGACAAAAACAAAGTGGATCAGACTGATCCACACAACATTACTCCAGCCAATCAGCAGGGGTGGTTCTTTTGGTAAGCAAACCAAACTGTTACTGTCAGGCCCTATATTCCCCCACCATTAAAGTGTTTAAATGCCAGAAGTATGGCCACATAGCAGCAGTGTGCAAGGGCAAACAAAGATGTGGAAGATTTAGTGGCGAACATGAATATGGAAAGTATGAAATAGGAGCTAAGCTTCAATCCAGCAACTGTGGAGAGGAACACAGCCCTGCTTACCGGGAGTGCGAGGCCAGTAAGAGAGCAGCAGAAGATCAGCGACTGACAAATTTTCCAAAGGGATTACGTATGTTGAAGCAGCTAAGGAAGTATTTTGTGCAGCCAGGCAAATCGCACACTGAGAAAATAAGTACAGAGAGTAACTAAAGGAGACCATGTGAGGGATGCAGTAAAGTAAAGGAAGACACACTGATTATGGGGAGAAACCAGTTTGTATTGTTTATGGTTGATGTCATAAACTGTTCTGCACAAACAGATACGAAGACTGAAAAAATCTAAATAATAGTAAAATCAGCAGAAAAATATCTTGGAGTCAAAGGCCTAGGATGGGAAGCATTTGAGGAAATGTTATGTGGAGGGACATCTAGCTCACAGTCACTGGGTGATGGTACATTATGGTATTAATTATTCCACCATGGAATGCAAGAAGTCTCATCGCCAGTGGTCAGGAATTTAAAAAAAAAATATTCTCAAATGTACAGGATAAACCTAACATAATATTCGTACAGGAAACCTCAGTGGGATTTTATAATACAGGCTTATACAGCAATAAGGAATGACATGTTGACTGGGAAACGTGGTGGTGGTACAATATTTGTGCAGAATGGTACCAGGTATAATCTCATAAATCTAGAAAAAAAGAACACAAATCAATAGTAATCTAAGAATCTAAGATCTGGACAGAAAGGGATGAAATAGCTATAAGTAATTATTATAATATATATAATACAATGTGCCTTTATACATTGAATACTGTGGGTGGGCAAATACAGGATTAAATGATAAGGTATCGAGACTTCAATGCACAAAGTGTACTGTGAGGGAGTAAGAAAATGGATGTATGATGAGAGAAGTATTAAGTATCACAGCATTCAAAATACAGAAAGTCGATTTTGCAATCGATTTTAACATTCAAATGGACTTGTGGATGTTACAACATGGGAGGTGTATAGTAAGTCACCAATGGGCAGCGATCATTATCCTAGAAGAATCAAGGTTGGAATAGAAGTACAACAAAAAGAGGAGATAAACATATCAAGATGGAAATTAGACAAAGCCAATTGGGAAACCTTTCAAGCACTTAGTAAGGACAGATGTGAACATTTACTTAGAGAAGATATGTCAAATGGCAATTAATTCAATAAAAAATTGGTAGCAGTCATTATGTAGTCAGCAGAACAAACAAAACTGTATGGATCAGAGAACATTTGTGGGCAAGCTGTAAAAACAAGGAACAGGGCATTTAGAGAGTTAAAGAATCACCATTTTTTTTTAAATATTAATTCAGTACACAATATCACAGGCAATAGTTCGGAAGACTATAAGAACAACTAAACTTGCATTACTAAACTTGAATGATCAGAATGAGTGGAATTAAGAGATACAATACAATACTGATGTTGCTAAGCAGCTAAGCTGGAAGCAATATAGAAAAAGAAGAGCTTTTGGCAGAAACATTAGTGAAAATTCACATTTCAGAAAATAGATCAGTAAGAGCTAGGCAGTGTAGGGACAACACTCTAGCACAGAATCCAGTTATAAATAATGAAAACTATGTCAAGAGAAAGCATAGACTTACCTTTTAGCTTGTTTGAGTTAAAGGGGCCATTTTAAATAAAAGATAATCATCGCCGGGAAAAGATGAAATTTGTTACAGTATGTTCGAACATATGGAAGACAGCACACTCCTTGCAGTGTTGAAGTTGTTTAATATTTGGGACAAAGGGAAAATTCCATGTGGCATGGAAACAGTCAATCATAGTGCCAATTTTGAAACCTGGGAAAGACCTATCAGACCCCTCAAACTATAGACCAATAGCACTTACATCACAATTAAGGAAAACTATGGAGCGAATGGTAACTGAGAGAGTAAAATTTTCTAGAGAGTAGATACCTTTTTTCTCCTTTTCAAAGTGTTTCACAAAGATAGAAATACAATGGAGCCTATCCTAAGCCTAGAGTCCGAAATTAGGAAAGCCCAAACAAATGAGGAAAAAGTGGCAGTTTTTTCTATGTATAAAAAGCATATGATATGCTGTGGAAAAAAGGACTGCTTATCAAATTAAGTAAGTTAGGTGTGGGCAGCAGGTTATATAACTGGGTGCTGGACTTCCTATTTGGCAGGACAATAGAGGTAAGGGTTGGTACAGAATACTCAAAAGTATATCAAGTAGAGAATGTAAACCCACAGGCCAGTTTTTTGCAGTCCAGTGCTATTTAACATCATGATTAATTATATTAGCTTTATGTAAAATATAGAGAAGAAAATGCAGGCTGCAACTGAGATGGTGGAACAGTGGGCAAATAAATGGGCTTTTAAGTTATCTATAGCAAAGACGTAAGTGATATGTTTTTCTAGATGCCATTAGGCAGTATCCTTGAAATTATTTGGCCAAACACTTGACAGATCAATGTGATCAGATTTCTCAGGGTATTGTTTGATGAAAAGCTGACCTGGAAGCACCACATTGATAAAGTAAAGGACAAGTGTAAAAAGGTCAACAATCTGTCAAGGTGTCCATCAGTACAAGACTGGGAAGCATTAAGAGCATCATTGTTGTATATATTCCTGGCCCTTATGAGAGCTACATTAGACTTTGGGTGTATAGCCTATATGTCAACAGCAGAAAGTCACCTTAATAAGCTGGATGTGGAGCAGACACAAAGACTAAGAAAATGCAGTGGAGCATTTAAAACATCACCAGTAGCTGCTATACAAGTTGAAATGGGGGAAATGCCATTATGGATAAGAAGAGTGAAACTTATGCTGGCGAACTGGACTAATCTGAGGGGGCATAATAGCTCACACTCTACAAAGTATATCTTGGAGGACCGTTGGGAGCACAATACAACATTTTAGAAGCTTTGGATGGATAGGAAATATAAAAGCAGAAAACCAAGGCTTGTGAAACCTACAATACTGTCCGATAGTTCCATCTTCAGTGTAGGGGGATGTATTATTTTATGTTTGTTGTACAGCACCTTGGTTAGCACTCATGGTGCTTTTAAGGTGCTATTTAAATAAACTTGACCTTGACCTTGAAGAGATGGACATTGAAGCTCAAAAAATGACAGAGAATAGACTTCAGCAAAACACACTCCAAACCAAAGCAAAAAGGGGGGTGAATGTGATTCATGTGATCCAAATACACCATCCAAAGCACCCCCTCTGAAGAAACACGCATGAGGTGATGAAACGGATGACTTAACGTTAAGTCAGGTACAACAAAGCATCATCCAAATTATCAGACAGTCATCTGATGAGATAAAAAATATGGTGAAAGAAAATTCGGCAAGCATCAACCTGTTGAAAGAAGCAATGGAAGTGGTGCATTCTGAATATTCCACATTCGGAAGCAGAACAAAGTTCTAAAAAACAAAAACGAAGCAACTTTGAAACAGGTTTCTGAATTGGAGGACAAAATATGCCAAGGAAGAACGTATCTTCGTAAAGAGCAATGTGGATATTGCACTTCGCCTTAGAAGACCCAGTGCAGACTACAGCAAGGGAAATAAACCACGGCCAGAGAAAATAAGATTCACCTCCAGAACAGCTCAGGACCTCACATAGAAAGGAGTCAAGGGAAACGACTTTCTCAAGAAAAACAAGATGTACTTCAAAGAAGATCTCACAACAAAAGATAGAGCTACACGGAATCTCCTATGGCCTGCTATTGAAAAAGCAAGAAAAGTAGGAAAGACAGCCGCCTTTGTTGGAATCAAGGCAATTGTAGATGGTAAAGAAATGAAAACTTAAACCACTGCTCTATTTGACAAGGGTTCTGAGTTTTGTCTCAAATTAAAACAGTATGGATACGTAAAGTCTGTTTGCTGTAGGCTATTTACCATAACTTCTTTATTTAGCTACATAAAATGTTTACATTGTTCTTTTTTGTTGCCACTGATAATAAGAGATTATCATGTGAGGTCGCATAATTGCTTTTATAAAGCATTTTGTTACTTATATTCAGGATAACGGAGGTCTCAAGGCCAGTGACTTATTTGTGATTGATGAATGTTGGTGTAAGATTACCCTTTATACACACTTATATACAACGTTTTCTTTCATTGTTCACTAAATTGTTCTATTAAGTTTTCTTCAGGTTCATGTCAATCAAAATGTTTCCATGCCAGGTGTATACGAAATATGGTAAAAAGAAAAGCTTTATTCCTGTTTTGCAAAGGAAAAGAAGCAGATTTCTGTTTCATTCAAGAAACTCATGCCTGCAAAGAAGATGTGCTTTTATGGAAGAGTCAGTGGGGTTGTGACATCTGGTTTTCTTTTGGAGCTTCAAATAGATCATCAGAGGTGGCTATTTTAAGGGGTAAGATTTCTTGACAGATATTAAGTCACAAAACAGATGATCAAAGTTGTGGATTATCCTTCTAATTGATATAAAACAGATTAAATTCATCCTTATAAAAATATATGCCACAAACATTAAAAGAACCAATTGGTTAATTTTTCAGGACATTGAAGAAAATATTAATCAACTACATTCAAAATTTCCCTCTGCAGAAGTAATTTGGGGTGGGGACTTCAACACAGAGTTTGATGAAAAATGGGATAGATGGCCCCCTAAATTGGATTGTAGAGGAAATGAACTAATTAATGTAAGTTTAAGGTTGAGCATGTTAGACAATTTGAGATATAAAAATCTGCAATTATTCAATAATTTCTTACCTCACATTAGCTATGCAACATTAATCATGTGATGTACGAGCATTCCTCCGACTGATGGCTAATGGTTAAAGGAAACGTTTGTCATTTTAATCTGGGTAGAGCAGGGATGAAATAAAGTGAAATATTTTATGAATGCTGATTTGATATGCAATGGACTGGCCATCTGTTTAGGGTGTTTCCCTGTCTTCAGCCTAAGATGCTGGGATAGACTCCAGCACTCCTGTGAGCTGTAATCCTCTAAAGACAAGCAGCATGAAAATTAATGGATGGATGATTTTATATATGAAAAATAAATAGAAATCGGTGTACATATTGTATTATTTGGTAACATTTTGAGGACGTGGCCATGGCGTTCCTTGAACGAGTGCATAAGTAAAAGTAAAGGTTATGAAATCATGGCAATAACACCCTTGTCATTAAGTAATATAACTGACGACAGGACGACTAACTGGTGATGTTGCCACAACGTTGTCATAAAGTAATACATAGCTGATAAAAAGGACGACTAACTTGTGACGTCGCCACAACGTTGTCTCAAACTCCATCCTCTGCTTCCAGTTGTTATGACATGCCCTGAACACTTTAAAATACTGATAACTATTTACAGGCGACTCTATAACCTGTAAATCCACTTCACTAGCTAATTACACTTTGACAAAAACACCATAGATATCTATATAGAAACTGCTTGACCGGAAGTTCAAAGACAAAATTTTCAAGATGGCTGTGCACTACTTTCTCTAGAGCATAATGTGAACAGGCCCAAGATAACTTCTGCCACATAAAAATTAATCCTGGAATGCTGCTGGTCGGAAACTTACTGCGGTGATGTAATGGTTCAGCTCCTCCCCAACTTCCGCCCAGGGACTGCAGCCTAGTACTTGTGACCTGGAACTGCTTGTGCTGCCCAGCAGGATACTTTTGAATGCGGTTGCATGCTCTTTGTTTTGTAGGGTACCATGTACAGCAACAAATATCTGGAGTTATGATGCCAAAATACAGTGAACCTGCAGAGTTCACAGTGCATGTAAAACATGAACTGCTCTGTGGAAACTAAATTCAGAGCACCTCCTGAGATGGTCAGAGATAATTTGCAGTGTTCACATAATAAAGTATACGACTCTATTCTTGTGAACAGCTTCCACATGACTGACAGAGAATAAAGAGTGAAAACTCTTCACATGCACGTGTTCCATGAGAAGTAGAGCGCTACTGAACCTCTGAAAAAACAGCGAATCAGACACGCGCACTAGCTGCTTTTCTTTCATATTTTCTTCAAAATATATTCAAGTGTGTTTGTCCAAGTGCGAGACTGTGGCATTTATTTTCTTATGTCGCAAGTAAAAGATCAAATTTATATTGATTATGTGAAACTATTCATCTGTTTTGCCTTCTACTGACATTATCAGTAGACATTGTTTTTTCATTACTTTTTTCTGTCTTGCTTTCATGTGATCACGTCTTAATTTTCTGTTTTGTTCTCATGATATCAATATCGAGAATACACTTTTTGGTGCCTGCAGCACCTCATCACCTCACAGGCACAGCATCATCCTCTTCTGTTTATTGCAACAAGGCCTCTCTAGGTCAAGATGGATTTTATCTCAGTTTTATCTAGTGATTAGCAAGTCTGCTGACCTGCATCTCTGTAATAATCTGGTATCCATGGAGTAGTAATGGGAAAATTATTCTTTCTGAGGCAATGGGGCTTTCATGACTAATGCATTGAAATTGGGGTTGTTACACAAAGCTTTTGTACAGGTTCAAATTACTGCCATCTGGAGGTCAAAAAAAATGTAAGCCTCTGTGGCTGACAACGTTTTGAAGCAATCCAACTTTATATATATTTTGATGTTAAATGTCATTGTAAGCTTTTATGAAAGTTCAATAATAATAATAAAAAATAAAAATAAAAAAAGACTGCAGTGATTTACACGTAAGTCCTGATTCGAGAAAACAATATTTGTCATGCTGAGATCTTGAGAAAATTAAGTCATGATACCATGAAAACAAGTCAGAAAAAAATGATAAACCATGGACAAAACGGGCGTCAGTACTCAGTAGATATGATCACTTTCAAAGACGACTTGTAGGACTACAAGCCCCATCAACTGTCTGGCGTGTCCACGTGATTGTGGGTTTCCGGTTGGCAGTGTGTTGTTAGCTGTCGCGAATGTCGGTTGTCAGGGTGGAGATGAATCACACCTCTTTAACAGAGATAAACTCGCATGATTACTCTGCAAACACATTCATGTCTACACGCTAAGGAAACGACAAAAAGGGAGGAGTGCCATCACAACGGGTGAGTTTATACATAAACACTGGGTGAAATATAATGAGCACAACATTCAGTCATATAAACAAATGAAATGACATTTCACATGAATAATGATCAACAATATGCAATAATGAAGTTTATTCGATGTCTGTATTTAATATTTTGTTATAATATTCTGTTTATATTTGTTGAAATGCTAGTAAATAACCCCAAATCCTGATAGATTATGCTCAATGTTTAAATGCAGTGTCGAAACATACATTTTACATTTATTGACATGTTTATATGTGGATTTTCTGTTTTCCCATGTTATTTCACACGTGTTGAGCTTTTGAGTGACCTTGATGAGCATCTTAACTCCTTGTGTCCACTATAGATCCACTAATTCCCTTTAAACCAGATTACTGATGGAAAAAAACGCTCTGAACCTTTACGGGTTCTCATACAGAACGCTTTTAATGGGTTGCTTTGTATATCTGGGAATATCTTGTATATCTATTTGTAAACTATGGGGATTTTAAACTCAGTATAATGCTGTTATGTGTTGTTTATTGGTATGTTTGGCAGACATGATCTGCTTGATGACTGTAGTGTATTTAGGCTGAATGTTCTTGTACCTGACCTTCATTACATTATACATGGTGTCGTCCTGCCCCATTCAGAAGTCTCCTTTAAATGCCAAAAACCTGTCAAAAATAGGGATGTACTGATATTGGTATCAGAATCGGGCCCGATACCATGTTCATGTACTCCTACTTGTGCTTGTAAAAATTATCCCATACAAAAAAACGATACCATCTGACGTACAAATGTCATTACGTAAAACATTCAGCACACAAATTAAAATCATGTTATGTACTAGTGAGATTGTTTAACAGCAAAAGGTAATCAGATTTTTTTTCATTTGTTTTCGTTAATACTGTGAAGCTCTTTTGTGCAGCATTTTATTTTACCAAAAATAAAATTTGCTTATATATATATATATATATATATATATATATATATATATATATATATATTATTAAAAACTAGGCAAGCCCCTGGTGGTATGTAGTGGTAGCTTGCGAAAGGAAAAGTGGCACGCTCCTTCCCTCTAAAGTTCTAGGGTCTTCTCCTTAGGAAAATGAGAATAACCCTTGAGCCTCCCATCCTAGGGTTACAGGTCAGGGTTTAACCCCTATTACTTGTAATCCACGTAATCCAGTACTACCTGTTGCGTGAGAATCTCATCAATAGTTCTCTGAAGCCATTAACATGCGACTTGGTGAGTTGGGGCTTGTCTACCCAAGCATGTGAAGACTGGATCTGGCGGATTGTGCGGAAGTCACCACTCGATTGGTTACAATGGACATGAAGGGAAATGGAGCAACGTGCTGTGGAGCCCTGCAAATAAAGCTGATGGCCATCCAATGCATCTATTTCCATCCCGACATTGTCTTGCCACTGGACCAGATGGACTTAGACGAGAGATTGAGGTTGACGATATGTAACTCTTCACTTTAAAAATAATGACACCACAGTGCAAATCACTTTGTCATCCATCCCATTCAAGCCCTGTGGTGACATGCAAGCGACGAAGCAACAGGTGTTGGGTGCACTGGAAGTTGTAGCCGCAAACATGCACACAGGTGGCTCAGGCCATAGGGTTATTCTTCGTTATATCGGAGCAGCTGCGGAGTCACGGACCCCTTCAATGCGGTGAAAATCATCATTAAAAAAAAGACAAAGACTATCCCACAGTTGGCAGTTGGCACATACAGATACTGCTTTACAGAAATGACAGTAACAGCCCTGCTAGAACTTGCTAGGTATAAGATCGACATTGCAGCCCTAAGTGAGACATGGCTGGCTGGCGAAGGTGAGCTCTGTGAGAGAGGATCTGGCTACACGTTCTACTGGAGTGGGCGCAGCAGCGAGGAGAGACGTGAGGCTGGATACGGCTTTGCAGTGAAGACCTCACTGGTCGGCAAGTTGGCATGACCACCAAAGGGGGTGAATGATAGGAAGATGAAAATGAATCTACCCTTGTGCCAAGGTCGTAAGCATCTCACCTTCATCAGTGCCTACGCACCAACAATGACCCAATGCCGATGAAGTCAAGGGGAAGTTCTATGAAAAGCTGTACTCCCACAAGAGCTGTACTCCCACATCCTTGGTGACTTCAATGCAAGAGTTTGCACTGATAGCAAAACCTGGGAAGGAATCATTGGACAGCATGGGGTTGGCACATGCAACAGCAATGGTCTTTTCCTGCTCCAGACCTGCGCATAGCATGGACTTCTGATCACCAACACAACCTTCTGCATCCCAACATGCAACAGGATGTCATGGATAGAGGTCGACCGATATTGTTTTTTTCAGGCCGATGCCGATCTTTTGAAATCCGGGTCGGCCGATGGCCAATTAATGCTGCCACTTTATTTTGGCCGCTATGTGCTTGTATTTAACCTCTTATTTGAACCTTTTATTTGAAAGATAAAATGTAACAAATGATTACTTAAGATAATACATTTATTGAACACTTGACCAATCTGCACTTGTACACTTAAATTAAAAATGTATAATGTAAAAACATATTGTATAAATAATGTATAACAAATATATTAAATAAACAAAGCAGGTGTTACAAACTGCTCCGAGACACGAAGGTTGAGATCCAAATGCAGCTTTAATTAAGGGACAATCCAGACACGTAATCCAATATTCAGAGCATCAGAACATAGAAGCACAGGCATAACTAGGGATGGGTATTGTTAAGGTTTTAATGGTATTACTGTCTTACCGATACTGCTTATCGATCCGGTACTTCAACGGTATTCTTAACGGTTCTTTTTGTTATATATATATTAAACAAAGATAAACGTTATATAGGCACAGTGATTTAATTTCAGGAAGGTCTACTAACATTACTGTTCAGGTGTGGTCTAAAAAGAAATCTAATAAAGTAATCAATTGTAAAATAACACTGCATAGTTTATCATAGATAGATTAATGCAGAAGTTATTCAAGAGCTGTAAGTGATTTTCTCTTCGCCTTTTGTTGTTTGATTCGCAGTAATGGCTCAATCATCAGCATGTTCATTAGACAGCTTCCCCTTTAAGACTGAGTCTAATAGGCTCCTGATGCGCCATATTTTCTCCCAACTATTACCATAACTACGTCCATTTAAGACGTAAACTTTGTTTAAGTGAATCTCCAAGCCGGTCGTTTTGACATATTTTTGTGTATAGTTGATCGTTTAGACACGCACATGAAACCCAAAGTAGCCTATACTTTGCTGGTCTCGTTGCAGTCTGTATTGGAGCGCGCGCCGCCTTGGGAATGGTATCTCTTGCGCTCTTTTTATTATTAAACGCGTACAGTAGCAACAGTAGCTAGACTGCATTTTACAACAATCACCGATCGTGCTGATTCTGACGTTAAGTTTGAGTTTTAGGGAGAAACGTCAGTGCACCGCTGTGAAGGGAAGGAAGTTGTGCTAGACAGAATGCGGCTTATGTATAAATATTATTTTTATAATCTTAGGAAGGTGAAATCTAAAATAAAATCAGACTAATATCACAGATCTAAACCAGGCTACGTTTGAATGTTTAGTTCTGTCACTCATTATGCAGGGCTTGTGTTGTGCTCGCTGTGCGCAAGATCTCTCTCTCTCTCTCTCTCTCTGTCTCTCTCTCTCTCTGACTGCGAATACCTAAATTGCATCACAGACAAATGGTTTCATAGAATTATTATACATAGAAATGGCTGGCGAGATAAAATAACTTTCTCTTTATAGCAATAATAAATGTATTTTCTTAATTTCTCCAGTACCGACAGCAGAACCGATAACGTCCGAGCTTACCAAAGCCAGTCCTTCACTAGCCTATACTGCGTTGGTATCTTTTTTTATTACTTATTTCTCTGCATTGAGTGACAACCCTTTCAAATATAAGACACACAAACAGAACAAATAAAAGTTTCAGATTCACTGTCTGTAATTGCAAAATTCTTGCTTACTTATTGTGACATGATAGCAACCCTTCTGCTGTGATAGCGTAACTTCAACTACGCTATCAATATCCAAAGTAGCCAAACGTCATGTCGCGCTTTTTCTCGAAGTTGGCAGTAACATATCAAAAGTTTTTAATTAAATAAAACTATATAAAGAAGTTATACAAATTTAATCCTTACCGTTTTCTCCAAGGAACTTAGCTCCTTCCTCATTATGCTGGAAAATGACTCTGGGGCAGTGTGCGTCCAACACGTGTTCCACAACAACACTAAGCTGCCAACAGATGCGCCTGCCTAATAATCGGCTTGATATACTTGGATATTGGCCATGGCCGATTATGTTAAAAAAATCGGCAGATTAATCGGTCGTCCTCTAGTCATGGATGCACCCTCGCTCAAAGCACTGGCATCTCATTGACTATGTCATCGTCAGGAAGAAAGACAGGCAGGATATGCGGGTGACAAATCTTTGTGTGGTGCTGAAATATGAACATCCACATTCAACCCAAGCATTGCCCCCAGAAAACAAAGGCCCCTCGATGATTGAACTTCATCAAACTAAAGATTGCTACCATTAGCCAGTCCTTGGCCAACACTCTGGGAGAGCGTCTGTAAACCACCTCCCTGTACAGTGAGGACCTGGAAGCTAGTTGAGAAGCCCTGCGTGATGTTGTCTACAGAACTGTTACAGAGATCCTGGGGCACTTCACCAGACACAACAAGGACTGGTTTGACAAAAACTGCACAGAGCTCAAACAGCTGCTGGAGGAAAAACATCATGTCTACAGAGCCTGTCTCAGTGACTCAACACCCACCTCCAAGAAGGATGCCTTAAGCAACATAAGAAAATCAGTCCAGCAGAAGCTGCGACAGATGCAGGACTCCTGGCTGTGTACAAAGGCAGATGAGATTCAAGGATGTCGCAGACAGGTGCGACATGAAGAACTTCTACAAAGCACTGAAAGAGGTCTATGTACCCACCTTCTCCTCAGTTCAGATGGAACTATACTGATCACTGACAAGGAGAAAATACTGGAGAGATGGGTGGAACATTTCAACAGCATTCTAAATCGTCCATAAGCAGTCAACATTGAGGCAATAGGTCGGCTGCCGCAGGTACCAGTCAACACAGCCCTAGATGACCCTCCTACCTTTTGAAGAACTGCAAAAGGCGATCCATCTTCTGTCCAGTGGCAAAGCACCAGATTTGTACGCCATTCCAGCTGAGGTCTACAAGGAAAGTTGCACTGCCCTGATTGAGAAACTTCATCAGCTCTAACTGGTCATGAGGCAGCAAATGAAGATCTCCCAGGATTTCACGGATGCTTCCATCATTCACCTGTACAAGCGCAAATGTCTGTATAACTAAGTAACGAAGCAACAGGTGTTGGATGCACTGGAAGTTGTAGACTATGACAAGACTATGACAGACTATGACAAGACTATGACAGACATCTTCAGAGACTTGCTCTTTGCTGATACTGTGCCCTCGACTCTGCCTCAGAAGCTGACAGTCAACATAGCTGGACAAGTTCTCTGAAGCCTGCACTAACATCGGTCTTACCATCAATACAACAAAGACCGAAGTGATGCACCAGCCAGCCACTGGAAAGCAGTACGTGGAACCCAGCATCTCTGTCAATGGCCAAAGCCTGAGAGCAGTGGACAAGTTCACCTATCTTGGAAGCACTTTGTCCCGCTGTGTCCTGATAGATGATGAAATCAGAGGATAGCAAAGGCCAGTGCAACCTTCGGGAAACTGCGTGATAACGTATGGAACAGAAGGGGTATCAGTATTCGGACAAAGCTGATGGTGTACCAGGAAATCGTCCTACCCACGCTGCTGTGAGACATGGACAGTCTACCAGCGCCGTGCCAAAAACTCAACCAGACAGAATTTGTGCCTGAGACTTTATGCAGTTCTTTTAATTAAGTAATTTTCTGTGTAATTTCATAAAAAATCTGAGGCTTTTTATTTGTTGATTTATAGTATTGATTTAGTTTCTATACCGAGGTACCAGTGCTGGTATCATACCAAAGCCAATATTTTTATATTATAATATTCAGTCTTGATTTGGCTAAATCAATCAATTGGCCAATGTCATAAAAATTCACCCCAAAACAAAATATGGTCAAAAAAATCAAGATATTCATAACCAGTGACTTCCTAAAAACACATTCAAGGAGGAAAAAAGAAAATACATTATCAATGTCAATGCTTGGGTCTCTACAGGTTAACACTTTAAGCTTGGATGGGCCCCCGAGAAAGAAAACGACACAAAATAGGGATCGTTTGAAGCTTAGAAGCTCTTCTTTCCAGTGCTTGCAGACATTATGACCAAAACAGAACAAGTGCTTTGAAATTTGCAGACAAATCAGAAGTGTTCTGTTTTGATAATTTATTAAAAAAATTGCACCGTACATATTATTGCCATCATTACAAAAATTAAACTCTAGGCCTGGATATCTCAGCGAGCATTGATGCTGACTACCACCCTGGAGTCGCGAGTTCAAATTCAGGGTGTGCTGAGTGACTCAGGGTGTGCTGAGTGACTCCTGCCAGGTCTCCTAATCAACCAAATTGGCCAGGTTGCTAGGGATGGGGTAACCTCCTCGTGGTTGTGATTAGTGGTTCTCGCTCTCAATGGGGCGCATGGTAAGTTGTCTGTGGATTGCAGAGAGTAGCATGATCCTCCACATACTGTGAGTCTCTTCGGTGTCATGCACAATGAGCCACATGATGAGATAAGCGGATTTGATTGTCTCAGAAGTGGAGGCAACTGAGACTGCCACCTGGATTGAGGTGAGTAACCATGCCACCACGAGGACCTACTAAGTAGTGGGAATTGGGCAATCCAAATTGGGAGAAAATTGGATAAAAAAGAACATTAAACTCGTCATATAGACATGTCACATGTTGTTGGAAAGCTCTCAAAGAGTAAAATGCAACCAGACTACTTGTTTTACCCACAGACAAAAATATAGTGAGTAATAGCTAAGTATATGTCTTTGACAATTATGTTTCACGTGAACGGGTGTTTCTTATAAGCTGCATTTTCGCTTATAACTCAATAAAAATAAACAGAACATAAAATATGACATACCATTACTTAAGATGTGGCGATTATCTTTTCACACAAGGTTATCGGATGCATAGATCATTAGATAATCCACACAAAGCACAATGTTACATATGGTCACCAGGAGATGTCGGCAGGTAAAAATCAATAAAGCAAAAATATTCAACGTCCCTCTGCAGGGGGGTTTACGATATAATTGGATATCACAATATTTTTAAACGATTATCGAGTCAATATTTTGTACATATTGCCCAATCCTAGAGCAGAGTGCGAGGTGGTGCTATATGAAGTTTAATTGAGCTTGAAATCATGATTGCACCTAGAGACTGCATTGGCAAGCTGTACAGTGAAAAAGGAGTTTTATTTTGGTCTGTTATCACACAAAATCAACTGGATTACTTCAGAACACACTGATTAAACCACTGGGGTCTCATTTTATGCTGACTTTGTGCTTTTTGGAGGTTTTGGAGTTCTTATCACCATTCACTTGCATTGTATGGACATACAGAGCTGAGATATTCTTCTAAAAATCTTTGTTTGTCTTCTGCAAAAGAAAGTCATACACATCTTCGATGGCTTGAGGGCAAGTAAATGGTGAGAGAATTACAATTTTTGGGTGAACTAACCCTTTAATATTGCTTATTAGGGTTACTGTGGAACATGTGGAAAGCCTGGAACTTTCCCATTGAGAAGCCCTACTGAGATTGCACCCGTGTGTTTGTGCGTGCGTGCGTGCGTTTGTGCGTGCGTACTGGCTGACTCATTTGCCCATAAGACAACATATGAGTCAACATATGAGATGGCATTTCTTAATATGTCAAAGGCCAAAATACAACACTGAGAAGCTTCACTGTGTACCTCAAGGGTTTTATTTGTAGATGTTTGATTGGAGGTATTTGCATCGTAGAGATTTCTTGAAATCATTTAACACAAAATGATTACTAATGGTTGACCGATAAGGGTTTTTCAGTGTTAACGACCAATGCCAACAATGGCCAAATATTAGACAACTAATCGACTTGGCCGATAAATCAGTCCATCACTTGACTATGCTATATAAAACCAAAGGTTATTTAGATGTATATAAATGTGTCCGTACTCTTACAGTATTGATTTTTAGGAATAATGAGCTCTTTGAACACATTTGGCATTAATAATACTTAAAAGCATGGTGTATGGTCAATAAATTACACCTACATGACATGAAACACAATAGATGCCGTATGAATCTCAATACTAAACCGTGTGTTACATATTTATTGTCTGTTTTTTTTTGTGCCAACAGTGGGATGGAGTGGCGTTCACTGATTGACTTCTCTTAAAATCATCTACAGGACAGGTATGATAGAGTAAGAGAGAGAGAGAGACAGCCATCTGTCAGAACTGTGTTTCTTCTGATAAAGGTAAAGATGAATCGTTACACCACACTCAAGCAGCTGGGTGATGGGACCTACGGCAGCGTCCTGATGGGGAAAAGCAACGAGTCTGGAGAACTAGTGGCCATCAAAAGGTGCGTCAAATATTTAGATGTGTCCAAAACGTAAGGCATCTGCCCTGCATCTCAGTCAATGACTTTACAGACAGCATTTTTGTATTAAGGGTCCTCGTGGTTTCAAACCTTCCAAGTTCTAGTGGTCTTTAGTGAGCTTTAGAGATAACCAAATAAATGTTTGGGTAGTTGATATGTTTTTGGTGTGACATATTATGCTCCATTTAAACAGCAGTTTTGCTAATTATTTAATAATTTGTATTTTGCATGCAGTTTTTATGAGCTCATTGAAAATTTGTACAAAATATATAAATGTTTATATACTTAATATATAATCATATTTTGGAAGTACAGTGGGTTTTAAAAAGCGTTTTTGTTAATTTTAAGAAAGTTTGGGTATTGGTATTGGTTATCTTCATTTGAACGTTCTCAATAACCCTCTACCATTAGAGAAAATCACTTTCATTTGCAACCAAATTTCTCACTATGTTACTAAATTTATATTTTTGGCAACTGACAGGCAAATTTTCAGATTTCACTTACCAGTGATTTGTATAGTATAGTGGGGAAGTATTCAGCAGTGAGATCCTTTTATTGCGTGTTGAGAGTAAGAGCTGTCACCATTATAAAATGATTCATTTTCAAACAAATAATTGTGATAAGGGCAGACATGGGCAATGTACGGGCAGCAGGCCTGAAATGGCCAGCCACGTGGTTTAATCTGGGCCATGGCTCATTTATCCTAAAAGTGTGTTTTCATTGGATATTAAAGTTATCATGTATTGGGACCTAACTTGCCTCTACAATCATTTAACATGCTCAGGGTTGGCAGATATGAGATGCGTCTAGGAGATACGCGTCTTCCTAGTTGTCGCTTTCCACTCTGAACAAACTTAACAATCTCTAGTGTGTAATTTTGCTCAAGGAATAGTGTCATATTGCCACTCTGTGTCCATTCTTGAGGCTGCTTGTGCTGTTTGGTACTACTAAGTTTGCAGGCAAACCTTCTCAGTGATGAACTTTAATAGAATATAAACATAGATCATTGACACGCTGAGGGGTAACCATTGCAAAGCAAAAGCAGATGACTATTTGTTATTTATTTGTGCAGTATAGAAATGTTGAAGTCCTTCCCACCTGTATTTTAGTCGAACTCTTAAAGTAATCATTTATCAGAGTCATGCAGTCTGTTTTATTCAGTTGTGTGCTCAGTGGAGATCCAAACCATTGGCGGACAAACTATTGATGAGACCCGCATCATGACCCTTTTAACACTGAAACGGGTAATGTTTTGAGAATAAAAGATGTAAACTGGCCTGCTTTTTTATTTAAAACACATCCCTGATGTAGAGAGTGTAAAATTGAATAGTAAATTAGTAGAGATTGTAGCGAATCAGCTCTATGAAATATTAATAATCAATCATAACTTGTTATAATCGATTATGAATATTTGGATCAGTTAATCGGGTTAACTTGATTTAGCTACATTAACGTTACAACCAAATACTCGGTTCATCCCGTGAACACTCAATATTGGTTATTAATTAATTAATTAATAGAAATGTACATTTCCGGGGCATGGGAAATGTCTTTCTTACTAAGTATTAAGAGCAAGTAGTCAAAATCTATGATTAGTGACTTTAGATATGAGCTTGAGACACAGACAACTTTACATGTGACATGAACAAGACTTTATTAACTAGACTAAACATTTAAACTACTCTAACATACATACACATACATGCATACAGTTTACCAAGGGAAAGAGGGCTGAAGCAGAATACAGGAAGGCAAGAAGTTATAGCATTGTTTGAAATTCATCAGATCAACAGCCTGAGCAAACCATCATATTAGTTCTGACACGCCCTTTTTAGAAGGGGGTAAGGATACTTAATGTATCAAATAATGAGACTAAGTTTGATACTTGCATGTCCCATTTGAATTAAACTGTCCTGATGCAATTTGTTGAGGCTCCAGTTGATCTTTGATGTTGTCTTGATGAGAGAGAACCAGTGGGAGTCAGAGGATCTTTGGTGAATGGAAAGACAAGGCCGTAGCCTGGCGCACGCTTGGGAGTCCTTGGGGGCCTGCTAGTTCAGCATCATCTTCATTAGGACTTCTCAGGAAGGACCAAGAGAGTAAGAGAGCACAAGGCTCAGAGGACCAGAAAGCAAGAGGACAGGAAGCAAGAGGGCAAGAAGCAAGAGAGAGAGAAGGGCCGTTGTGGATGCAATTTATAACCTTAGAAAACGTGTCCCACCTCTCATTGGCTCGACCAATAAGAAGGGTGGAAGTTCCAGGCGGGAATTTGGTTTATTGCTCTTTGTTCTAAGAGGGGTGGTAGCCAGTGAAGAAACTAGGAAATATTCTTGTAATACTAATATGTTGTTGTTATCGACATATCATGTACACAGTCATTTCGATCTTCAAAATACCAAGTTATAGAGACCAAATATGCCACACATATGATTTCGATTAACCATAGTATGCAAAGTCTGAAACATTAACCCATTAGAGTTTGCAAGAAAACATAGACCAAACAACATTTAGGAAAATCATGAGATGGAACATTAGATACATGTCAATACATTTATCACATGGATATATATATAGAATATATAGGATTAAAAGGGTTCATTTCTCCTTCTCAGTAAGAATTAATTGAGGGTCTGCACTCTGAACATTCCTTTGGAGGTCGTAAAAGTCCCCTTTATTTTAAATCATGAGATGGTTCCTTTGTCCCGTCAAGGCTCATTTGCATCCTTTATGACTCGGGGTCAGGACTTTGGTGTGAATAAATCAAAAGATGGTAAAACATAGCAGAACACAATTCTAAGGTAATCTTATATTCATATTCAGCTAGGACAAGTCGTAAGGTTTAATTTGATACCAAGAAACGTGTATTTAGTACACTTAGAAGTGGATATACACCCTTAGGCTATTAAATATGAGGCCTCAGAGTTTAAAACACACAACGAAACAGTTCTAACGAGTTTGATATACCTCAGAAATACACAACATACAGGGATTACACGTATTTCCTTAAGAATAAACCTTTCGAGGTTTAAATGGAAGACACACACACACTCTCTGTTGCCAGCTTTTCACGTGCCCTTTTCTCACATGGTGAAGCACGCGGTGTGAGGCGAGTCATATGGGAAAGGGGGGCTTAGCAGGCACGAGGATTTCCTGTCAATAGTTCATTGTCTCTTTGTCAATACATTTATTGTGCTCGTGGAGACTAGTTGGCACTATTTCAGTGATTAGAGGGGTTTTAACAGTGGGTTCTTTCTTATTCATGAATCTGCTGAGGCCACTGATCCTCTGCCATACCTTACAAGATGTTAAAATAAATCATTTATAATAAGCTCAGCCTTTATTTAGTTTTTAATGCCTGATAGAAAAGTATCTAGTAGAGCAATACAATCCTTTTAGGCAATTGCAGAATAGTCCCATTAGTCACACATACACTTCAGGAAATTGAGTATGCAACAATATCTGGGCTTAAAAAATACAAGAACCAAATCAATGCAGAACATTGTATCTCAAAAGGAGTAAAATGTGGCCCCTTATGCATTACTTAAAGCCCGATGTTGCCCCTTTACCCATGGATTAGGACGATTCATTGTCTGTTTTATGTCATAAATAATGATCAAACAAATGGTAATTTCTTAATATGTACTCGTGTTTCATACACCTTAAAAAGTCGTTTTTTAATATTAACTTTAAATATAGATATCAAATAATAAATTGGGGATGTATGATTCCATTTTAATGCTTTAAAACTTGTGAATGACATGACATTTTTTTTTTTTTTTGAAATATCATAATATTTCTAAACATTACAAATATGTCTGTCTTTTTGGTCAACTTTAGTCTTGGTCCATTTAAAATGTACACTGTTTTTCTTTTTTTGAACCCAGCCAACCTGAATAGCAAAATTATATATTATATTATATTCACTAATAAAATATTTCTGTCCTAAAGTCTCTCAGTTTAAACCCACATGCACTTATTTCTCATGAAGAAAGACCTTTTGAGGTTCCGTTTCTTCATTTTATAATCTCAAAAGAAATCGAGTAAATGGGCTCTGTGTCACTGCATGTCATTAACACTGCTTATATGTATGAATGGTCCAGCAATGACCGGAATTCAGAAACATTTGCCACAACAAGATTTAACTTTACACAACATTGCTTTACGTTCACTATCAAAGTTTAAGATAAGTTTAGACCACTTTTATATTAATGCAGGAGTTTGGCGCGAGCCTCTGCTGATGGCACACATATCATAGTTCTTGAGACGTTGTTAATCTTTACGTGCAATTCATGAGCTGCTCTGGGTGACGTTCGTGGTGTGGGTCAGTTCAAAAGTATGAGACGCATATACATTCCATTCATGGCATTTATATGTTTGCTTAAAACTCAGAGTTATTTAAAATGTATATATTTGCTGAAAAATCTGGTTTATTTAAAAAAAAAAATGCGATCAGACGATTATTTAATAATTGTGGAAGGGCTAGTTGTCCCATGTAATGTGTGTCTAAAGACGAGATAAACTTAACCCATTTGTCGTTGAATAATGTCTCTTTTAATAACTTTTCTGTACTATACAGTCAGTTGTTGATAAAAAAAAAAGAAATATTTATTTCTTATCACACATATGAGATAAAGCCATTCAAGTCCTCTCTAATTAACATTCTTTACAGAAATGTAAACATCAAAACACAAAAAACAACTGGTTGTTTTTCACATAGAAAGGACTCTTTAGTTGTATTGAGAAATGCATCTATGGTTTACTCTAATTGTCCTGGTGGTTTCCACCATAATTACCTCCTAAAGTGGCTGAAATGAATCGACCTCTTGGGTTACTAACGTGTTTGACCCCTAACCCCTTAATATAGCGGCCACTCAATCCTATGATGATACCGCTGAGAGACTAAGACAGGGACTTTATGCACTTGTGACGCATAAATAAAAACATCGATGAGGTGGCTGATCTTTTACTAGCAATTCTTTATTGCTGGTTGATGTTTCTTGATGGTACAAAGTTTAGTGGTCAACAAAGAATACATCGCCCCTGCTCACCCCCTCACACCTATCTTAATCAGTGAACAGGTGACTAATATTCACATACCTACGTACTCCCGCGACACCCCCACCATGATCACGTGACAATCATAACATTAACTCATTCATGTCTACTACATTCCAGCCCCTAATTATTATCAAATAATGATTACATTTTCATTAGAGACATGAATTTTTCAAATTAACAATGCATTAACAACATCATATAGGCTAATGTCCATTTCTTCTTCCAAAAAAGGAAAAATCTTGAAAAAAGTCAAGCAAAAAGGTGTTAATACTCATATTTAAAGTATTATTTCCAGTTTATCTTTGTCCAGCTCATAGGCCAATGTCAAAGTAAAAAAAAAAGTCAGGTAACAAATGAAGTTATCCATCTTCTGCTTCTTGTAAAAGACAGACCTTGGTTATCGGCCTGTCCAGACAGCTGCTTTTAGTCTTAATTTGCACACGACGCACAAATCCTTTTCTGTCTAGAAAAGTTTGAATTATGCGTCCCATAAGCCAAGAGTTTCGGGTGCTGTGTTATCCACTATAAGCACTATGTCTCCTGATTTAAAATTGCGTTTGACTCTTGACCATTTCTGACGTTCTTGCAGCTGCGGTAAATACTCCTGCACCCATCTCTTCCAGAACAAATCGGACATGTACTGGACTTGTTTCCATCGTTTGCGAGCATAAACATCATCCTTTTTGAATTCTCCTGGTGGTAAAGATGGTGAAGTCCTCAAAAGCAACAGGTGGTTTGGTGTTAATGCTTCCAAGTCACTGGAGTCTGTGGATGCTAAGGTAATTGGACTGACCATTAATAATAGCTTCCACTTCACAAAGAACGGTGTGTAGGCCTTCTTCATCTAGATTCTGCACCTTTAAGGTAGAATTCAGGACTTTCCGCACAGATCTAATTAACCTCTCCCATACCCCTCCATAATGTGATCCAGTTGGGGGGTTAAACGTCCATTTAATTCCTTTCTGAAGGAGGACATCATTGATTTTACACTGATTCCATTCCTTTATGGAGACTCTTAACTCACGTTCTGCTCCAACAAAGTTCTTTCCATTATCAGATCGAAGTTCCTTGACTTGTCCACGTCTTGCAGTGAAACGTTGCAGTGCATTTATGAAAGAATCTGTGTCCAACGAGGGTGCCACTTCAGTATGTATGGCTCGTATGGCTAAACAGGTGAAGATTACTCCATACCTTTTCACAACGCTTCTTCTGCTCTTTACCTCAAAAGGTCCAAAATAATCTACCCCAACACGGGTAAATGGAGGTTCATTCGGAGTAACTCTTTCTGATGGCAAATCTGCCATCTTTTGGCATCCTGGAAGTGAATTCAGTCTTTGACAGATGATGCATTTGGACAATACTCTTCTTATTGCTGTACTTACACCAGTAATCCAATACTTTTGTCGTAATTTGGACAACATATAATTACGACCAGCATGTCCTACCTCCTGGTGTATGTATCTCAGGAGGATATCCGAGATGTGAGAATTCTTGGCCAAAATGACTGGATGTTTGGATTCTTCAGGCATTGATGCCCTACTCAATCGTCCACCAACCCTTAAAACATCATCAAGAACAGGGCAAAGTCCCTGAATGTAGCTACTTTTCTTTACGCTTTCACCTCTTTTTAAGCTAGCAAGCTCATCAGGAAACATCTTTTCTTGTGAGAGCCTAATAATCTCCAATTCAGCAGTCTCAAGTTCTTCTGTTGAGAGGTGAGATTGTGCAAGTTCACCTTTGAAAGTCTCCATTTCTCTTTCCACAGAGATTACTTGTTCATTTGAATTAAAATGAGCAAAATCAAGTCTCAGTTGTTTCCTCTTCTTACTAAAAGACAAGAGCAGATTCTTAAATCTTAAAATCCAAGCCAGTGCTTTCTTTAAACGGAACCAAGAAGAAAAGTGATGGATGAAACGTGAAAGCACATCATCCTCTTCTTTGAGCTGAACAAAGTTAACCTCAATGCTTTCCTTGACCTCAGGGTCATCCACTTCAAGCTTCTCAAGTTCTTTGAGATTAGCAGGCCACTTACTTTCATGAAGAAGAAGAAAGGCAGGACCTGAGGTCCATGTCTTGTTCTTAAGAAACACGTGGACAGTTGATCCTCTGGAAGCAACATCAGCTGGATTGCTTGCTGTGTCTACATATCTCCACTGTGAAGCTTGAGAGGCCTTGAGGATTTCTGTCACTCGATTTGGCTACAAATATTCGAAATCGTGAGGTCTCATTCTTGATGTATTTGAGAACAGAAGCACTGTCCGTCCAAAAGACAGAATCTTGAAGCTGCAGATGCAGTTCTTTCTTCCATAACACATCCATTCGGCTTGCCATGGTAGCAGCAATGAGCTCCATACGAGGAATGCTAACAGACTTAATTGGTGCTACTCTTGATTTTCCCATGATAAAAGCACAATGTACTTGAGAATGCATGTTGTGTAAAAGCAAGTATGTCACTGTTCCATATCCATCCTGGCTCGCATCAGAAAAATGATGCAACTGTGCATTTGTGATGTCACCAAAGTTGGGAGGTTTTAAACATCTGGGGAGCTCAAAACATTCCAGATGGTGAAGTTCTTGCAGCCATGTGGTCCATTTTTTAACAACCAATTCAGGCAAGACATCATCCTATCCTGAATCTCCTTTGCAGATATCTTGCAAGATTTTTTTTGCAAACAACACTACAGGACTCACAATTCCCAACGGATCGTAGATGGAACCAATCATGGATAAGATTCCTCTTCTGGTCAGAGGCCTGTCTTTGATTGCAATCTTGAATTTGAATACATCAGACTGAATGCACCACTGCACTCCCAACACTCTCTCAACTGATGGAGAATCCCAATCCATACTCAAGTCCTTCACTTTGCTCTTTGATCCTCCGGTATTGCGTCTAGCACTTGACGCCTGTTGCTCATCCATTTTGTTAGCCTAAATCCACCTTTGGCGCATATGGATACAAGCTCCTGGTACAAGGTTACCGCTTGTTCAACTGAAGCGACTGAAACCAAACAATCATCAACATAAAAGGAATGTAAGATTTTATCCACCGTTTCCCTGTTGAACTGCTTTTTATGATCTTGTGCACATTTCCTAAGTGCAAAGCTTGCGCAGCTAAGAGATGATGTTGCTCCAAAGAGGTGTACCCACATCCTAAAGTCAACTAAATCTTGACTTAAGTCCCCATCTGGCCACCAAAGAAACCTTAACAAATCAACATCATCAGCTGACACTCTTACTTGATGGAACATTGATTCTACATCTGCCATGATCACCGCTGGTTCCTTTCGGAATCTTGTTATCACTCCAATGAGTGAGCTGGTAAGGTCTGGTCCTTGCAAGAGTTGAGCATTAAGTGATGTTCTCTGAAAACTTTCTCCACAATCAAATACCACACAGATTTTTTTCTTAGTAGGATGGTAGACACCATGATGTGGGATGTACCAGATCTTTCCATCACTACGTGTCCTATCCTCTGCTGGCACTTGCTCTGCATAACCTTTGGAGACCATATCCTTCAAAAAGGTTTTATAGTCAGAAAAAAACCCTGAATCCTTTTGAAGTCTCCTCTTTAGATGCAAGGCACGTTGTTCCACAATTTTCCGATTGTTTGGCATTTTAACTCTCTTTCTCAGAGGTAAACCAATCTCATAATGCCCATCAACAAATTTGACAGAATGTGTCACCATTTCCATAAATTTTTGATCTTCTTTTGAATAGCCAGTTTGTTCATATTGGCTACATTCTGGGAAGTCCATTTTAAACTGCTGTTGCCATATGTCTTCCAAATTCACAACTGAAATTCTGTTGACAGTGACTTCTGGCTGAGCACAATCCATTTTGTTCTCACTGTCTCCAGAGAGTGGGCCATTCACAGTCCATCCCAACATTGTCCTGATTGCATAGGGTCCATCATTTACGCTGCGGATTACCTCCAATGGTTCCAATGCTTTAGGAACATTTGTCCCTATCAGCAGCTCAATCCCTGCCTCAATCTCAGGTAAATGAACACTCTTTAAATGGGGCCATCTTTGAAGATCTCTTCCTCTAGGTATATTCCCTTTATGAACAGGCATACTTTCCTGTGTATAAACTTGATGTATTTCACAAAAGTTGTGGCCATTCAAGCCAGCTACCTTCAGTCCAGACAAAACATGACTACTTACGACATTTTCTTGCCCCATAGTTCGTAAAAGTATCCGCACCTTGTTTCCTGTGAGGTTGAGTCTTCTCATTAAACTCTCCGTACAAAACACAGCAGTGCTCCCTTGATCTAAAAAGGCATAAGTGGTGACAATTTTGCTGCCTTTCTTGGCCTTGATCTGTACAGGCACAATCGGGAGTTTACAATCATGATCACCAGCCCCAGTAAGACCACTAGATACTAAGACATCATCCACTGCCATTTTTGATTTCTTCTCAGTTATATCGGTTGTCTTTGCTTTGGAAAAGATATGCAGCAAAGTAGGATGTCTAAGACCACAAACATCACAATAAAGACGTTTTTTGCACTCTTTGCTGATGTGCCCAATACACAAACACCCAAAACAAATTCCACCTTCTTTCAAGAAGCCAATCTTCTCTTTGTGGGATTGTTTTCCCAACTGCGGACACATACCCAATGTGTGTGCACCTCTACAGCAGAAACATTCTTTCATTTCAAATCCAACCTTTTTCTTTGCTGTATTTTCGGATTCATTTTCTTTGCTCGCAGCAACCACTGTGGTAGCAAAGCTAGTTCCTTTTATTCCAGGCCAAAATTGTGATTTTGGTCTCTTCAAATCTGTATTAGTTACTACAGAAACATCCTGTATGTTTCCAAATACTGGGTCTGTTACAACTTTGACTTGATGTTCTAAAAAGTGAACAATATCAATGAAGGAAACTCTGCGTCTGTGTCTTTCTTGTAGTTCACAAGCCACTGTTCTCCATTTATCCCGGAGTCTGTAGGGCAATTTCTTTATAATTATCATCATATTGGCAGGCATATCCAAATCATACATATAGGCCCTACTGCACTTCCTCCATGACGTTACCACAGCCTCTAAGAAAAAGACTGTATTCTTGCAAAGCCTTCACATCTTCAGCTTTAATTTGAGGCCATGAAAGAGCTTTATTAATATAAGCAGATGCAACTTTCTGTTCATTGCCAAAATGTTCCTGCAACAAAGTTTTGGCTCTAATGTATCCTCTTTGTGGATCAATATGCTGACAACTCTGTATCAAATCCCTTGGAAAACCAACAGTATACTGTTCAAGGTAGTACAGGCAATCACTGTCGTTATCGGTCTTACTTTCAACGCTATTTTTGAAAGCTCTCATGAATGCATGATACTGTAATGGATCACCATCAAACACATTAAGATCTTTTTTGGGCAAGGATGATAAACATTGCTGTTTTAACAATAGTGTTGTTATTTCATTTTGCTTTCTCATTATTCCCAATATGTTATTTTGCTCTCCATCGTTGGATACATCATGGGAATTTAATACATTTCCTTGTGATCTCCGTTCCACTGTTTGGCATCTAGATGGATGTTGTTCCACTGGCTGAAGGTGCGTACACACTGCCAGCGACTTTATCGCTGCAGGTCGCCAGTGGCTGGCGGTGAAGTCGCTAGTGGGTGTTCCCACTACTGGTTGCCTAGTAACGTTTATAAATGATATTCACGGATGTCATTCCATTGCTGTTGACAGCGAATCTCTTTTCTTGCCACTAAAAACAAACATTTTGGAGGGAAAAGACTAAATATAAATGGAATCAGTACATAAAATGCTTTATTTCAAAGATGAATGTGAAACCAGGCGTGCTGTTTGCCAGAGCGGCTGTTTATCTGCGGCGAAAATGCAAATGCCGTTCTGTCTGGGTCCATAAAATCCCCGCGATCTCAGATACACCTTTCCACGCAGTATTTTTCTTAAAAATGTCCTTGTACGTGGGAAGAGACATATCATAGAGCACTGGAAAATTTCTAACAGCAAGAATTAGCCTTTCATCCATCTTTCCGTTACTGCAGGACCTGAGAGAGAGAGAGAGAAGGATCACGTGAGCTCTCCCGTCGTCTCTCCTATTGGCTGTCGCTTCCGTTAGTCGCTCCAAAATTGAACTTTTCTCAACTTTGTCGCGTCGCTGGACACGCCCACATCTAGCGCCAACGGTCGCGACAGCTCGTGTCGCCGGAAGTCGCTGTGCTCGCATTGAAAATGAATGATATTGAGTCGTTGTTGCGCGCGATTTCGCTGGCAGTGTGTACGCACCTTGAGGCTGTGAAAATACCCGTTGTTGTACAATTCTCTCTTTAGGCCTTGCACCTGATTCCAAACACTCATGCATTGATCTTTTTTCTCTTAAAAGCTTTGGAGGAACAAATAATTTAGCACTGGCATTAAGACTTTGTATTTTCTTTTGTTCCTTCTCTAAGTTGAAATGTTTCCTTCCTGAACGGTCAGATTTACTGCTGGACACACTCTGAGATTTCAAAACATTCAGTTTGGCCATTTGAATTGCAATTTCTCCAGGCAAATTAAGTTGTTCCTTTTTTTTCCGTAGCTGTTCCTCTTGATCCTCCAGCTCATGTTTATCCTTCAAGAATTTGTGTTGTGCCCTTAATGCTGCTAACTCAGCCTCTGCTTTGAGACGTACAGAAGAAGTAGATGATGCCGCAGATGTTCTTTCCGTTGTTGAGCTTTGAATTTTGGATAATATACTCCCCACATTTGATACACTGTCATTTGGTTTGATGTCATCTTGTAAGTTATCTGATATAACCATGGATGAAGCATGAACTAGCACTTGAGTATTGGGGAACTCTTCCTGCATTGCACCAGCACAAGATTGAACAGACATAACATTCTCCAATGATCCTTCTGGTTCACTCAACCAATGTTGAACTGCATCTTTAAATGTGTTGCTGTATTTCATAATACTCCAAAACCATTTGTTTTGTTTTTCCTGTTCATCTTTAGGAAGTAAAGGAATCACCATGTCATGCATCTTGCTGGCATTTTCACAAAGCTGAACAAGAGTTTTAAACTCAGTTTGCATCTGGAAGGCATTTTCCTTTCTTTTCATCAGATTTTTCATCTCTGGTATCTGGCTCTTAAGTTTGTTTACATTTGATTTTCGTTTCATTTGCAAACTTTAAATTTTGTTCGCCAAGGCCTTTGCAGTAAGTTTAGTTTCTCTTTTACCGCAATCCATTTCAAAGCCAGTGACGTCATCAACACTCACTTCACTCATGTTTGTGTTATTTCACAAGTCAACAATGTTCGTATATTCATTCAAATCCTCCAATAACACAATGTCGGCGGCACGTAAACAAATGCCGTCAACAACGCGACATTATTTTTCAACACAAAACGGATCGCCAACAATAAGCTTTAAACACCAGAGCTCTGTGTAACATCAACTGAAGCCAAACAACAAACAATAACACAACCGCGCGATCATCCCCAATGGATAGATAGCGATCACAATTCAATCTGCGTGCAATCCAATACTGCACAGCTGATTAGAACAAAGCCCAACAGGCTTACCTTGGCTGTGATTGTTTGCTTGCTTCTCTTTGGAGCTTTGCTGATCAAGTTTCGCTGGCGTTTCAACTTCTGTGGCTGTAGGATTCCTTTCCTTTTAATTGAGCAGAATCCTGTCTTCCGTAGTGCGATGTGAACTTAATCCGCTTAGCGCGTCCGCTGAGAATGTTCTTTGTTGACATAATATAGCGGCCACTCAATCCTATGATGATACCGCTGAGAGACTAAGACAGGGACTTTATGCACTTGTGACGCATAAATAAAAACATCGATGAGGTGGCTGATCTTTTACTAGCAATTCTTTATTGCTGGTTGATGTTTCTTGATGGTACAAAGTTTAGTGGTCAACAAAGAATACATCGCCCCTGTTCACCCCCTCACACCTATCTTAATCAGTGAACAGGTGACTAATATTCACATACCTACGTAATCCCGCGACACCCCCACCATCATCACGTGACAATCAAAACATTAACTCGTTCATGTCTACTACACCCTTCCTAATCCATGTCAAACCCTCAACATTTGAAAAACCTGAACACAAACAAACCAAAACAGCATCAGCACAGAGTTGGAGTTCAGGTTCAGGTTCCAGGTTCCAGGTTCAGGTTCCTTTTATTTGTACCCGTAGGTAGATTTGTTTTGCAGTGTCAGAGTTATCCACACAATGTTTACGACAAACACAGACAATACACATTTGACAAAAAAAAAAAAAAAATAGATAAAATAAATAAACATAGCTTCTGTGTCATCTGTGCATTTTGTTCCTCTGATTGATGGCTGCTGGAACAAAGCTATTTTTATACCGCTTTGTTCTGCACTTTGGGACTATATACCTCCGTCTGGATGGAAGAAGCTGAAATTCCCTGTGCAGAGGATGGGCATCATCATTTAAAATTGAGCCAGTTATCCGCTGTAACTGTCTAGTGTACAGGGACACTGGACTAAACTGTGACACACCAATCAGCTTACTAGACCATTTAACAATTTGATTTAGGGAGTTTCTATTCTTTAAGGATAGATTTCCAAACCATTGGAAGTGGAGTGTGTTATCTGTAAATGGCATTTGTGTGTAATCTCTTACAGTGAGTATCATAACAAACCCGTCTCACCCTGACTGTCCTCAGGTTCACTGCGCACACACATCTGGGTGCAGAAGGTGATGTGAATTATAAATGCCACTGAGATATAGGAACCGTGCAGGAACAGGCGGTTACTATGCAAATTGATACTCTTTGACAGTGAAAGGGTTGAAAGTGGCCAAGACCGTGTCTCAATCAGCACCACTCTCTCTTACATAATTCCTCTTGGACCTACATTTGGTCCTGTTTATCAGCTGCAGGTGACTTACTGTCTTAATGAAACTGAAAATGATTTTCAGAAAGACTTTCTTTTAGTTTCTCTCCGAAAGAGGATAAGCTCATATAGACTAGGGTTGGGCATTAAAATGAAAAAAAAAAAAAAAAATGCATATAGTGGACCTAAGTATTTGGACACTGATGATGTTGCATTATATATATATATATATATTAGGGCTGTTGATTTAATTAATTGGACAAAAAATAACTCTAAAATAAAACTAATCGCACCATAATAAGGAAGATTCCTGAGAAATGCAAGCTTGTAGTACCACCTGTGTACTCCAGAGGGCAGTAAGTGAAATTTCAGCTGTTTGAGCAACGCACAGTTTATACAGTGAAGAAAACACTTCAGTAGGAAGAACAACACAAACATGCGTTACATTCTTGTGTTCAAAACACTTGAAGGAGCGCAAATGCAAACTAAAGGATCTCAAAATGTGTTTAAAGATTGAGTATTAAACTGTATTTAACTTGAAACCGTGAACAAAACATTTTATGTTTATGATGCAACGCACCCGAGACGCTACACAAGCATGTCTGACGCAGGTGTAGATTGACAGGCTCTTAAACAAGTCCTCATAATAAATCTCCAACTGATTGACAAATTCACTTGTGAAATGGATTGCTGTGAATTGTATGCCAATGATTGACTTATGATTAATAATATGGTAGTAAACAATACATTGACAAGACAATACAAAAAACGACTTTAGAATTCAATTAACTCTTCTGCTACAAGAATGTAATGCATTTTAATTATCTGAATATTTTTTATTATATATATATATATATATATTACACCACATCAACCACAACATTAACACCACATGCCTAATATTGTGTAGGTCCCCCTCGTGCCACCAAAACAGCACCAACCGTGGATCAGAATAGCATTCTGAGATTCTATTCTCACCACAATTGTACAGAGCGGTTATCTGAGTTACTGTAAACTTTGACCTCTCATCAACAAGACATTTCCATCCACAGAACTGCCCCTCACTGTATGATTTTGG